>NC_067169.1:43559753-43934753 GCF_903995435.1 Acomys russatus | reverse complement strand
TCACAGAAACAAATCAAAATAGGGTTATTGGTGAGGGCTAGTAAGTTCCTTTAGTGGTGAAAATTCATTAATGGTAGAGACTTACTTTGAACTTTGTGGAGATTTTCAGGCTGTTGTAAAATCTTGCACCTGTACTAACACATTCATTTGCAAAGGGTGAGGTTTCCAGAAGGAGAGCTAAGTGGAGACAAAAAGTTTATAAGTGAATACAAGTCTTAGGTGAGAATGGGTGAGGAGGCAAGGCTTTGCTAAAGAACGCTTCTTGCTGCCTGGAGAGACACAGCTCCTTCTCTATAAATTCATGGGATGCCTATGGGTTTTATCTTAGTCTTTTTATGTATAAAGCCATAAATATTTCCAGTGTGAGAACAGCACTGTTATCTTTTTTTAAAGTTAAATGTTTGTTTTTTTAAAGCTAAAAAAAGACAAGAATAACATAAGATCAGGTAAACAAAACAGCTTGGTGTAAACATAGTTTGTAAAATAAAATAAAAATACTATTCACAAATGCATAATGTTAGAGTAATATCTCACCCAAATAATAAAACCCAGCTTAAGAACTAATAGGGACTGGGCATATGGTGCAGCAGTTCAGAGCACTGGGTGATCTTCTAGAGGACTAGGTTCAATTGCCTGCATCCATATGGCAGGCAGCTCACACCTGTCTGTAATTCCAGTTCCAGAGCTTCTGACACATGTACACAGACAGCCATGGAGACTAACAACTACTGAACATAAATAATAAAATAAAATTAATATAAATTTAAAAAACGAATAGATTATTTCAGATTGTTTATGCTCTAATATAAATATACAAATTTAAAACTTAATCCTATTCCTGTGTCTATAACCAGACATTGTTTTTATTTTTACTTTCATTTATTTTGAGATAGAGTTTTTATATGTAGTTCCAGCTTTCCTGGAACCTTTTATGTAGACTAAATACTCAGGAAGCTCCTCTGGCTTCCCCTCCAGACAGCTCTTCGTAACTTGAGTTACTCAACTTTTAAAATGCATAGTGGGTAAATCCAGGCAGTTGTTTAAAAATGAAGTCTATAAGCTTTGTAGGGTATTTTTCTGCTGGGGTTCAAAGTAAATTAATTAATTTTAAAATTTTACAAAGAGGGATCCATGATGGCCGGGCTGGCCGTGGACTGTGTCTGATCAGGTGGACTGAGCTCATAGACCACCAAACCAAATGATACAATTAAAAAATGGGGTACATGGGGAGGCCTGGTGGCACTCAGAGGAAGGATAGCAGGCTACCAAGAAGAGATTTGATACCCTAAGAGCATATACAGGGGGAGGAAGTCCCCCTCAGTCACAGACATAGGGGAGGGAGTAGGGGGGAAGCGGGAGGCAGGGAGGAATGGGAGGATACAAGGGATGGTCTAACAATTGAGATGTAATATGAATAAATTAATAATAATAATAATAATAATAATAATAATAATAATAATAATAATAAAGTAGGGTACAGAACTAAAGAGAGGAATTCTCAACAGAGGAATATCGAATGACCAAGAAGCAACTTAAAGAAATGTTCAACGTCTCTAGTTATCAGGGAAATGCATATCAAAGCAACTGTGAGATTCCATCTTACACCCATCAGAATGGCTAAGACCAAAAACTCAAGTGACAGCACATGCTGGTGAAGATGTGGAGTAAGGGGCACACTGATCCATTGCTGGTGGGAGTGCAAACTTGTACAACCACTTTGGAAATCAGTCTGGCACTTTCTCAGAAAATTGGGAATAGGCTTACCTCAACACCCAGCTGGACTACTCCTTGGCATATACCTGAAAGTTGCTCCACCATACAACATGGACATTCACTCAGTTATGCTATTTGTAATTGCCAGAATCTGGAAACAACCTAGATGTCCTTCAACCAAGGAATGGATAAAGATACTGTGGTACATTTACACAATGAAATACTACTCAGCCATTAGGAACAAGGAAATCTTGAAATTTGCAGGCAAATGGATGGAACTTAACTAGAAATGATCATCCTAAGTGAGTTAATCCAAATCCAGAAAGACACGCTTGGTATGTACTCACTTTTAAGTGGATACTAGCCCAACATGGATGTCCTCTGAGAGTCTCCACTCAGCGGGCGATTGGAACAGATGCTGGAACTTGCTGCTGGACTCCAAGTGAGAGTGATATGGAAGAATGGAAGGATAGAAGGATCCAGAGGGTCCAGGGTCCCCACAAGTAGACCATCAAGGCTAGTGGATCTGGACCCAATCTACTGTACCAACCAAGTGCAATGCATGCAGTAAATCTAGATCCCCTATTCAGATCTAGCCAATGGACATGACATTCTCCATAGTTATGTGGAGAGCAGGGACTGACTCTGACATGAACTCTGGTGCCCCATATTTGACCACTTCTCCTTGGTGGGGAGGCCTGATGGCACTCAGAGGAAGGGAAAGCAGGCTATCTGGATGAGACCTGATAGGCTGTGATCATATGGTGGGGGAGGAGGTCCCCTTCTGTCACAGATCTAGGGGAGGAGAATAGGGTGAAAGAGGGAGGGAAGAGGGAAAGGGGAGATACAAGTGAGAGGATAACAATTGAGATGTAATCTGAATACATTATAATAATAAAATATTAATAAAAGAAAAATCACAAAGACCATACATGCCACACACACATATGTATTATGTGCATACAACATGTAGATGGCTGCCTTCTAGCAATTTAAAACTTAAGTGGTTTAATTGATATTGTTGCTTCTTTTTGTATTTATTTGAACAGAAACCTAATCTGTTCTTAATAGATATTTAGACCAAAGTAAAAAAAAAAAAAAAAAAGGAAGAAAGAAAGATTGGCATCTTGCCCCAATTATAAAAATCCAGTTTGAGAATTAAATTAATAAGGCCCATCAATGTCAAAGTTGCTACTGCACCACCATAAAATGTCCTATTGCATTTTGCCTTTAGATGTTTGACTATAGTATACCTAGGCCTCTTTAGTCCAAAGGAAATAGCTCATCACGTTTTTTAAAAACTCAGTCCTTATTCTTTTCAGATTCAGTTTCAGGCCTTTGTCGTATTTTTCCACTCTCTACATCTCCAATCACATGTCTATTAGACCACTTAATGCTGTCTTGCAGCGTACTAGCATCTGTTCTTGCTTTCTCAGATTATTTTAAATGTTCTACTACTGGAAGATTGCTGTCGGTTTATCTTCATGTACATGAAAACCTTACAGCTAGCTCCTAGTTTCCCGTTCAGCCCAATGTCTAAATGTTCCCTTTCAGATAGTGTACCTTAAATTTTTATACTTATTTGATCATTTATAAACAATTTTTATTTCTATCCCGAAATTCTCCATTATTTCTCTATATATTTTATTTTTAATTATGTGTATGGTGGGCTGCAGAGGATGGGTATGTGTTTGTGAATGGGAATACAGTACAGATGACTACAGTACCTATGCTGACCAGCAGAGGGCGCTAGAACCCGTGTAGCTGGAGTCACAGGTGGTTGTGAGCTGCCTGACCTGGATCCTGGAAAATAATTTGGGTCCTCTGCCAGAGCAGTATGTGGTTGTAACTACTGAGCCACTTTTTTTCAGCCTCTTAATTGTTCATTCATTATGACCACAGCTTTTATTAGATTTTCTGAATATAGTTTAATAGCTGATTTTAAATCTTTTTGTCCTAGTTTCATTACTAGGTCACTTTAGGGTTGCTTTCATTTTAATTCTTAATAATAGGTCAAATTTTACTATTTCACATTTACCAATTTATCACTGAGTAGATATTGATAATTATTTTTCTGATTGTTTCTTTTTTTGAGATTATAATTACATCATTTCTCCCCTCTCTTTCCTCCTTTCAAGCCTTTTCCCCATTGTTCTTTTCAAATTCATGGCCTCTTTTTTCATTAATTGTTGTTAATACATATATGAATGCTTGATAAGGCCCATGAGTAAAATATAAAATAAACAAACATAAAGTAATTTGAGTCTTTAAATAAGATATTTCATGGCAAATTTATAAATATCACTACAGAGAGGGGATATTAAAATCCATTAACACACATACACATTGAATAAAATTGGTGACACAATTTCTATGACATTAAAAATTATAGTTGAACCTGAAAATTCAAACTATGAATTATCTTTGGCAGTAACTGAGAAGCTATCATTATAGGTTGTATTTTATTTTAGAAAAACATAAATTTAAAAACTTAATGTTCTATTATTTTGTTTAGCTTTAGTAACATAATTATGTCCACAGTATTCTCTTCAAATGTGCTTTGCACTTTTTAGTGGATTTCCATATTAATATAATCCAATTGTACTGATTTAATTATTCAGTGGACAAATTACACATGATAGGTAGTCTTTATAAGTCTTTGGGACTGTTTCTATTGAACATAATTCATATACAGTCTCTAAAAATCATCTGTGTTGCTTGCTATGGCTAAACAAAGACATAACTTAATTTCTAATATAATTTACACTTAATTTAAATTGATTCATAAAGTAGCACAGTGCATATATCAGAGTAAATCCAGAAATTTATAGTTCTTACTCTAGAATAAGGAATGCATTTGGCTCCTTTGGTTTACATGGATGAAAGTAGAAACATTCAGATTTATTCATTGCTTATGTATTGTATCTCCTAGGGCCATATAAAATATACTATGGGGCTTTATATCAGACTTTCCAACTTATTTTATCATTATGTTGAATGTCAAATTATGATTAATGAAGTTTTAAATTTCTTTCTAAGATCCAATCTGTGGGTCAGATGCAAATAGTCATTTATCAGATGTAGTTATTGGAAGCACTCATCCTTGTAAATACTCTGTATTAGTCAGCAGATGGCATGCATTGTACATTAGTATTCCCCCCTGTTATCACATATACTTTAGCATAGGAAACATCTGTTTCCTCAAAAATATAACCTCACATATTGTCCCCTCATTTGCAGTTTAGTGTTAATTTGTGAACTCTTTAGTAATAATCAAGGAAAGTGATATTTTATCTTGATTTATTTTGTAGAGTAGATTCTATCAAGTATAAGATGGTGAAAATACATTCAACAATTCTTTTGTAAGGGTTCAAGAAAATAGCAGTCAAGAGCAACTGCCTTCCTGCTTTGACTAGAGGCTTGCACAGGGGGACAGAAGACTATCAGAGGCAGTTTCTGAGCACTGTCCATGAAGTTTAGAAGTGTAAAAACCATTTCCTCTTGCATATGAGTAAGTGCACAAGCTCTAAAAGGCAAATTGGCAAACAAGGAAAATTAAATTTACCTCTGAGTCATCTCTATAAGATGCAATAGCTTAATTGGGGAATTTTTTTTCTTGTATAAGAGCATGCTAGGATTTACAGGCTTTCCTTTGAGTGGCTCAAAGGATGATTCTCCCGGTGATGCTCGAACATGATACATAGCCCAGCATATTTTATGTCAAACTGATACCAATCTGTCAGCCTGGCATGATGCCTATTCCCAGGGTATCGGGTCACTCTGCAGGGTTGAGTTGTATATGTAAGGGTTCTATCTCTCAAGAGCAAACTTAACACTGTATATGAGAGAAAGCACATAATAGAAACAGAAATGGACACTAAATATAGTTCATCAGTCAAAACAGAGAAGAGACATTTGCCTCCCTAAGCATCACACTCCTCCATGTGCTAAACATAGAATGATTCCCCTCGCTAATTTCCTAGATCCCCCCTCCCTCCCTCATCCTCTCTCCCTCCCTCCCTTAGTCCTCAGAAAGGGGAGCCTTCCTCCCCTAACATCTGACCTCAGCCTATTAAGCCTCATCTGTACTGCCTGTAACCTCTTATTCTGTAACCTGGCATGGCCATCCTGCCACTGGGAACTGATCTAAGTTCGGTGGCCAGAGTGCTTGTCTGAAGTCCTACTCTCCACACATGGGACCCACAAGGAGACTGAGCAGACGGTCTAGGTCCACATCATACATGGTCCTTGGTTGCTGCATCAGTCTCTGTGTTGTAGTGTAGTTATCCTGTATTATATGGCTAATACCTGCTTATAAGTGAGTATATACCATGCATATCTTTCTGGATCTAGGTTACCTCACTCAAGATGATTTTTTCTAGTTCCATCCATTTGTCTGCAAATTTCAAGATTTCCTTGTTTTAGTAATAATATAAGTGTATATGTAAAAAATTAAAATATTTAATAAAAACATAGAATGATTCTTTGGTTGAAACTAATGGCCTTAATTTATATATATATATATATATATATATATATATATATATATATATATATATATATATATATATATATTATTACATATATATATATAATAAGCTATGTACAGCAAGAAGAACCATGAAACAATCAGAGATCATATAAATGTTACACTCAATGGTGTTTTGGCTATTTGTATTTGGCAGCCTTGAAGAAAACTTCTTTCCTATCTTGGTGAGTCTAAAATTCTGAATATAAGTCAATATCTATCATATCTCATCATTATCAACTTAAAACATCTATCTGGATCTAAAAACTAATGGCACTTTAACTGTGAATTTAAATAAGTTCCAATCCTATTTGGAGGAACTAGAATAACTTTGTAGATGTTTTTATTGAAGTCCCTCACTCCTAAATATATCAACTAATTAAATAGCCATTTGTAAGCAAACTACAAAAACCTTAGCATTAAGATTATGAAGAAATAAACTGAAATGTATTTCCCCAAGGAAATAGTTGCATACAGACATAAACATCTTATTTATTGCATTCCTTACAACTTTAGTACATCTATTTTCCTTCCGCTTAGAGGATTGCTTTATTTTCAAAGAATAAAATCTTTCAAATAGAAAGTGCTACTTTGGTGTTTAATTTATTCATCATCTGTTTGGAGTTGTATTGGGTCGGGGACATTAATGGAAATGCTATTCATTTAACTTGTTTGATACTCTTCAAAATTACTTTTGAAAAGGGAAATGATCAGCCAAGACAAAGCTCGATGATTTTACTCTGCCAGAGGGATGTGGGATGTGGGAGTTCTTAGTGGGGCCGCGATTTAGCTGCTGGCTTTTAAGGATGCTAACTAAAGTGGGACAGTTGTGTCTGTTACTGATAGATGACTGTGGTTTTGCGTCCCTTTTTTTTTTTTTTTTTTTTTTTTTTTTTTTTTTTTTTCTGTATTCCAGACTGCTCAGAGCCTCTCACTAGGATGGGTACGCAGTAATATTTCTTTGAGAAAAGTGATGAAAGTGTCAAAATAGAAAGTATTACAGATTTGGAGAAGAGAAGGAAATAGGTCACTTCATAGCTGTTCTGTGTGTCTGATAGACCTACTGTGTTTTAAACAATGAGCTCTCTGTACTTGAGGGTTATGCCCTAAATCTTCTTTGTTCAGGTGGCTTACATTATGCTTCCTTTGACCTACTGTAGCACTACTTCAATACCTTAAAAAGAAATAATGACCCCCTTTTAGTAGGAATGTGTCTAGGCACAAGACATGTAGGCAATCGGAAGTTATTAAGTGATCCAAGAGAACCTGTTTTCATTGGCAAGAATGAAAATGACTTAAAAAAAAAACAAGGATACCAATTCCCTTTCTCAATGACAGGAAATTTATGTCACAAGTTATTGTGTGTCTACTTCACTGTAATGACAAGAAATATAAAAATCAAATTGTCACTTCTGCCTGGTAGATGTAGGTGACCTGCGGCCACAGGCAAATTATTATACCTGTAGGTGCCAGATACTCCAGGAATTGGCATCAGGTATACTTTATGCTCAGAAGCCAGCTGGACAGACATTAGGGAAAAGTAGAGTGGTTCTAGCTAATTGGGGGTTAAAATATCACTATGTGAAAGAGGCATACCAAAGTGGGAAGGTCTTTTTATAATTAAGCATAATAATTTTGATTAGGAGAAATAGTAACAGTACCATGAATATCCTCTTAACTCCTCACATTGTTTCCCATCCCCAAACCTGCCTCAGTACCGCTCCCCCCACCCATACTCAGTAAACACTCCAGGGCAACATGTAATCATGTCACTGTCACCAAATCTCCTTCTCAATGGAATTCAGGTGTCTAAATTGAAAGGAGTGATGGCAGATTTTTTTCTGTCTTCCACCAGAAAGCTAAGGAAATGCTTTCAGGGTGATGAAAAGGACATTTCCGTGTCATCATAAATCATCTGTGTAACACATAGCATACAAATATTGAACTTCTTGGAGCAGAATGTTTATTGCAAGGGTTAAGATAGGAATATGTTTTCTGTCAATACTTGATTAGGTGAAAAATTCCCTGAAAGTTGAAGCTTGAGTTGCTTCTACAAAGATGGTTTACACTGAAGAGATAATGGAAGCTCTTATGAGATAATTAATTTTCCCAAAGACAAATCAGTATTTCAAAATGAAACAGTAGTATTAGACTTGAAATTTATATGTAATGTGCCTTCAAAAACGTTCAAATAATTTTAGACAGTCTTTTAGAAAGTATTGATAAAATACATGTCAGGAAGTATATTTAAATGATAGAAATAAAAATGTTATAATAAAATTAGAGCCTTGTTGCACTTTTATAGTTTACTAGTATTATTTTTATTATCACACCTATTTATCTTAATTATCTTAAATGTGCTTAACCTGAAGGCAGAAACTAGCTCAAATGAATGGGTTTCTGTTGAAAACTAAAGAATATTTCTACCTCTCTAGTATTAAAGTCTCTGTTTCCTTCATAGAAACAGGATCTAATTATGTAATTCAGGCTGTCTTGAAGTGAAATTCTTCACATAAATCCAGCTAGCCTCAAACTCAGTGCCCTCCTGTCTCAGCTTCTGCAGTCCTTCGAATTTCTGGCACACCACCACAATACTTTGATTAAGTCCATTTTTTCATGTGATAAATTTTATACTTGAGTTCACTGTATTTGCATTATTTCCATCTCACCCTTCACCCCTCCCACTTCTCCCAAGTTAAACCCACCACCCTCTCTATAATTTACAGCTTCTTAGATATTTATTGTTTACGTCTATGTGCTATCAATTATGGGTGAGTTTTCAATTTCTTAAAGTAGTATCACTGTTTACGTATACCTAAGTTGTTAAAATATCTAACAGTTTACTTGGGAATTTAATAATATTTTTTTCTAAGTGCTAGTAAGAACATAATGTTTGCTTTACTATGGAAATACACTATGAAATTAATTTATTTACACATAAACTGTCATGCTCAATCCTGCATTTGGTCTTGAATACCTGCTAATAACATCTTGTTATTAAAAAAAAAATAGCATTGAGTGATAATGTTTGAAATACCAAGACTTTGAAATTTTAAATTAAAGAAGATGCACAAGCTAAAAACTCAGTAATTACTATATCAGAGCAATCAACACCACTGACTCTCATCACTCTCTATATATGTCTGACTCACAGTCTGACAGCTTCTAAAATAGAGTAAAACCCTTATCAGAATACCTACAATAACAGAGTATTACAAATATTAAAAATGAGTACTCAAACCCTTCATGTGGGACCAGTGATATACACTGGTAGATAAGGGTGTTATCTGCCAGCGCTGGCTCAGTGGATAAGCTTCAGCCAAGTCAGAGAACATGTGCTCCATCTGCAGGATTCATACTATGGAAAGAGAACTGACTCATACTAGTTGAATAACTACTTCCATGTAAGTTCTGTGTCATGCAAAGAACACACACACACACACACACACACACACACACACACACACACACAAAATGCAAAGAAATGATAAAGGGCTGGCTATATGCTTAGTGGCAGAGTGCTTGCCTAGCATCTATAAAGACCTAAGCTCAATTTTCAGGACCTGAGAACAAGCATACAAACAAAACAAAACAAATCTGTAAAATATCTAGGAAGTGTTTGAAATGCCACCATGGAGCCATCCAGTAGAGAAAGAAATAAGAAATCTTTTTTTTTAAAGAATCCACAGTACATCAAAATTTCCAACAATTTCTCAGTTGTGGCACAGTTTTTCTTCCATGTTGGATTGCTTAGGACAATCCAATAGAAAGTTTCAAGTTTTTTGGTATTGACAATGCTGTCTTGAAATTGACAAAAATGCAGGCCAATATTAAGCTTCGCATTTGCTGACACTGTTATTGCTGGAGAAATAGGATCTACCCATGTAAAACATTCATGTTCCAGATCTGCCACATCTTCCCAATGTAACCAGTGCATTCTTATGTCCTTCCAAGCCATATTTCTCCCATTATCTGACATGACCCACTTACCAGCCCACTCTACTTTTGCTGCCTTTCCTCTATGCTAAAATGCTTCCCGCTGTCCTTGTTCAAAACTCTCTCTTTCAAGAGCCTTTGTGTATCGCTGAACAAGGTGCATATGAACACATTTTCCTCTTCTAATCTTCATGTACAGTTCATCTTCTTATAATACCATGGGTAACAATTTACATTTGATACTACAGTTCATATGCTGGCATTATCTTTCCTAGAATCTATGATCTCCATTTTTCATGAACATTAGCTAAAGTGATTTTTCCAGAATCAAATCTTCTAATATATTTTCTATTTATTGTAAAAAAAAAAAAAAAAGACTCAAAGGATTACCTTTGCTGAGTGTAGATAGTCCTTTTTGTGACCTGGAAATTGTTTACTTATCCTTTGAAACTTAAAGTTGGTTTTGCTTTTTTCATCACCTCTTGCAGACTTCAAATACCTCTTGACCATGCTTTTTAGTTTGAAGATCATGGTCTTTGATAACAAGGCTTCAAAGTAAATGTTGAGAGCTTCTGCATTCTTAGATAAAATGTTATACTTTCAGATATCATGTTCCGTTCTATTATTGTTGATAGGGTTCTATTTTTACTTTATAGGTTTTTGTTTTGTTTTCAAGTCAAATAAATATTCAGCTTTATGTTTTCTATATATCTTGTATCTTTCATATGTACCTTGTGTTGTATTCAGCATCATTTTGCTATTGGTTCTTACTGAACATCCTTTTTTTAAAGATCTGTTTTGTTTCGAAGCACACATATTTGTATGGGGGGGAATATGCAAGAGAGCTCAATACTCCAAAGGTTAGGAAGAGGGCATGAGATATATTAGAGGTATAGGTGGTTTTGAGACAGTTAATGTGAGTGCTGGGAAGGAAGCTGTAGTTTTGTAGAAAAGCAGTATGTACTCCTAACTGCTGAGCCATTTCTCCAGCCCTTTATTTTAAACATCCTCGAAAGTCTTCTTTTTGTATGTGAGCACATGTCAAGTGACAGGAATTTTCTTTTTTCCTTTTTAAATAATTTATTCAGATTACAACCTGATTGTTTCCCTTCCCTCTTTCAGCCTTTCCCCTCCCCTAGGTCTGTGACAGAAGGGGACCTCCTCCTCCACCATATGTTCACAGCCTATCAGGTCTCATCCAGATAGCCTGCTTCCCTTCCTCTGACTTCCACCAAGCCTCCCCAAGGGGAAGTGGATAAATAGGTGGCACCAGGGTTCAACGACAGGAATTTTTTTAACTCTAGTTGGATATTTTCACCTGGTTCACTGTGATGTTTTCTTTCTGCTTGAACACCAACTCCTCTAGTGTATAATACTTATTAAACACTTTTCTTTACTGGCTTGTAAACTGTTGGAGTGAGATTTGTCATCATTGAAAGTTAAGAGTATGTTGTTTGATCTATGATTAGCAGTATGTTACTTCCAGTAGATGACCAAGAACTGTTAAGTTGTTATCTCTGACAGTTTTTAAATCTGCCTTGATGTATTCTTTTCTTGGTCCTTTCCTAGAGTCTCTGAGAATCACATTATTTTTGAGCTTAGTCTGTTCCTTATGAGTCATTTATACTCTTTTGATATTGTGTCTTCTCCCTTGTATTTGACTATCTTTTCTTTTTCTATACCAAAAGTTTTCTAGGCTTAAGACACAGTCAGGAAATATATTTACAGCCAGTGTTCCTGAGTAACTAGTTTCCAACTTCTCCCCAATTAAGAACTGTCATGAAATATGTTATGCTTACTGCTCCCACAGTTACTCTGTAATTTATTCCTCTTGAAGGGAAAAACAACCGTTCTCACTTTTATAAAGAAAATAGTCAAAAAAGAAAAAAAGAAAAAGAAAACAGGCAACAAATCAAGTTCAATGGTTTCCTTTTTATTAGAGCCTTATTAAAATTATGTTGTCCTAAGTTTTAAGTAAAACTATACATGCATTTCTTTATATCTAGATATGTCCTTATAACCTAGTTGCTGAGCTACAATTCTTTTATCATTGTCTCTTCTTATCCAATGTATACCACCAGAGTAACCTCACCCACATATAGTGATTCTTCTAACCTCTAAATGCTTTTGAACTCCTGATAAATGGGCTCCACTAGCTTCTAAATGCTTTTGAACTCCTGATTTGTATGGTTGAAATATTTTACAAGCTTCAGATGCCTAGATTCACTGTCAACTTTCATTGCTTTCTCAAAATCTTCTAGAAAAACAATAAAGGCAGTGTTAGAATCATTGCTCAGGCATTTCTTTCATGATTTTCATGTTGTCTTTTTGTTTCATACTCTTCAGTTTTAGATCTTTGCCTAGGTGATATTTCTTAATGACACACAAATTATATTTTCAATTACTATTTGAAAATATTTTCCTTGCTTATAGTAGGAGCACCTTGCCTTCAAGTGCTGTGCAAGCCATATGGTACATGTTAAGGATGGAGAACCTGTGACATTGAGTCTATTCCTGTAATAATAAATTCCTGTGTACTGGATATTACCTGAAACTGAATTTTGCCCTTCCATCATCTCTTATGATCACATTATTGATTAGTTTGTGAGGTTAGCACCATATTGGCAGTGAATAAGATTTTCTCATCTGTATCGAATATGCAATAGGGATCTATCTCAACAAACACAGCATAGTGGAATGTCGCTGTTGTAAAGATGTTGGCTCAAAGGGTTCTAAAAGACAAAGTAAGAAGCAAGGGCTCTGGACATGTGAGTCTGTTCTCTTGTTACCAAAGCAGAGCTTACTTACATTTTCCCAATAAAATTGCAGTAAACAACACTTTGTTCCTTATTGGATTTGATCAGTTGCACCATTGTGAGAGAGGCAGAATCACTAACCTCAAAAATATTTATCTGTAGCCACAGACAAATGTTAGCATCTGTAAATATTGCTCAGATTTGCCTTCAAGTAAGAAAAAAATGCAACTATTGTTCTCTAGCTCTGTGATGTTCTGATCTTAAAGAGAAAAGGTTTTATTGTGGGATATGTTAGATTCATTCGGGGAAGGTTAATGATTTTTGCCCTGTAGCTGCCCAACAGTGAGTATCACCAAAGATGGTTTATAATTAAATACCAAGTGAAGTGGAAATTTGAATCTCCTTCAGATTTTCAAGTGCGCTTATCACTTTGGAAGTCAGCAAGTTTCCTGCAAAGATATAGGATGATCATTGGAGAAATGACAGAAATTAAAGTAGCATTTAGAGATGGAGTTGGATTTAGAAGAAAACGTCTTGCATAACATTTGCAGATAGACTTATTAGCTTATAATGAATGCGTAGTGTTCTGTTCCCTAAAATAAAACAACCCCTCAAATGTTACAATTGGAAATCAAAAGAAGAAAGGCTTGCTTTTAGTGGCAGAGGATCATTATTTGTACATCTCTGTAACAGTCATCACAAATTAATGTTCAGCAACATCAATTGTTCTAGTGGATTGCTCAGTTTATATCAAAAATCAAATTGTTATTCTGCAACAAATTGCTCTTTGCTTCAGAGAAATTATTTCATAGTGCTTTTGGGAGCTGGTATGGCTATTTCTCCAGCAAAGCTTTAGTGTTTCATAAAGTGAATTAGAGATACATTTAACCTGCTATGAAGGAAAGATGCTCTTGATGGCAGTAGAATTCTTGTCATGGAGTTTCCAAGTACATGGCATTATTTCCCCTTCAGCTTTTTATAGTGTATACCTCTGCTGTGTGGGCAGCTGAACAACACCTATAAGATTAGCGCCTGTTAGGGAGCATCTAGATTGAAGCTGTACCCTATAACAGTAACAACTGATAACCCTCATTTAAGCAAAGTGCTGTCAGCATGTGTTAATTTTAATAACGTTGAAAGGGTGACATTCACGTTTCCATTTCTGAGAGTACTCACTCCCAGTCCACCCTCACACATGGAATCCTTCTAAATAAACTCAATGCGGGTAATCATCTGACTCATTAGCAAGTGTTCTCTCTCTGCCCGAAACTAAGTGGGTGCAATGGAGGATAGATTAATCTTTAAATCCCGTGGAATACACATCTGTTCTTTTTGCTTTCTGATTTTCATGTTGGTAGCATAATTAGAAATAAAAAATGTGTTGCTATGTCAGTAGAGACAAGCCGGCAAATACACATGAAACAGAATATAATCATCCAATAATTAATAATCATGCTGATGAAATCTTTCAATTTATGTACAATAAAAGCTTTAGATGGAAGATGGAACCTTGAGAAAAATCTGTAGTTTTATACTTCTTGCTACATAGAAGTTTTCCTCCATTTGTTGCTGGCTAGCCTCACCGTTTTTATGATATCTCCTTGGTGGGAGCACAGTTATTCATCTCTTCTGACACTGTATGTGTGAAAGTATATTGCAGTCTTGATGTCTGTTTAAATACAACTTTACAGTGATCTTATTATCATTTCCTTTTATAAAAATTGCAAAAGTCTTAGGTATGTGCCTTAGATTTTTAACTAAATGATATTAAAGCATTTTTTCCCAAGTAAATGTTGATCATTTGTACATCTTATTTTGAGAAGTGTCTATTTGAACTTATTGCTCATTTAAAGTAGGTTCTTATTTTATAATTGCAGTTTTAGTTTCTTTTATATTCTAAATATCACCTCTTTATCACACATACACTTTAGAAGCATCTTTTTTCCATACTATACTACCTCTCTACTGTATGTCTGCTCTTTGTCCAAAAGCTTTATGTTTGTTGTCATCTAACTTGTCTACTTTTGCTTTCATTTTCTGTATTTTGGCACGTTTCCCAACACAATCTTGGTCATTCTTGAGCCCTACAAAATCTTTTCTATACTTTTTTTTTGATAATTTTTATAGCTCAAACCTTTACATTTAAGTCTTTTCTGTCCTTTAAGTTGATGCTGATAAGTGGTAAGCCCCATCTCACTGCTCTGTCACCATTTCTACTTTCACATTATTTAGTCTTTAAAGGTGTATATGTCCATGGCGCTGTGAGTTCCTTCTTCATTATCAAATCTGCTGGCACAGAGTTGTTGTAACATTTCTATGATGCTCTTTTCCCGTGTTCTGTCTCCTTTGCTCAGCTGAGCTAAGAGCCTAACTGTTTTATTTTGAAAAACAAGCCCTTAGTCTCCTTGATGTTTTGTAGTTGTCTTTATTCAGATACTCATTTATTTCTGCTTTGATCTTTATTATTTTCCTCTTTTTTTCCCTGATTTTGAGGATGGTTTGTGATTTTCATATTCCTTGAGATGAATCAGCAGTTTGTTTATTTGAAATTACTCTGTTTATAATGGGAATTGTTGGTACATGCTCTTCTAATAATTATTTTTCCTAATCCATATATTAGCTTATGTTGGCTCTCCAGGCTCCTGTTTTCCAATAATGCAACCAAACTCTTTTATACCTTGAGTGCATACTCTGCCATGACTATCAACACTGGAATAGGACCAAGGGCCAAAATGCTCTTGGTAGCCTATTATTGAAGTAGATTTACCACCTAAGGTTACTAAACTCAGCCGCAGGTAACATTAGCTTTAACCAAGGTCTAATATACAATGTGGCAACTTTTCTTCTCTTGACACCAAAACTGTTTTAGGCTAGCTGTGTTTAGGCAGGCCTGGAAAAGAGGACATTGGGATCAGCCCAGCCCCAGCACTAGGTTTCACTATGTTCCACTAACTTCCATAGCAGAGTCACATGCTTATTGCCATGCCCTATCCCCAATGGACAGAGTCTTACACTGCATGATGTTGCCCACAGTTAAGAGCACTCCTGCTAAAGACAGTTAGTTCTCTGCCCCTTAGGCATTTATGGAAGTTAGGATGCTTGAATCCAATAGCTTCAAAGACCTTCACATTCTGACCAGTGGTACAGTAGGCAGGCCAAAACAGAAAAAAATCTAGAAACCATCTTCAAACTGTGGAGTTGTCATGGGTATGCTTCTTGGGTTTGGGTGCTGGTTGTAGAGAGAATCCCTTATTTACTAAGGCCTGTTTCTTTGGTATAGTTAGGACATCCTCAGTGGAAAGATGCGAGATACTGAAACACATAACCCAGATAGACTGTACTTTAAAAAAAATATCACAGTAAAGCTTTTTAATGTTTTTATTTTTTTGGTTTTACTAAATATAAGCTATTGCATGATTTATAAACAACAGAGCATAAAATGCAACATTTAGCTTCCATGTGAAGTTTTAATGACAACAATTTCATCTTTTAAAAACTGTACAACAAGAATATGAAACAGATGAGCCCAAACCCAAGTAAAAGCCATTTCCCTCCTTAAAACAGTAATGTCTCATGGCTCAGAGAGTAAAAGGTAAGCTCACAAACATGGAGCCCAAGCCTGAAATGATGACTACGCTTCCATTCTTTCAGGGACACTGTTCATTTCTAGGTCATTAATATCTTTCTTCCCCACATTCACTTGTCAAGAAGTGTCCGGGCTCCTCTCAGCAACTTTAATAACACACAATTCAGATGTTATGTCCGGTCAGTAGCCCCTCTAAGTGCTGCAAACTAAATTAGGTGGCATCATTGTTTCTCTGCAAGAGTCTTTGCACCTGTCACTGTGCTCGCCTGGATGCAGTCCAGGTGGCGAAGTTCTTATTGGTAGCCATTGCCTGTGCCTGCCTGCTTCCCTGAAGAGCACACAATCCAGCTGGTAGGAGTGTGGCTGGAACCAGATAGGCTATACTTATGTGCATAATAACACACAATATAGGACACTCAGATCTTCCCAAGCAGTTTGTTTTATGCAGGTGCTTTAAAAAGGGGACAACATATTCTGGCCAATGAGTTACAAGTACTTTCTTAGACAACTCAATCTTTAAGTTAAAAAAAATAGTTTGACACACCCGTGCATGTATATCATAAATTTTCCTCATTTTAAACCCTCTTTCATCTCTCTCTTTCTCTTCTTGATACTCCTCTTCTCCCCCATACATCCTTCTCCTGCTACTTTCACATCATTTTTTGTGTTCCAAAATATTTAAATTAGGGTTGCTTTCATAAGCATGTGGCATGGATAAGTTAGCATTTGCTATACTACTGAAAAAAAAAAAGAAGACTTCCCCTACTTTTGCAACCATTACCTCTTAATAGTTCAACAAGGAGAGTGCACCATGAGCCACTCCCTAGTCTATGATGGACCATTGACTGGCCTCAAGATGTGCAGGTACTTATCACTGCTATGGCTTCATAAGTGCAATAGCCACGTCGTGCCCCAAAGATAGTATTTGTTAGGTCTAGCCTCTACCCTGTCACTTTCTCATTTAGTCATCTTCTTCTGTGATATGCCCTGTGCCTTAGATGGAGTAGGAAACATGTCCCATTTACTGCTGTTTTAGACAACTTCTTGATATACATTTAGATTTTTATTTTCAGAAAATCTATTTAACCAATTGTGTATCCATACAAATTTGAAAAGTGAGGCCAAGATGAAACCTATATTCCAAGTGTTAGAATTTTGGGGGATTAACTGGATATTTGGAGAATAGCTAGTCAATGAAGTAAGCAGAACTAGCAAAGGAAAAAAGAAAACTTTAGAAAGTTAAATAGAATGGAAGAGTGTTCAGGGACTAGAGGGGTCTGTGTTACATTTGCATTAAGTGCATCTGAGGAGACCTGTGGCTAAAGAAAACAGCCTCAAAATTGGCACTGTACTTTCAGCACTAACTAAAGAGTGGAAAGATCAGGGAGACAACAGTTGCACAAGGGATAAAAACTACATTGTAGCCACATTAGATATTAGAACAAAGAATGCAGGGCACATGGATTTCCAAAAATTTACAGCCTGGGGTGATTGTTCATTAAGTAAGACTGCTTGCAGTTCAAGTATGAGGACCTGAGTTAGAATCCCGAGTGTGCACATAAAAAGCAGGGCATGGTCATGTATTCATGTAACTCCAACACTGGGAGTAGGAGACAAGCAGATCCCTAGAGCCTTCTGGCTAGTGGACCTTGGGTTCAGTAAGAGAACCTGTCTTGGCCATAAGGCAGACAGTGATAGAGGAAAATATCTGATGTTCTTCTCTAGAGTGTATGTGCAGGCACATGGGCATACATCACATATATACTTCTCTCCAAAGTAAAATATATAACAGATATGATAGATACATGTATAGAAAAAAAAAGTTCAGCTTCCTAAATTGTCCTGAGTAAGACAGCAATGTCATTTAATCACAAGATATCTAAAGTTATCTTATGATGAATTTAACTTTGATTATACTTGATTATGAAGTTATTGAAAGTTTTGCATAATAATAACAGATATAGAAAATGCAGAAAACATAAATAAGGTAAAATACATATATTTTTTATCACCTGAAGACATATCGAAACTACTTTTTTGCACATTTCCTTGGCTATAGTTGTACATCTGTACATATATTTTTGGGTATTTTTGGCTCTCAATGCATGTATACTTATTTAACTTTTAAAAATTAATTTTATATTAGGAAACAAGTAAGAATGACATAACTGTAAGAGTTTTTAGACCAAGAACTAAGTTATAGTGATATGATTGAAATTCAGTGAGCAGAGTCTCAGATTGGGTAATCCAAGTGCTTTTGTGTAGATTCTCTGGGATATTATAGTATATATTAGTATGTACTTAGTTTTTTTTTAAAAAATGTGTGTAAATCAGAGTGTGTTATAGAAATAGTAGTGCACAAAATTTTAACAGACTCAAACTTGGCATGTTGTGGGAACAAGAACAGCTTAGCTGAACCATAGAGTACTTGTAGGCACAGGAAATTAGATGATAGAAAAATTAGCAGAGATAGGACCATGCTTGGCCTAGCATTCACTGACAGTTTTATAAACTGGCCGTTTTGAAGGAGTGCATCTCAGCATACATGATAGTAATGAAGGTGAGGGACAGTGTATTCTTAACAACTATGGTTTGAGTCCAGTGGTATTTCTCCTAGTGGAAGATTAAAAGATTAACTGATGATTTATATCTTGAGAATTGAAGAAAAGAAAAAAATCAAGGGAGACTCTGAGATTTTTATCTAAACAACATAGATGATAGCCTAGGCTAAATTTCTCATCTTGGCGTGGCTGAGATGTTCTAGTTTTGACATTGAAATTGGTGTGTCACAGAAAAAAATCTTTAGTTGTAAGCAAACTGATACAGTTGTTTAAAATAAATGTAATTGTATATAGAACAGGCTTCATTACTGTGGGTAAGAACAAGAGCCAGTAGTTAGTTTGCTCTTTTAAAATACTACATAACTGTGCACATCAGAGTTGAAGGGAGAACATTATGGTACTTGTAAACAAATAATGAGGAACTATTTAAATCATATCAGAAACCAGTCATGGAGGGAAAAATTTAGTACAAATATCTTATATTTCAGATTTCTTACAGTACAGAAAATATTACATAATCATGATTTGTTTAAGATATTTAGACATAAATTAGCTTTTGGATATTGATGTGGTATAACCACCTATACAATATGTTAAAGTTGCTGCTTTGTTACGAATCACTCCAGAGATTTCTCTGTAAACCAAGTGGTAATAGTATCAGATCCAGAGTAAGAGAGTTACTGACATACACCAAAAAAAAAAAAAGTGTGTGCTCTTTTCCATAAAGCCTTACATATTCATTAAAAGTCAAGATGTTCACCAATCTCTCCTATAAATCCCATATGATTTGTCTTCAGTGTTTCCTTATCTTCTTCCTTACAAAGCCTTCAAGCACTTTGAATGTCAGTTTGCATAATTTATTCTGATGCAGAGAACTAAAACAAGGTCCACATTATGTTTAGTATCAGCCACTGATTAAATAATCTGAATATGAAAGACGTATGGGAAAAGAGTGAAAGAAGATGAACTAAAGGATTTTGGGAGAACAAAATTCTTTAGAGAGAAGAAAATTCCTTGTGGTATCTAGTTCTATTTGCTTTGATTTTGTTTACTGAAAAATAGAAAAAATATTGAAAGTAGTTGGGAGCCTTATAGTCAGGCAGTACAGATGAACGTTCTGTCTTAACTAATATGTACAGACACTTTTATATTGAAGAATGTCTACCTACACAGGCATTCAGCCATCTAATCAGGTTTATACTCTACATATTTGCCAATCATTTCATTTGAAAAAAAAAGCATCCATAATTGTATGTACCAGAGTGCTTCTCATTGAAGTGAATAACAGGATTCTGGAAATTCCCCTAAGTCCAAATATTTTTCCTATCTCTACTGAATCCTTCTACTAAAGCTGTGATTCTCCTATGGCTATACACTTGTAGTCATCATAAACCTTTTAAAATGTTACATGTTTTAGTATGCCTAATGAAGTAAAACGAAATCATTAGCCTGTTTTTTGAGAAATTATTTAGTAGCTTTGTAGTCTGAGAATAAGCTGAGCTTGAATTTCGTCTGTGATGAGGAATGCTTCCAATGCTTCCACAGTGTTTTACAGGTTGTAATGAATGGGAACTAAGGCATTTTGAGTTATTGCAGGGCTAAGGCTAGATATTTGATCAGAGAAAGTTAACAAAGTACATTTTATTATTTAGGAGCATTACAAGGAACAGTGGTTATCTCAGTTAACTCTCACCTCCTTTGAAACCCTTCACCAGTTACCTTTGGCCCAGTCTGTTAGTTTGTATACAACTCTGGACATTTTCTACTTAAGTGTTTCCTTGAAAAGCTGGCAATTGGCACTGGAGAAATGGCTATGTGATTAAGATCACATTCCATCACCCATATCACGAGGCTCACAGGTACCCATAACTCAAGCTCCTGGGTGGTAGTGGTGGATCCAGTGACCTTTTCTGGCCTCTACAGGTACCTGGACCTAAGTACACATGCATACACCTAGATACACACATGGTTTCAAAAAATACAAACCAATCTCTAAGATGCATTGACACTATTGAGAGCAAGGACTTTGCGTCAGGTTTTTTGTGATTCGGCCTCGCTCCTCACAGTGCTAGCTAGAGTTCCTACAAGGTCATCCTTTTCTATCATCAGCGAAGTTGAAACTAAATGGCACAGGGGTAATATTGTCTCCCCCTTCATTTTTCACAATGTATTTGGGAAACAACTTCTCTTAGGCAACATTAGTTACTTACCAATGCGGAAATATTTCACATTCTGAGAATTAAAAGATAAATAATTTGATCCCAGTAGCCCTACTATAGAAGCAAAAACAGAATCGTGAATTATGTGGGTTGGTACTTGCAGATCAGTTTTGCCTCCCTCCATCACCAAAAAGTAGTAAACCAATGGTTGCTAAAAGGGTTACCAGATGATGTCATAGCTGTTTTGCTCCTGTATAAAATGTGAAGGCAAGTCTTCATCTCTCTTTATAACTACTATTGTGGAAATAAAGCAATTAAGCCTATCAGAAAAAAAAATCTGCTGAATTTTAAGATGTATTTTCATGCATCATTTTCCCCTTTCTCTGGCTACTTAAACATCTTTTTTCTTTTACTTTTTTTAAAGGTCAGGAAATACATACCAAGGGAACCAAGCTCAAACTGCAAACTCAGCTTCCAATTCCCTCAATGAGCCTGGAGTTTAGCTTGAGTGACAGTGGAATCCCCAGCCAGCCAATTAGAGAATGGTCAAATTGAGGGAAGGCTGAGAGATGCAAGACTCAGAGTCATGCTGGACTATATGGGTAGGGGAGGAGCTCTAGGAAGTGCAGTGCAGCTGGCAGAAGTGATTAGGTTTGATTTAAATTGAGTTTTCTAACACTGGTACTAGAGCAGAGAGCAGCAGCAAGATTTGCATGGATGAAATGGATTTGCTGAACAGGAGCTGCCATGAGGCAGTAAGAAAGAAGCATGGTGCCAACAATTGTGAAGGGCTCATTAGCTGGGTTGCAGTTTTATGACAGCCTGTAAATGGCATCCCAGATAGCTTTTCCCTGGCTTTCTTGCAACCCGAAATCAGTGTTTCTGTGTGTGGCAAATGTGCCCTTTTATAATTAGTCTGAAAGAGTTGATTTTGTGCCCCTCAATATTTTAGAATTTGTACAATTTTTAGTAATGGCCTATCATTACTAAAAACCTAGGATATTTGCTTTGCTCTAAAGGCCCTGGATATTTCTTGTCTTGAAGCTGAGGAAGGCACAGGTTGCTAATATACAGGTACTCTGTCCTTAGGTAACTGTAACATAATGGTTTGTAATTTGTTCTTGTACTTCAAGTACTGAGCTGCTGGCTGAATGTGTGAACAGAGGTTTATGTTTTTAATAGTCTATTGTGGGGGAACATGTGTGGCGCAGTGACCATTTCAGAGGTCGTCAGAGTATACTTTGCACCTCTCTTCCCCCACCACATGATCCTAGAGGTTGTGCTGAGCCATTACACTGTAATCCTGGTTTACTGTCTCACAAACCATATTTCCTTGACTGCTTTCTATAAGCTCTCATTTTCCTCATCTCCAACTTTTAGTTATATTTTTATTCATTTATTTTGTGTGCATATGTATGTGTGCATGGAAGTCAGGAATAACTGTCAGTAGTCAGTCTTTCCTTCTACCATGTCAGTCCCAGGGATTGAACTCATGTGCTAAGGGTATTCTCATTAATACCATACTAACACATAATGGGCAAGCAGTGTTTTGTGTGGGGATATAATAGATATATAGTTTCAGTACTGAGTTAAACAATAAGTAGTATTACCTAGATTAAGAAATATATCCTAAGAAAACATGTAAAATTAATGTTTCAAAAAATGTCTTCAAGGTGCGGACCTTAACAACTGAAGCCTGGTGAACCAAGTTTGATCCTTGATCCCACAAAGTCAAAGGAGAGAATCAGCTCTTAGAAGTTGTCCTGTGATCTCTACCTGTAAGTATGCATGCACACATGAAACACATGTGCACATAGCAAATTGATGTAAATAAAATAAATTCCTTATTTCCCTATCTCAAGTTTTCACACGTAGATTAATCCACCATTTGTAGCTATTAAAGAAAAGCAGAAATTGTCAATCTAGCTCATTTAACTGAATACTGATGTTTATGCTAAAAAGCATATTATGTGTTGTTTTTCTTTCCTCTCTTGAGCTCTAGTAAAGCTTGTTTACCTTTTCATTGTATATTTAGGGCAACAACTTCCTAAAACTCTAAGTCAAAAACCTTTTTTTCATACTGAGAAATAAGTCTAATTTTTATAAGTAGGAATAAGCACTAATGACTAAACAAATTCTGGTGTATATGTAAAAATAGAATTGTGCTTACTAAGCAAAAAACCATGATAACATACAATAACATGAATGAATCAAAAATATATTTTACTCAATGAAAAAAAGGGTTATGCTCAGAAGAATAAATATTACATGATTCTTTTTATATTAAGACTAGATGAGACAAATTTAGATTATAATGAGGAAAGATCACTAGCCCTCTCTAACAAAAACAGTAGTTAAACTATTATTAAATCATTGCAGGTAATATTTCAATGTTAAAAATATTTTTATTATTATGTTTCACGTGTGGATTTTTTATGCATATCTGTGTACCACATGGCTAAAGAGGCCAGAAAAAGGTGTCAGGTCCCCTGGAACTGGAGTTACAGCTATGAGCGGCCATGTAAGTGCTGAGAATTGAACCTAGGTCCTCTGGAAGAATATTCACTGCTCTTAATACTAGAAACCTTTTCAGCTCCCAAAGAACTATTTATGTTTAAAAAAACCCAGTGGTTTTACAGTTTTGAACCAAACAATATAATATTACTCTCCATAGTCTTCCTACTGTAAGGAACCCATCAATTATGCTCCTATTTATCTATAAATTAACACTTATAGATTGCTCCTTATCTTAATGCAATCCTATCCCATGTCTAGTAACCACCATTCTTTTCTCAACTTCTATGAAATACACTTTCTAGAGTCCATATATGAGTGACATCATTTGGTATTCTTTCTGTGCTTGGTTTATTTCACTTAGCATAATCTCTTCAATTTCTATCCAATTTGATACAAATATTAGGCCATTCCTTTCATCATTAACACTCCATGTTTTTATTATTCATTTACCCATTGATAAGCATTTGCTGGTGAGAAAACAAATTAGTATGCTGAATAGTCCAGAAGACTTTTTAAGAAACTGGAGTTCTATTACAGAACTGACCTATCACATCTCAACAAAATTGGGTGTGCATGCACGTGCATGGTGTGCACGCACGCACACACACACACACACACACACACACACACACACACACACACAATTATATCACCATATCTGTAACACCCAGCTAGTTTGTGGAACCTTGTGTACTAGGAAATTAGTACAGAAATAGCTGGAAGCAATGTAGGTCTAATAAATAGATGATAGTAAATTAAAATAAACACCTAACAAACTTTTATAAAGAAGATAGATCTTCCTTACTGATAGAAAAATTATTCAGAATACATTAAATGTGTGTATGTGTGTGTGTGTTCATGTCTACATTTCTGTATGTAAGAAAACACTGTGAATGTCAGCAGTAGAATTTCTATATATAACCAGAAAATGGGTGGAGCTATCATTATTTTCAATGTAACTATCTTTGATTTAGACATTTCTTTTTACAATGATTTGGAAGAGAGTCTCTCTCTCTCTCTCTCTCTCTCTCTCTCTCTCTCTCTCTCTCTCTCTCTCTCTCTCTCTCTCTGTCTGTCTTTCTCGGTATCAGTTTCATTCTAGAGCACAGGCTGTACTTACTTTTTTCCCTTTTATTGAAAATGGATTTTTTTTTAAAAAACTTTTCATTCACAACTTACTATAGATTACTCCTGAGCAAAATAGTTACAAGAAAAATTGCCTAGTTAATGTTTAATAAATTTGAGGTTATTTTCTATTTTCTATAGCTCTATACTTTTAAATGACTATGATTCCTAGAACACACTTTTCTTTTCCTTATCTATACAGTTCCTCAAGTAACAATATCTTATAGTTCCCTTTTACATGCATTTGTTCCTTAAATTAGAAAATCCCATTAGATTTAGCTGCAGAGTGTTCTCAAAATTTGTCAGAATTTTTTTAATCTTCTCTTTTTTCTCAATGGACTTTTTCTATAACCAGAAATATGGTAGTAGATTATCCACTCTTAGCTGCCGTAAAATCTAATTATTTTATAGGACCCAAGACAATGTTTTACAAATAAGTTATTATAGCCCAGAAATGAACTGTAAGAAAATGCATCTGCCATTCCTGTTTCTTTCTCAAAATCTTGTTTGCAATTCTATACTTAACTTACCTGTTCTTTTGTTTGTTTTTCTTCCCTCTGCAATAGATTTTCCTCTGATTTTCCCAGAGGAAATAAAATGCAGTGGGTCATTTGCTGGAAACCATTCATGGTTCCTGACTATTTTCATCAAGTTAAGCCATTCCTTCTTTTTGCCTGAGTTCTAAATTCCTATAGAAAAGACTGAGTAAGCTGAGTTGGCTTTTCTGATCCAGCACTGATTATCTTTACTTCCGAGGCTACACCAGAAAGCCAAGGCTTTGTGCAACATTTAACTTATTTGATTGCCTCTACTTATCTCTACACAACATGATGTTGTGGGAGAAGAGAGGTGATTGTGTCAAACTGAAAGTTTAAAGCTCTTTTTTGTTTGTTTGTTTTTTACTACTTCCAGAGACAGAATATTACAGCTTGATTCTAATATTTGCTAGAGAAATATAATTTCTTTGATTATGGAACCTATTTCTTCAGCTGAAAAAAAAAAAGGCTGAATGATGGAAACTACTGTCTGTCTTACTCCCTGTATGAGATAACTGGAAGCAGCGCTGTTACGAGAACTTTCAACTTAAACGCAATATGAATATCTTGGCACCAGTAAAGAAGTATATCTTTAGATATTTGTGCTTGAAACCATCTTTCACAGAATTACTACTTTCCCTTATAGGATCAGTAGAAGAATTTATAAAGAAACTGTGGTACATATACACTATGGAATACTACTCAGCTATTAAAAACAAGGAATTCTTGAAATTTGTGGATAAATGGATTGAGCTAGAAATGATCATAATGAGTGAGTTAACCCAGAAGCAGAAAGAATCAAATGGTATATACTCACTTATATCTGCATACTAGCCCAAGGGGCATGTCCCACAAAAGCCTTCACTTACCAGCAAACTGGGACAGAGGGGAAGGCATCATATTGGGACTCTAAATGAGAGACGCATGGGAGAATAGCAAAATAAAAGGATACAGAGGGTCCTAGAAATCTACAAGTAGAACAATATGATAGGCAGATTTGGGCCCAGGGGTCCCGCTCAAACTAAGGCACCAGCCAAGGACAATACAGGAGGTAAACTTTAAACCCCTTCCCAGATCTAGCCAATGGTCAGAATATTCTCCACAGTTGAGTGGAGAGTGGGATATGACTTTCTCACGTACTCTGGTGCCTCACATTTGACCATGTCCCCTGGAGGGGGAGACCTGGTGGCACTCAGAGGAAGGACAGCAGGTAGCCAAGAAGAGACTTGATACCCTATGAGCATATACAGGGGGAGGTGATCCCCCTCAGGAACAGTCATAGGGGAGGGGAATAATGGGAAAATAGGGGGGGGAGGAATGGGAGGATACAAGGATGGGATAAACATTGAGATGTAACAAGAATAAATTAATTAAAAAAAAATAGTTTTAAGGGCTCCACAAACAGTGTGTCATATATTCTTCCCCACTAAACCATGCTGGTCTCAGGGATGTAATGTTTCTCTACATCTAGTCATGGTGGCGTTCCTGCCTAGCAGAGCTGCTTGCCTTTTCCCATGGCGATAAGGATGTATGTCTAATAAAGATAATCACAAAGTAACTCAATCTGTCAAAGTTAGAATCAGTATAATAGAATTTGCTTTTGTGGCTTCATCTGACAGCAACATCAGAATCCTATACACATAATTGCCAAATAATCTTTGATTTTACCACTTGGCACCTAAAGACATTGGAGACTTGACTCTTGTTCTCAGGGTATGTCAAAAGAAAGCCCATACAGGGTGCATGCCAAGGAAGACTTAGGGCAGTAATGGTCAGAATATTCTCCACAGTTGAGTGGAGAGTGTGATACGACTTTCTCACATACTCTGGTGCCTCACATTTGACCATGTCCCCTGGAGGGGGAGACCTGGTGGCACTCAGAGGAAGGACAGCAAGTAGCCAAGAAGAGACTTGATACCCTATGAGAATATATAGGGGGACGTAATCCCCCTCAGGAACAGTCATAGGGGAGGGGAATAATGGGAAAATGGGGGGGGGGAGGAATGGGAGGATACAAGGGATGGGATAAACATTGAGATGTAACAAGAATAAATTAATAAAAAAAAAAAAAAAAAAAAAAAAAAAAAAAAAAAAAAAAAAAAAAAAAACATTCTAACCTTTCCACTCTGTTTACTTGATGCTAAGTTTCAGTGACACCATGTCTCAGTGCTATCTTTCAACCAGGGAGACCAAAATGACCAGAGTGAACAAAATCTTCACTTTAGATTCTGCTTCAAAACTAAAGTTTACAGAACATGACCAAATTAAGCTTTGTGTTTACTCTCCCTTTTTAGAGAGATGATGGTTACCTTCCTGTTGCTTTTTGTAATGGGTTTTCTGAACAGATTTTTGAAAAGAATCACTGCGTCCAAAATTCTCTCATCTAAAATAATATACCTGGAAGCTTGAGAAGCAAATTGGTTATCAATTTTTGAATGACAGAAAAGTGCCAAAATTCCTTTCTTTGGATATTTCAGATATTTTTCATAGTGGGAAATTCTTTTGAATACCTGACCTAAATGTCTAATGGTCTATGGGTTACAGATAAAGTCTTCTGTGTGTCACAGTAACCCACAGTTGGCAAGAGAGATAAAAGGTATAAATGTCCAAAGTTTCCCCACTCTTGGGGTACCAGTGTTTCTTAGGCTTAAATAATTTTGTAGTATAAACAAAGTTCTTCTGATTTATAGTTGATAATTCTAGGACACAAGGCTGTAGAGCAAAGAGAAAATGCTTTCTGGTTATTTAAGAATTAGTTTTCCTAGTGACACTTTACTTGTTGGTTTATTTGTGGTGTTCCAAAAGCTGATCCTGCTTGCCATTTTTAACCATCATCATCCAGTGTCTCACCCTTCTTTCAGGTTGGGCTGAATTCTAATTCCCATGACTATAGCTCTTAACTTGAAAAGGTCTATAAAAGTCAATAATTTAAATGTATGGAGCAATAGGGTAAAAGAGAGAATTCTGATGATCTAGTCCTTGAGGCTATAGATCTGTATATAAACAATAACATAACAGCTGAAATTCCAAAGCTAACATACATGGAAAATTACTATACTCCAGCCCATTAAGTCTTTACATATTAAGGTAAGTCAAAAGTTCCTGGCATGGTGATGTCTCAAAATATAACCAGTAACGAAATGCCCAGTCTGTTATTGAGCAGGCAGCATATAGTTCCTGGTCAACAATCAATACCCTGAATTTAGTGAGCAGCAAGTTTCAAAGTTACCAAAATAGTGTACTTTTGTGAGTCAAATTTGATGGAGTTGTTTGTAACGAACAATGGCTCAGGGCATACTGGAAAACTATACAGTATGACCTACCAAAAAAGGCTAGTATCAATCTGGCTGTGAATGGTTGGGATAAGTTAGAACATCAAATCATTGCATGGGATAGATTACAGAGAAATCAGATCTGCAATAGGTTTAGGATGATTTTTCTTATTATACCTATGTCCATATTTTTCAGACTTAATTTGTTACTGTCCATACTTTTCAGATCATTTTATTTTCATCACCTCTTTGTTGTTGTTGTCGTTGTGTTGGCAAGCACTGACGATATACTGTAGAAGGGTCTTTTCCCCACATCTTTGTTTGACCCATGCAGCGTTAAGTTGGTCTGGTATAATAAAGTCTAAGGCATCAGTTAAAGAGAGATTTGCTCATAGATAGGAAACCAAACAGTCCTGGACCCTAACTGAGTCACATTTGTTACTAGCAATCACAAAAGTGCTAAATGCAACAATTCAATACATCTATTGTTACTTTAGCTTCATCTGTTGGTGAGTATGTATATGTCCTATTCTCTTTCAAACATATTTATCAATTGCCAAAGTATTTTTTAACTTCTCCATTCCTCAGTTCTGTAGGCCTCACTATAAGAACTTTCAGGTGAATAACAATTATAGTGGAAATATCTCTTTCTAAATGGGATGGAGTTGCTGATGATCCTTCACTTACTAGCTTCTCAGTCTAACTTAAACAGCACAAAAATAGGATGAGCGAAGTGAAATCAGTTCTCTCCTTCATTTCACTCAGTTAAGCACTAGTGACAAAGGTAATTCCACACAGGGATTCAACGAAGCAGCTCCTATTCTATGAGAATGGGAAACATGTTTCTGAAATTGTGTAACACTCTACTTTTATATCAGTGCTCTGAGTGCTCACACACAAAAACGCCTCACTAAAATCATTTAGGAAACAAAAGGCCCATGCTTCTCAGCTCTTCCAAAATAACAGAGTTCTCACTACATGCTGGCTTTGGTGATGTCTGAAAGATGGAACAATTTCATAGCATCACGAGCACACGGTGTCTCCCTGTACTGCTGCTTTGCAGGCAAAATAACTTATTAAGGGAACTTAATCTCTAAATCTTCAGTCTCACCAAACTTAGAATATAGACCAGTGTTTGTAAGCTTGACTAATTCAATGGGCATTGTCAATTTGGACCACCACATATTAGCTAATTTAATGATCCTTATGTGGTTTCTTAATGGTAGGTAGAATTACTTCATCTGTGTAGTTTAAAATGTCTGTTAGGGAGAAACAAGGCAGCACAGCTCCCTGGAGACTGGTTTTAAAGAAACATTGAATTGGCCACCTTGCTATGCTGTTAGTGATGTTTTCATTTTCAGTCACGGTTTTCATCATGCCACTGCCATTTGCAGACTCCTATGGTGGTTCTCAATTGACTCTCAAGTTGAATTCAATTTCTTGATCCTGGGTGGTAAGGTTCTCAACTTCTTCATTCACCTTCATCTAAAAGTTTCTATTTTCTACTCTGCCCTGTGCACAGCACTGTGGCATTACAAACCTAATTACTTCTGTGATTTCATCTCTTCAGGTTGCCTTTGCATTTTCATATTTCCTAAAAAAAAAAGCACACGAAAGCAATTTTGCTATGCCAATTGATATTTTATTCATTTTTTCTGATTCCAGTGATCCCCAGCCTCCACTTGATATTACAGTCACTTGTGGAACAATAAAAAATATTCCAGATCAACTATATCAAATTAATAAGGCTGCAATCTAGATTACAATGCTTATTCATGCTCCCAAGATGTTTGTAGCATAATGAAAAATTTGGCAACAACTGTCTGAAGTTGTTTCTCAAATGTTGATATACATAAATGGTAAAGATGCGGATCCGTGGATAAGCATTTGGGATCTCCGATGCTACTTTATTCTTGCTAGGTGTATAGTCTTAAAAAGCATAGGCGTGTACAAAATGCTGTTTTAGCTCCTAATATTTTTAGCTAGAGAAATGATCCCATTGCTTCTCCGAGCTTCTGTCTTTCTGTCTAGGCATGAAGGTCTGCCATGCTGTTTCGTTTCTACAGTGAGATTGAGAAGTGGCCAGGTTAGAGGTGATGCCGACTGCTTCTGTGTTACACTAATTCTCGGGTAGAAACAGTACCATGCTTATTTCTGGATGAAAACCTGACAGCTCTGCTCTATTTCTTCAAATGCTCTGACTAGAATACTGGGTAAAATAGGAGGAAAAAGTCGGTTTTTTTTTTTGGAAGTATCCTAAAGCTTAACATTGAAGTGATGGCTCATTAACTCTGTGATAATACAAGGAGGGCAATTACTTTGGTGAAAGTAGTTATGTACAAATACTGGGGTATCTTAGCTAAGGTTACTACTGCTGTGATGAAACACCAAATACAAAGGCAACTTGAAGATAAAAGAATTTATTCGGCTTATATATCACAGTACATTGAGGAAAGCCAAGGCAAGAACTCAAACTGGATGCAACCTGGGAGCAGGAGCTGATGCAGAGAACAGGGAGGATTGCTTCTTACTAGCTTCCTCCTGGTAGCTTGCTCAGACTGCTTTCTTTTAGAACCCAGGATCACCAGCCCATGGATGGTACCACTCATAAAGGGCTAGGCCCTCCCCCATCATTCAAGTAATTAAGAAAATGCCCTTAGCCAGGCGTGGTGGCGCATGCCTTTAATCCCAGCACTCAGGAGGCAGAGGCAGGCGGATCGCTGTGAGTTTGAGACCAGCCTGGTCTACAAAGTGAGTCCAGGATGGCCAAGGCTACACAGAGAAACCCTGTCTCGAAAAACCAAAAAAAAAAAAGAAAGAAAGAAAAAAAAAAAAAAGAAGAAGAAAATGCCCTATAGCCAGATCTTATGTAGGCCTTTTCCCAATTGACTATAGCTTATGTCAAGTTGACATAAAACTAGCCATTTCATAGGATTACGGTCCTTTTGGATGTAGGGAAAGCAGTGTTTAATTATATACTACACATTTTGGAAGCATACAATAAATAAGCAGACAAATGGCCTCAGATATTCTGATTTTACCACATAAATCCTAAGCAACTTTGTCAACAGAAGGTACCAGTGTTTCATATCTAGCACTTATCGGCCTGCATAGACAGCTGATCTAATAGAAATAGGCCATGCTGGATTCCAGACAATGACAAGTAGAATCTATAATATCTCTGGATATTTTGAGGTAAAATATTAGGGAGTTCAGCAGTGGCTCAAAATAAACTCCAGTTTCCAGTAGGCCTGTTGATGCTATAGTACCCACATGTGATTATGTACAATTAAAACTTGAAGACTCAGATATAAATTATTAAGATTTTAGATGATAAGTAGAGGTGCTTTGCAAGTACATGAGAGGAGGAGCCATGGAAATATAATATTTCAGTTTTAATTCAAAGCTATTTGAAGTAGTGCTATGCTGTGATCTGAGGGAATTTTGGTAATAAATTTGAAACATATTCCAGGTGAGTACTAAATAGCACTGTATGCTTATTGTTAATATTGTCATGTAGATTGTGAAATATTATTAAATTATATAGCTTAAGAAAGCAATTAATAAAAGTATTTAGCCTTTGATATTTTGCACCTTTTAAGGACAATGTTTATATACTGACCTTTTTGAAGATACACTCTTCATTTTACCTACTATAGAAAAACCTTAACAAGAATATACCCTGGAATGTTTACTTGTATTAAATCAAAATTTGTAGTGATGGAGATAGAATCTAGGGAACTGCATATCCACCAAGCTAGTTTATATTTGCACCATATTTTTATTCATTCATCTATTAATGAACATTTAGGTTGTTTTCATATTTGACTACCATCAGCAGCACTGAAATATATTGGAAAGTCCCAGTATCTCCTGAATTTAATTCTTGTGGATAAATACCCAGAAGTGAAACTACTTGCATGCATGTTCTGTCTGTAAATTTTGAGGAACTGCCATATTGTTTTCCATAGTCTATAATTTTGTATCCCCACTAACTATACAGAATGCTTCAGTTTGTCTATAGCCTTCCAATTTCTTTTAAATAGCTCTCCTAACAAGTATGGCATGACATCTTTTTGTGGTTTTGAGTTGTTTTCATATAACTGTTGAACCCTGGTATGTGGGGGTTTGGCAGGATAAAAGTACATTAGAATGCAAACTAGTATAACCACTTTGGAAATCTATCTGACCCTATCTCAGAAAACTGGGAATAGGGCTTCCTCAAGACCCAGCTGTTCCACTCCTTGGAATATACCCAGAAGATGCTCCAGCACACAACAAGAACATTTGCTCAATCATGTTCATAGCAGCCTTATCCATAATAGCCAGAACCTGGAAACAGCCTAAGTGTCCCTCAGTAGAAGAATGGTTAAAGAAACTGTGGTACACTTACTCTATAGAATACTACTCAGCTATTAAAAACAAGGAAATCCAGAAACTTGTGGACAAATGGAGGAAATTAGAAATGATCATACTGAGTTAACCCAGAAGCAGAAAGACTCACTTATAATTGAACACTAGCCCAAAAGGCATGTCCCATGAATGTCTTCACTTACCAGGAGATTGGGATAGATGTGAGGACATCCTACTGTGACTCTCGGTAAGAGAGATGGGGAAATAGAAGGATCCAGAGGATCCTAGAAACCTACAAGAAGAACATTGTAACGGATGGATCAGGGCCCAGGGGTGTTTGCTCAAACTATTGCACTAACCAAGGACAATACAAATACTAAACACCAAACCCCTACTCTGATCTAGCCAATGGACAGGACAATCTCCACAGTTATGTGGAGAGCAGGGACTAACTCTGACATGAGCTCTGGTGCCTCATATTTGACAACCTCCCCTTGGTGGGGAGGCCTGGTGGCATTCAAAGAAAGAATAGGCAGACTACCAAAATGAGACATGTTAGCGTGCAACCATAAAGTGGGGGAGGAATCTCCTCCTTTTCACAATTTCAAGTGTTATCTTTCAGTCTTTCATACATTTTGGGCTGAATATTAAATATAGGGTTCAGTTTATTTTTCATATTTCAGGGTAATCCCTCCCATTCCCTTGAAATATATACCTTTATTAATTCTAGTGCTATACTGTCTTATTAGTACTAAAATCAAGAATTATAATATCTAAACTTGATTTTCATCATCAGTATGATTGTCTATTTGCAGTAAATTGTAGTATCACATAAGTTTTAAGGTAGTTTTTCCTTTTTCTTTAAAAGATGCCATTTAGGTTTTGAAAGTTATCACATTGAATTTTTGGGTTGGTTTTTTTTGTAGTATAAACCTTTAATTTTTTTATTTTAAAAAAAAAATTTTATTATTAATTTATTCTTGTTACATCTCAATGGTTATCCCATCCCTTATAACCTCCCATTCTTCCCTCCCTCCCATTTTCCCCTTACTCCCCTCCCCTATGACTGTTCCTGAGGGGGATTACCTCCCCCTGTATATGCTCATAGGGTATCAAGTCTCTTCTTGGTAGCCTGCTATCCTTCCTCTGAGTGCCACCAGTTCTCCCCTTCCAGGGGACATGGAGTATAGACATTTTAAACACATTATTTCTTCATGTGCATGAAGGCAAAATGTCATTAATATTTCTTATTTTTAGTATACAAGTCATGTACATGTAAACCCTAGTTACGCTTTTTTTATGTAGAAAGAAATATTTTAACAATTTCTTTTTAGGATGATTTACTAATCTATAGAAATGTAACTGATTTTCTATGTATATATTGTTCTGTCTTCTCCAACTTTACAGAACCCATTCAAATAATGATTTCATTGGAATGTCAAGTACTTGAAAAATATTTTTAGCATTACTGGCTTTATAGTTTTTCAAATAGCAATATTGGAAAATAACTCACTTTGTGTTTTCCTCATAATATAATTAGCAAGGTCTATTCCATGAGTACCAGCCAAAATATTAGTCATGATCCTCCTTCATCACTGGAATTACTAATGATATTACAGAAGAATCCAGGAGTATCTTCCTTTCTTAATGTGTACCTACCAATCTATGGGTAGAAACCTATATTTTAATACATGGATTTTTAAAAGTACAGTTTAATTTTTCCTTTTGTTTAATTTTTTGGAAGGGGCTTTATATATTTCTGTCTTTTGGGTAGAGGAGAATTTCTTTCTCTACATTGGCTTCTATGTTTAAAAGTTATTCACAGGCATCTTCATGTTCATATCCCAGAAGGGCAATGAGGCATTGTACTTGGACAGATGCATGGCCAAACGATGAGATGCTGCTCTATAAGTTTTTTCATCTTCCTTGAATTATCCAGTGAAATGCTATTTTTTACTATTACATTTGTTTTTTATTTTTAATTTATTATAATTTATTCGGATTACATCTAATTGTAACCTCCCATTCCCACCCTCTCTCCCACAGCTGCTCTATTCCTCTCTCCTATGCCTGTGACAGAAGGGGACCTCCTCCCCCACCATATGACCACACCCTATCAAGTCTCATCCAGATAGCCTGCTTCCCCTTCTTCTGTGTTCCCACTGGACCTCCCCACCAAGGGGAAGTGATCAAATCAGAGGAACCAGAGTTCATGTCAGAGGCAGTCCCCTGCTACCCCCTTCCTCATGTGGAGAATGAGCTGTCCATTGGCTATATCTAAACAGGTCTAGGTTCCCTGCATGCATTGTCCTTTGTTGGTGCAACAGTTTGTGCAGCCCCCTGCTCCCCGTGTCCAGATCTGCCAGCCTTGCTGGTCTCCTTATGGGGCTACTAAAACCTCTGGGTCCTTCCATGCCCCCATTCTTCCATACCACTCTCAGTGCCCCACCAGTCCAGCAGGGAGTCGAAGCATCTGTCTTGATCCCACACTATCTTGATGATCTTTGCTAGTTCTAGCCATTTGCCTGCAAATTTCAAGATTTCCTTGTTTTTAATAGCTAAATAGTATTCCATTGTGTAAATATACCACAGTTTCTTTATCTGTTCTTTGGTTAATGGACATCTGCGTTGTTTTCAGCTTCAGGCTATTATGAACAAGGCTTCTATGAACATATTTGACCAAATGTCCTTGTATGGTGGAGCATCTTTCGGGTATATACCCAGGAGTGGTATGGCTGGGTCTTGAGGAAACCACAGTAAAACGCTATTAATCTAGTTTTTCATACTTGATCCTTTTTGTGTCTTATGAATCTTACTGCTATCTTTTTAAAAATTCTAATTCCTCAATTTTAACATACTACAATTTAATGATATTCTTTCCATCTCCCAAGTTCTTCTAGCTAATCCCCACTTTCCTACCCCATCCAACTTCATGTTCTTTCTCTCAAAAAAATTTTTTTTCTTCATATAAAAGCAAGATAATCAAATATGTAAAAAACCAAAATCCCATAGCAAAGCACAACAATAAAAAGAAAAGAAGTACAAAGAAGTGTGCGCATGTGTGCGCGCACACACACACACATATATATTCCACTATGAAGAACTCAATTGACTTGGAATTATATTAAGACGATGAAACTGAGAGGAACTTGTAGGTCTACATGGCCATCTCATTGAGAACAACCAAAATCATCTAGGTCCTATGTTCTAGGAAGTCCAAGCCAAAACTCTGTACCATCAGCCAGAATGCTATGCTAGTTTATACATCTGTACTAGATTACCCTTCATCTCTGTTATACTGATTTTAATGTTGCTGCAAATTTCTTTCTCACTCTCATCTGGTTCTTCAGTCTGTATTTTACTTACATAATTCATATCATATCAGCAGTATTTAAATATGTATTTTAAGGTACTTTTTTCATATGAGTATATGGTTTGTTTTGCCTTATTAATCTGGTTACTCAAATTTGTTTGAATGAATTTTTGAAAAGTTATGGCAGCATAACTTTCCGGCAGCATTCAGGAAATAGAAAAGTTTGTTCTTTTCTCTTTAACATCTTTAGGACATTTTTTTCCTCTTGACTGAGATTTCCACCCACATAGGATTAACTAAAATCCTTTGTTAGGCGCTTTTCTTACTACCTATAAAAGCATTGTATTCTCTCTTCCTAATTGGAAACTATCCATCTGGAAGTTTTGAAGCTTGAATATTTTAATGGTGAAAGCTTCTTTTTAGAGTTTGTCTTTGCTGATATAGGCGATCGGTTATTTTAGGCACAGACAATTTGCAAAGGAAGCATTTGAAGTAGTTAGAATTCAACCCATTAAAGTGGTACCTTTACCTAATATCCAGATTATATTTAATGCATTCTAACTACATATTCTAATTCTAATTAAGGAGGAAGGCACTGTGTTGGATTTTGAAAGTTTAGAAGGGAAATCCCAGAGTCAACAAATGGTGAGGGTGGGAATATGAGTAAGATTAAAAAATACATGTCTTATTCAAGTTTATGAAGAGCACGCCACACTCACAATAGCTGAGTCTATGCTTACTGACTATGTTAATTTTATTCAGATTCTGCTAAGGCTATTTTAAAGGTAAAAAGTGGTAGAAGGTGTGAGGGGTTCACTGGAAGCTGTAGGTTCTATGAAAGTGCTGAGATAACACCTTAAGATCCCCTGGACTTTTGGATGTCAATCTGATTCATTAGAACACTAGTCATGGATCATGTGTGAAAGGCAGAAAATCCATGTGTAAAGTGGTTTGGGATTTAGGGATATTTGTTCCTGTAATACTACTCATTATTCACAGATATTTATTGAGTGGTTTTAAGTGTTCAATCATAGGGATGGAGTGACAGCAGAGAAGAGGACAGAACATCCCCAAAAGAGAAAAGTAGGAACTATCTCACACTCTTTTTGTATTGCAATAGTTATTGACAAATACAAAGGTAATAAAATATAAAAATTATGGAAACAAATCCACTTGCAGGTATAGCAAAAACAAATTACTTATTTCTTCTTTTGTAAGTAATGCGCATGAATGATATAGCCTGTATTCTTTTCAGAGGTACCCACCTTTGTCAGTGCCAGGGATACTAAAATATAACACTTATATTTCCAGGTCAAATCTTATTATAGTATGTTTCAAAATAAATATTTTAAATAGTAATGATAATATTTAAAGACTATCATGCTTTTTTAAAATTTGTAATTTTCTTCATGAAAACTTTTAAAAAGTCATTTTTTTGGGGGGGGGACAGGGTTCCTCTGTGTAGCCCTAGCTGTCAATAAACGTACTCTGTAGACCAGGCTGTACTGGACCTCAGAGGTCTACTGCCTCTGCTTCTCAACTTCTTGGATTAAAGTCTTGTGCCATCACTGCCCGGGCATGAAAACTGTTTTAATACAATAAAATGTGCTCCTTTGGGAGAAAGGGTCTTTTTACACAGCCTGGCTGTCCTGGAACTTACTATAGACCAGGCTAGCCTCAAACACACAGAGATCCTCCTGCTTCCTGGGTTTAAAGCCATGTGCCACCATGCCCAGTTCAAGTATTTTTTGTTTTTAATGTGTAAAACATGTATGATGAATTGTTATTTCTAAGGAATTAGTTCATTTATAAAGTCCCATCCCTTTTTCTCTCCCTCCCTCCCTCCTGTTTATGCTGAGGTTTCAACCTAGAGCCTTGTGCATGCTAAGCAGCAAATGGTCTACCACAGAACTGTGTTAAAGCATCCAAACAATATAATTCTTAAATAACAGTTGATATTTAATACCCAATTTGTACATTTAAAAATTCCCTGTACTAACATGGCACAAAGGAGAACATTTTATATAAGATATACTATTGGTGTACTATAACTACATTAAGTAGTGTAATGAAGAAACCATATCCAAATACTCTGGAGCCATTCTACCTGTGTTCAAATTCTGTCACAGACACTAGCAGCATGTATTTATGTGTAAAATGAACAGAAAAGTAACATCTACCTAACTACCTCAGATTCCCATAGAAAATCAGTAAGTTTTAGCATCAAAGAATGATATAATATTTTCTTTGGGCATCATATTTTTCCAATTCAGTTTTCAGAATTTCATGTAATAAACCTGATTAACTTCATTTTCTGTATACTGTCTGGCCATGAGTCTCTTGTTCCCATCTACTGCATGAGGAAGCTTCTCTGAGACACTGATCTATAAATATAGCAAAATGTCACTAGGAGTCATTTTATTACTAATTTGTTTATATATTTGTATATTTTAGAATAGTAGTGTTTGGTTGTACCCTAGATTACTGGAGTGTCTAATTTCAGGTGCTTGGTCACCAAAACAATGTTTGGTACGGATTCCACTTTGTGGAGTGGGCCTTAAGTCAAATGAGAGATTGTTTGACTACTCCCACAAAAGTTGTGCTACAATTGCACTAGCATATATTCCAAACAGAACATCATTATTGATCAAAGTGTTTATGGCTGGGCTAGTGTTTCCATTTCTCTTTTGGTAGGGTGCAGAGTACCTTCCTGTACAAAACATGCTAAAATATAGTGGTAAAGGCTCTATATAGGGACTAGATTGGCATCTATCTTCAGTGCGTTTAGGTGTTTCTTTGACATGGGGCTTTGCTGTCAGTTTGTGGAATAATATCTACATATAAGTGAATAATTTCATACTTGTCTTTCTGGGATTGGGTTACCTTTCTCAGGATATTTTTTCTAGTTCTATTCATTTTCCTGTGAACTTCATAATTTCATTTCTGGATGACTCAGTAATACTTTACTGTGTAAATGTCCCACATTCTCTTTATCCATTCTTCTGTTGGGGGGCATCTATGTTGTTTACAATTTCTTGTTATTAGGAATAAAGCAGCAATGAACATACATGGTTAACAAAGTATCCTTGTGATAGGATAAAGTGTTCTTTTAATAAATGCCCAAGAGTTGTATAGCTAGTTCTTGAGGTGGATCAATTCCTGTTTTCCTGAGTGTTCCCCTTACTCTACATCCTCCCCAAAATGAGCTATTATTTGTTTTATTGATCTTAGTCATTCTCATATGTATAAAATGAAATCTTAAAAGTTTTGTTTTGCATTTCTCTAATGGCTATGGATGTTGAACATTTACTTCCCAGCCATTCGAGTTGCCTATTTTGAGAATTCTCTGTTTATATCTGTACCCCATTTTTAATTGGTAATTTGTTTTTATTGATGTCTGGTTTTTTTGAAAGTTCTTTATATATTGGAGATAGTAGCCCCTCTATAAGATGTGGAGTTGGTAATCTTTCCCATTCTGATTTTCCAAATGATGGTGTCCTTTACTTTACAGAAACTTTACAGTTTCATTAGTTCCCATTTATTAATTGTTGATAGTAGTACCTGTGCTATTGGTGTTCTTTTCAGAAAAGTTGTGTCCTCTGACAATGAGTTCAAGACTTTTACCCCCTTTCTCTTCTATCAGGGTTAGTATACCATATCTGGATTTATGTTGAGGTCTTTGATCCATTTGGAATTGAGTTTTGTACAGAGTGATACATGTGGATCTATTTGGATTCTTCTACATGCAGCTGTACAGATTGACCAGAACCATTTGTTGAAGATGCTGTCTTTTCCCCAGCATGTATGTTTGGCTTCTTTATTAAAAAACAGGTGTCTGTAGTTGCATGGATTTATGCTTAGGTCTTTAATTTGATCCCATTGATCAATGTGTCTATTTCTGTGTCAATACCATGCTGTTTTTAATATTATAACTCTGTAGTACAACTTGAAATAGGGAATAGTGATACCCCCAATAGTTCTTTTATTATTTAGGATTGTTTTATATATCCTGGTTTTTGTTTTTTGATTGTTTGTTTTGTTTTGTTTTTGTTTTTGTGGTATTTCTGTATGAAACTGAAGATTGCCCTTTCAATAACTGTGAATAATTGTGTTGGATTTTGATGGGAATCGCATTGAGTCTGTACATTTATTTTGATAAGATGGCCATTTTTATTATATTAATTCTACTGATCCATGAGCATGAGAGATCTTTCCATCTTCTCACATCTTAAATTTCTTTTTTTTTCAGTGTTTTAAAGTTTTTATCATACAAGTCTTTCATTTCCTTGGTAAATGCATCTTACCCTAAGATTCATCTTTCATCTAAACCTTGTATTTTCATGTAGTCTGTCTTTCAGCTTAAATTCCTTCTCATCTCTACTAGTGATGTCTCATGCCATGCTTTATCATCATCATCGTCGTCGTCGTCGTCGTCATCGTCACCATTGTTTTAATCATTATTTACATCCTGAGTATAGTTTCCCCTTCCTTTTCTCCTCAAAGTCTCTCCCTCAATCTCCTCTCTGCCCCCTCCACTTCAAAGTTTCTTTTCAGGAAAGGGCAGGCCCCCCTTGGATATCAAGCAAACATGATATGTCACATTGCAGTAAGACTAGGCATGTACCCTCATATTAAAAAAGGGTCCCAAAAGCTGGCAAAAGAGTCAGAGATAAACCCTACCTCAAATGTTAGAAGTCCCACAAGAAGACCAAGCTGTAAAACTGTAACATATATGCAGAGGGCTTAGGCTAGTCCCATACAGGCTCTCCAATTGTCCATTCAGTCTCTGTGAGCCCCTGCAGTCCTAGGTTTCTTGATTCTGTGGGCTTTCTTATAGTGTCTTTGACCCTTCTGGCTCCTACAATCCTTCTTTCCCATCTTCTGCAGGATTCCCCAAGATCTGCCTAATATTTGGTTTTGTGTCTCTGTATCTGCTCCTATCAGCTTCCCGAGGAAGCCATTCTGATGACAATTGGCCAGACAGCAATATATTTGTATAGCATAATATAATTAGGAATCATTTCATGTATATTTTGTGGTTCTGTCATTGTTATCTCGTCTTTCCAGTCTCTGATTCATGGATTTCCAAGCAGTATCAGGTGTGTTCTCCCTCTTATGGCATGGGTATTAAACTGGACTGGTCATTAATTGGCCAGTCCTACAATTTCTGTGCCACCTTCACCCCAGCACATCTTGTAGGCAGGACACATGTAGGTCGAAGGTTTTGTGGCTGGGCTGGTGTCCCAGTGCTTCCCATGGAAGTCTTGCCTGCTTACAGGAGATGGCTGGTTCAAGCTCCATAACATCCATTGGTAAGAGTCTTACTTATGGTCACCCTTTAATTAAATATATTTTTTTATTTTTTACATACATTTATATTATTATACATAGTATACAATAAACTACCTATAGCAAGAAGAACCATGATACAATCAGGAATTATACAAATGTTTCATTCTTAGTGTTTTGGCTATTTGTATTTGACAGCCTTGAAGAAAACATCTTTCCTATCTTGGTGCATATAAAATTCTGAATGTAGATCAGTCTCCAACACATCTTGTTATTATCAACTTAAAACATCTATTTAGACCTAAAAACATCTTAACCCCTAAACAATTAAGCTTCATTGTAAAACTAAGCTACCTGGTCTTCAACTCCATCAGAGAATTGAAAAGGAATAAACTTGATTACCTGAGTATGCCAGGAGTGCAGGGTAGTAGCTTCCCAAATGAGAAGACAACTGAGACAGTTTGCTACCTGAACAGTCGCCCAAAACTATAATGATGGAGCATCTTCTTCAGCCTTCTGGCCCAATATATCTGACACACATATTTGTGAGGCAGGAACTATTGAGGACTTGCTTACCCTGTCTTAGCATGGTTTGGCCCTTGACTCTGCCTGCATCCAAACTTGCCCTTTTTTAGGCAGAATTCTGTCTGTGGTAGAGATGAGGACATTTTTCTCAGAGGCTTGTTTGCCACATTTGAAGCCATCTCCATAAGGAGGTTCTTTAATGGTCGTCATCCTCTGTGAGGTAGGCTGGGTTTTGCCAGGAGTTAATCTGTCTCATTGTCAATGAATCTTTAAAGTAATAAAAACCTTTTTAAATGCCATAATCTGCATGTCTCTCAGGTTTTTGAAGACTTTATCTAACTATCCTACCTTATCTTTTTATAGAATCATATCTATCTGCTGCACCTAATATATATATATTCTTGTGATAAATGTAGACTAGTAATTGAAATGACCATGACTTGATCAACTGACAATTAGCTTGTATAACTTAGTTATCCTAAACAGCCTACAATAGTACTTTCAAAGTATTGGAAGTAAACCTGTTTTTTTAATTGAGTTATATCGGTACAGTACCTCATATTATAGTAGGATATATATCTACATATATAATGTGTGAAGAATAATCTTATTTGAATTTTATGCCACTCTATCTATAATTAACCTTATTTTGCATTTATATACAAAATTCTATACCAGTGAATTAAAAATAACCTTGTGAATGACAAGGCATTAAGTTGAGGAGTAGATTCACTAATCTACTTTTTGTTCTTTCTTCCCTGTATATTTCTATATCCCTCCTTCTTTCTTTACAACCACTATCTGCAAACCTAAGCATGTAAGATAAAGGAAAAGGGAGACATTGCTGAGTCTAACCTTGTTTTCTCTCTAATAAGACCAATAATAACTTGTAACAAACTCCCATTGATAATAACTCTCTATAGCCCAAGAGAATAACCAAAATCTTACCTAACCCACCCTTAAAGGAAATGGGGCATCGTTCTCTTAGGGTTTCTTCTGGCTGATTTGGGACAAATAACTACACTACAACACAGAGACTGAAACATCATCCATGTATGATGTGGACCTAGACTCTCTGCTCAGATGTAGTAGCACAGTCTCCTTGTTGGTCCCACATGTGGAGAGTAGGGACTACTTCAGACATGTACTCTGGCCACCAAACTTAGATCACTTCCCCCTGGGAAGACAGCCTTGCCAGGATATAAATGAAGAGGTTCAGGTAGTACAGATGAGACTTAATAGGCTGAGGTCAGGTGGTAGGGGAGGAGGGCTCCCCTTTTTGAGGACTGAGGGAGGGAGAGGGGATGAGGAAGTGACAGGGGATAGGTAGGGAATGAGGTCGGGGGATGTGAAGAATTCAAACTGCAGAACAAGCAGGTAACTTATATTGCCAATCCCACTACATGGGAATAGTCTTGGGAGTTTTCATTGTACTAGGTCTCTATCTTGTTTCCAAGATAGCCCTCAAATTCCAGTTGTCTCTCCTAGTATTCTTTCCCTCCATCCTCCCACCTTCTGTCATGCTTTTGATCTCATGGTTTGATTTTAATAAAATACTTCCTTCTTTCTTTTTCCTTTAGCTTATTTGTTAAAGTGTTGAGATTTTTGTCTTTGATTTCTTTAGTATCTCATTTTAAAATAAGTAAGTCCCAGAAGTTTAATCCACTTTTTGTTCTGGACACAGGCTGCTATAGAACCATATTCTAAATAATAGTCTTGTAGAGAGAGTATTCATCCTATATTTGGGGTCTTTATTTTCTTCTGGGTCCTGGTTGTCACTAGGTTCTAACACAAAGCTTTCCTAGCATAATTTCAGTAGTTCAACCTATACACACTGGCTTGATGGTGAGAGTTGTGAGGCTATCCAGCATACTAATAAATTATGGTAGGCATTGTAATGGAGTCATGTTAAAGACCTGGGCATAATTCTGTCTTATGCTGCAATCATTCCCCCCCTCCATCCTCACATACAAAAGAAACATATCTTGGTGTATTGGGATACTTGGGTGATCAGGCAATGTTTTCTTTCTTGCCTTTCTCAAAGTATCATTTCATTCATTCATTATACTAAAATTAAGCCCTATACGTTTTGTCCTGATTTTCTTAGTGTTTATCACCAAGTTTTGTTTTGTTCTTTATTTTTATGCTTGGCTTAAATAGATAGGTATATAAATTAGTGTGCATTTTAAGAGATCCCCAGAGGGCCTTACTAAACACTACCATTTTGTTTCCACCTTAAGTGTTAGATAGCACTTCTTGACAAACCAGATAAGTATTAATATGTGGTGAGAATGGATCATTTCATTTATTTAAAGACTAATTAAATGTTATTGAATTTTAACCTGTGAGCCTGGTTTTAATGATTTCAACCTTAGGTCATCTAAGAACAGCACAGATTAATCCATCCATCTTAATATCAGTCTAGATTGTCACAATGAATAACTATGTAAAAATATTTATTAGGCCCTATTGTTTTGTGATTATTTTATATATATTTAGGAGCAATATTGATGGATGGCTAGTTCCTTTTTCAAAGGAGGTCTAGAGGCAATGAAACATCAGGCCATTTTAGTTTTGATGTCAATTGCTTTTTTACCATGAAATTTATGGATTTTAAATTGCATTCTTTTTATCTGAACAATTTTAGGAACAAATTAAATTTTGCATTTGTTTTAATGAGACTTATAATAATTAAAAGTATAACCTTGTATCAACATTGAAGTAAATCAATCAAATTTTTATGATTGAAAGTGATACAAGAGTATAAAATCTTCATTGCTGAGAGAAATTTAAGTCCATTAGCTGCACCATAATGGCCCAACTCCTTATACAGAAAGAAAAAATAAACTTCAACAAAATCTCATGATCATACCATGCATGCACTATTAATTTCAATTTTTTTTATTACATTTTGTGGTATAACCAGTTCAGTAGAATAAAAATTTAGAACTGTTTTATTTGGTTCCCAAATGTGAGATAATAAAGGTCCTAAAATATCTTTTAAATGTAATAAGTTGTTAAAGTATATAAATATTTCATCAACTAAAATAAATGTTCTTGAGAGAAAAAGATTGTTTAGTCTTTATAATGATTGTTCATACTTTACTTAATATGATTAAATTTATTGCCCTTAGTTCACATAAGGATTAACCTATCTTTACAAGTTTATATAAGAATTTTTCAGTCCCAATAATTTAATTTTTTGTTATTTAATTAATTTATTCAGATTACATCTCAATTATTTTCCCCTCACTTGTATCCACCTGTTCTTCCCTGCCTCCCACTTTTAACCTATTCTCCTTCCTTTTAATGAGGCATGGGACCTACCCTGATCCCAAGAGAAAGACTACCAGGATATTCTACTCTTTCTAGGTTTTATCTTAGTTCTGTTTAATAATGCACTAACAGCAAACACTTGAAAATTGTGAGCATACATGATAACTTTCCAGTGCTGATATAGTAGAAGTAACTATAGACTCAGGAAAAATGAATTTCTGGGAAAACTGACTCAAATAAAGCAAGATCAGCAACTGCAATAAATGATTCATCTGTCAACATCCACCAAGCCTGACAACCTGAGTTCGGTCTCAAAAATCCATATGGTGGGAGGCAAAAATTGCTCCCCAGTTTGTGCTCTGACTTCTATATGCACACTCTAACACAGGCACAAAATTTAAAAATGTAAATGTAGTAGATGTTATAAAGAAAGGTCCTATCTCCATCAGACATATTCTGCATGAAATGTTAAAGGAAGTGATTCTGAGTGGAAGAAAGTGATACTAATTAGTAAAAATAAAATAGAGGAAGGTATAAAATTGATTTTATATTCATACAACTTTAGAATAGCGTACAACTATAAGTATTGTGTGTAACTCACCCATATATTTAATGTAAGAATGAAAACAAAACACTAATGATTCCAATATTTAAAATAATATTGCAATGTAGTAAAATAGGCCATCAAAAATTCAAAAGTTAGAAATGAAGTGCAGAAATATACTTTCATATACTTTTTCTCACTCTTTTGTTCCTATGATCAAGTTGCTTTTATTCAAAATAACTAGTAATCACCAAAAGATTTATTTGAATTATTATAAGAACACAAATTAAACTCTCTCAACCAAAACAATAAGTAAAGAATAAAAACATACTACTAAGTTAATCCAGTAGACAATGAAGGAATATTTTAAGTGGTGAGGAAGGACTATGACAGAATTAGAAATCAGTTACATGTAGCTGTTATAAGAACTCATCTCTCAATAATGGACTAACATCTCCAAGTAAAAGAGTTAATGAATTAAAAAAAAAAAAAGAAACACTTAATTTGGTATTACTACCAGGACTCTCCCAAAGAGCATACAAAATGAAAGCAGCTGTGACTACATCAGTATCAGATTAAAAATAGATTCAAAATCAAAAGCAGTACAAGGAATACAGAAAAATGTCAACAGAGTATTTAAGGAAAGAAGCCTTACTGAGACTACACACTGTACAGCTCAATGCATGTAAAGCTCCAGGTAAATGTCATAATAGACAAAGATGTTAGGAATCAGGATGGTAGTGGGCATGAGGGCAGTGTCAAAAGAACTGATAAAACTCTACATCTTGATCTCTGAAATAGTAATAAAGATGTGTTTTAGAAACATTCACCAAAGTATTTTCTTAAGATCAACTACACATGTAAGATTGGTGCACATGTAATATCTTTGTGAGATTTGTAAATGTAAATATAACTGGATTCTCACTGTGCACACCTTCTATCACTTCATTTTTCATGATTTCCAAAAGACCTGCTCAATGACTCTAACATATTGTCACAAATTCTCATTAGTTTTTATTTTTCAAATAATGAAGGGATTATGGTAATCTTTTCCATTCCTTCAGTCTATTCATTTATAATTAATTGCTTGTGAAGGCATCCGGCAGGAGGCAGAGAATTTATAGAGCCTCTCTACTTGCTTGTATCAGGGAAAATACTGATTCTCTCTGTGACATTTAAAATGATACTTTCATGGGAACTTTGCTACCACCCTTTTGCCCAGAGTAATTTACAGCAACCATGGAATATTTGAAATTAGATTGGGGATGTTCTGTCCCAAACCACATGCTCCTTGTAATAGAAGGAGTTTTGAATAGTGTAAGGATATTCCTAATCCTGACAGTAATACCTGAGAACAACAAAAGACAGAATAAGTTGATACATTATATCCCATTTTTTTCAAATAAAAACCAAAATCTACCCCTCCACATCAAGATCAAGGTTAGGTCTGTCTCCAGGCATGCATTAGGCAATGAATATGAGTTCCTAGTAAAAGGAGGCCTCCCATGGCAAGCCAAGGGCATAGTCATTTAGCTAGAAAGCCTTTTAACAAAGGAAATGCCACCTCATGAGGAATATTAGTGAAACCTTCCATTACTAGTGCATGTGAGAGTATCTCCTGGATACTTTGCTAATCATTAAGCTGCATTACAGGCTTTTTGTATGAAATGTGCTTTCCTCTGAAGTGGCTCAAATACGCTCTTCTCCCTATCCTTACAGAAAACATCAAAGATATTAAGCTTCACATATTAATTTCTTCTATTGCTCTCCAAAAGCTCATACAGGAAGACACCGAGAAGCTAAAGATCTGAAGATATAGCAGAGGTCATTTTGACCAGAAGTGATGAGACCCCTTTAAATGTAGAAATATTGGGGAAATGGTCCTTTTTTTTTCTTATACTAAATTATAGCTTGCAGAATAGAGAAAACCCTTGCAAAGATAACAAATATGATTTAGGCTCAAAGGAAATTTAATCTTGAATACATGGTAATCACTCATTTAAATACTATTGTAGACTCAATGGTACTAAATAGCCAGATAAGATATGTAGAGTAATGCATTTGTTGTTACCTCTAACTCTGTTGTACCATTATTCCTGGGTATATACAATGCAACTGTGAACCCTAGTGGTAGCCTATGTGTTTCCACTGAGCAGAATGATATATCTTAAATAGGTTTGTATTGCTGTGAAAAAAATGCCATGACCAAAAGGAACTTGGGAAACAAAGCATTTATTTCATCTTAAAACTCTCAGGTCACAGTCCAATGAGGGAAGTGAGGGCAGGAGCTCAATCAGGGCGGAAATATGGAGGCAGAAGCTGATGCAGAGCCATGGTGGAATGTTGTTTACTACATGGCTTGTTCCTCACATCTTGTCCACCCTACCATCTGTTCAGGAGTATCACCTCACACAGTGAACTGGGCCTTCCCGCTTCAATCATCAATGAAGAAAATGTAGCAAAGGCTTGCCTAGAAGCCAATCTGGCTAACACATTTTCTCAACTGAGGTTCCTTCTTCTAAAATGAATCCAGCTTGTGTCAAGCTGACAGAAAACCTAACTAATGGCCAACGTCAGGTAACAATTAATGCAGTGTCAAATTGCTATAGAGGAATTGGCATCTGTGAACTCTCAGATGTAACATGTAAAGTAGCTGTCATCATGAAAGTCAAGGAACTTTAGGAACACACAGTAGCACAATTCAATACTCCAAGAAAATTAACAGAGAGGTGGAAGTCATGAAAAACATCAAATTTTTAAAATGAAAAGAATACAAAACAATTTAAACACTTTGCTGAAGGTGTTTATCAGCTATAGGAGTTCCTTGGTAGAATGTTTAGGGTCCATAATGTAAACTATCATATCATTTTTGAATAGTGATATTTTGACTTCTTTCTTTTATCTTTGTATCCCCTTAATCTCCTTTAGTTGTCTTATTGCTCTAGTTAGGTCTTCTAGTACTACATTGAAGAGATACAGAGAGAGTGGACAACGTTGTCTTGTCCCTGATTTCAGTGGAATTGATTCAAGTTTCTCTCCATTTAATTTGTTGTTGGCTATAGATATCTTCATTATTTTAAAGATTCATTGACAATAAGACAGATTAACTCCTAGAAACACCCATCCTACCTCAAAGAATATGATGAATATCAGAGAACCTCCTTATGGAGATGGCTTCAAATGTGACAAACAAGCCACTGGGCAAAATGTCCTCGTTTTGGCCACAGCTAGAATTCTGCCTAAAAATAGACAAACTTGGATGCAGACAGAGTCGATGGTCAAGCTCTGGCAAAGACAGGGTAAGCAAGTCCTCAGTAGTTACTTCCTCACAAATGTGTATGTCAGATATAGTGGGCAAGAAGGCTGAAGATGGTATTCCAACTTTATAGAGAGTTTTGGGTGACTGTTCTGGCAGCAAACTGTTGCTGACATTTTTTTTCACTTTGGAAGCTGCTAACATACACTTCCAGTTTATTCAGGTAATTAATTTTATTCCTTCTCAAGTCTGATGCGGTTGAAGACTAGATGGTTTAATTTTACAATTAAGTTTAATTGTTTAGGGGTTAAGATGTTTTTAGGTCTAGATAGATGTTTTAAGTTGATAATGACGAAATAAGATAGATACAGGTTTACATTCAGAATTTAGACTCACCAAGATGGGAAAGATGTTTTCTTCAAGGTTGCCAAATACAAATAGCCAAAACACTATGAATGTAACATTATATAATTAATTCATAATTATTTCATGGTTCTTCTTTCTGTATGTAGTTTATCATATATGTGTGTGTATTAATATAAATGTGGATGTAAACAAAGAAAAAATGTGATTGCTGCTGGGCCTGCTTACATGTGCCTGTAATTTTGCACTCAGGAGGACTTTAAGGTTAGCCTGGTCTACATAGAGAGACTGAAGCTAGCTTGGACAACACAGAGCAAACCTGTCTAAAATGAAAATAAAACATTAAAGAAAGGACAGAAAAGAAAAAAAAAACACACACACAAAAGATTCCTTAAAAGCAGATGGTTAGATCTTAGAGTCTGATCTAGTAGTTCAGGAGCAGTACTTGATAATTTGTATTTCTAACAACTTCCTGAATAATGGTGATTATGCTGGGCAGGGGAATCATAGCTTGAGGAACAGTGTCACAGAGTCATAGTTTTCTGTCAGCCAACAAAAGGTTCTTTAAAATGTTAGGAGTTAAATCCAGATGTGGTATAATAGGTGTGAGACAAAGATAGTCCCTCATCCCTGTCACTGCCAGTAGGGCATTTTCACACTGTCCTGAACCTATAAGAGATGTAACCCTTGTGTGAATTGTTAATTAGCCAAATCACTAGTGAAACAGGGAGAACAAGGAAAGGAGAAATAAAGAAACATGCTGTATCCCAGAATACAATTTAGGCTTTTATGAGAAGAATATTTTTAGACATACAACTAAACTCTTATTCTTTATGTGTAATGTCAGTCCCTAAAATGGTCAGGCCAGGCTTGATGGTTTAGCCTTAGGGAGTCAGGCTAAAAGGATAGAAAAACTATCTACAGGCATTTTCTCCAAATGTTTATGCTAATTATTCACTACATTCCTTCACACTGAAATGTAATTTCAAGTTCAACTTTTTTTCAAATATAATTTTTTAATGAAAAATATAATAGGAAAGCAAATATCAAAACTTAACCTCTTTTTTGTTGTCTACTGAATGTTTTAAAATGAAATGATGTTTCCAAAAGCAAGCAAAGATTACTTTCCATTTAAATATACCAATAATAAATTTGTAAACACCATGTCCACAAAGAACAATAATTAAAATGTCATCTTCTCCCAGGAAATGCACTGCTAATGAGATATTTCTGAGTCTGGTATCAGTACCAAGAATAGTGACGGGAGCAAAGAGAGCATCTTATATCCTTGCTCAGTGATCAGCTACATAGATCTAGATTAAACATCATTCATCTCATTCTTGGAGTTTTTTGCTTTCAATAAAAATTGAGGTAATAAAGGTAAATTTTGTATTAGAAAAATAACTATACGAAATAGTTGAATAATTGCTGAGTATAACAGTCCATTATAACTTTAACTGGCATTGGTAATGTTCATATGGGTAGAAATTTTTTAAAAAATTGCTCCACTCACAAAAGAATACTGACTAAGCTGAGAATGGTAACAGCCTTTAGGAAACTAAGACACAAGGGAAAGACCGTAAGAAATATATCACTTTAGAATAGTGATTACCAGAATTCAACACTAAAGTGGTCATGAGACTATTTTTAATATTGTGTTAGGGTTTCCCCACCCTTTGTACTTTTAGCTATGCTTGCTTTAGTAATGTTTCACCATCATTCCTGATTATGAGATGAGGGATATTACAGACTTAGGCCAAATGTCATATGCTATCCCAGAAGTGTGACTAGCTGGGTCATGTGGTAGGTCTAATTTTAAATGTTTGAGAATTTTCCAAGATGATTTCACAATGGCTGTATTAATTTGCACCCCCGCCAACAGTGAATAAGGGTTCTTCTCTCTCATTATCTTTTTGAACATTTGCTGTGATTACAAATATTCTAACTGTGGTAAGGTAGTATCTCAGAGGAGTTTTAACTTTCATTTCCATGATGAGTAGAGATACTGAACACTTTCTTGGCTGTTGTTGGGTTTTGTTTTGTTGTTTTGTTTTTATTTTTAAGATAGGGTTTCTCTGTGTAGCCTTGGCTATCCTGCATTCACTCTGTAGACCAGGCTGGCCTTGAACTCACAAAGATCTACCTGCCTCTGCCTCCTGAGTGCTGGGATTTAAGGCAAGCACTACTGCAGCTGGCCTGGATACTTTTAAGAACAACTACTGGCCATTTGTATTTCTCTTTTTGAAAACTATTCAGACCATGTGCCCATTTGTTGATAAGCTTATAATTTATACTTTTAAATTTGGTCAAATAATCTCAGAAAGAGAAAAGCACATGTTTTCTCTCATGTGGAATTGAGCCAACACTACATATATATGTAAACAAATGCAGATGTGAGTATAATATAGCATGGAGAAAAGGGAATAAGAAAGGCTAAATGATAAGGAAACATGTAGGGCTGAGCATGTAATTGACATGAGTTTAAAAAGAGAACAAAAAGTTAATCATTTTTATAGATTTAATTCTGTCGCAGACTTTTCAGTTTTGGTGGTACATAATATATTTGTTAATAAAAGCATGAAATACAATGTGAAGCTAAGCAATTTCAGAATGGCTTTTCTTAATATAGCAGAGTACATCAGGATGCATAGACTTTGGGTCTGATTAATTTTGTTCTGTGATGTTTATTTCATATGCCACTTGTTTAACTAACAAAGCTTATAAAACTAAAAGGAATGTGTGGCTAGCAAAAAGGAGAAAATATACGAGATGGAGAAGGTTTTAAATAGTCCTGTACTTCTCTAAAAAATACTACTAATAAGGGGGAAGTTGTAGCTTCTTAAATGTCATTAATTCCTTGAAAGAAAATGGGTCGCCAAGTTTTTGTTTTGTTTTGTTTTTATCCAATGCAGAGAATATGGCTGATTTAAAAAAAAAACATAAAAAATATCTTTGGTGCCTATAAGAGACTTACATCATCTATAAAAGCACATATAAGACTGAAATTGAAATGATAGAAAAATATGTCATCTCCTTTTCCCTCCCTCCCCTCTCCTCCCCTAACCTCTGACCTTAGTTTATCTAGTATCCCCTGTACTACATATGACCTCTTCCTCTATGGCCTGATAAGGCCACCCTACACTCTCCGGACTCTGTCCAGTGTCCAGCTTTAAGTCTCTGTAACTGTCCCTATACCCTGCTGGGTGGAGTCTCTCCTAGGATGTCTATGTTGGGTTAAAATCCACATATGAGTGAGTATATACCATGCGTGTCTTTTTGGGTCTGGGCTATCTCACTTAGGATGATCATTTCTAATTCCATCCATTTGCCTGCAAAACTCAAGATTTCCTTGTTCTTAATAGCTGAATAGTATTCCATTGTGTAGATTACTACAGTTTTTTTTTCTTTCTTTTTTTTCTTTTCTTTCTTTCTTTTTTTTTTTTAATCCATTCTTCAACTGAGGGACATCTCTGTTGTTTTCAGGTTCTGGCTATTACAAATAAGGCTACTATTAACATAGTTGCACAAATTTCTTTGTTGCATGGTGGGATATCTTTCAGGTATATGCCCAGGAGTGGTATAGCTGGGTCTTGGGGTAGAGCTATTCCCAGTGTTCTGAGAAAGTGCCATATTCCTTTCCAGAGTGGTTGAACAAGTTGGCACTCCCACCAGCAGTAGAGAAGAGTTCCTTACAATGTTTGGTTGTGTGAAAAAAATGAATGGAGCTTTGTTTGTCACAGCATTGCTCTACTGAAAGCTATTTTTCTATGTATTATTGAAGGCCCACATTAAACCTCTACAACAGAGTCCTCCTCAAATTTAATGGCTCAAAGAGAATTGTTCCGTTGTTTTACACAGAAAATATTAAGGTAAATGGATGAGTACAATCCCAGTGAAGGTATCTAGGACCAAGGGTTGTGAGGAAGCTCAGATATCTTGAGTCCTATTTTCCAAGGCCCCACAGGCAATTTCTACTAACAGTCAACAGAGAGGAGGGCATCCCAGGCTCTCTTATTATTGTATAGCTAAGCCCCAAGCAGAACTTATCACTGACACTCTGTGTCATTTAAAGAAAATTGATAAAAATATGAACTTCAGAATGATTATTCTATACCACTGATCTATTGTTTATTCCTTCACCAATATTACATTCAAGATCACCATAATTTTATAGTAAAGTGTGAAACTGTCAGTCTTTCAAATTGTTCTTTGTAAATATTTGGTTGGAGATTTTGGATCTTTTGCTTAGTTATATAAAATTGGTAGCTTTTTAAAACTGTCTCTCTACAAAATTGCTTGCTTGGAAAATTTAAAACTATAGCATTTAATTTTTACTTAATCTGTTACATGAATATAAAATGTATAAGCTTATAAACTTGAGTTATTTTCTAGTTTTCATAAAATATGTACTAAATTATTATAATTTTCCATTCTATCATGATATAGAAGATTAGAACTTATTCCACTTATGCAACTGTATTTTGGCAGTTATCCAAATTCTCTATATCCTCCTTATCACTATATTGCTAGTTTCTATTTATCACAGACACAATTCAAGTTAGTTTCTTTAAAAAGAGAGCATTTTGGGAACTATATTATGTGATGGTTATCTTATTGCCAACCTACCTTGATATGGAATCACCTAGGAGACAAACTAATGAGTGTATCAGCAATGATATTTCCAGAGAAGATTAAATGAGGAGGGAAGATGCACCCTGAATGTAGGTGATATTAGCCCAATAGAAAAGGTTGCAAAGTAAACAAAAGGGAAAAAAGAAGCCGCCTAAGCATGGACATTGTTCTCCCTATGCTTCTTGGTTGTAGATACAATATAATGAGCTGTGTCATAGTCCTGTTGTTATAGCTAGGACTGTTCTCACTAAAATACTTTTCATGCCATGGTGGTCTGTACTCTTAGATTGAGCCAAAATAAACTATTAATTATTTAAACTTCTGGGTTTTTTTAATATTCTGTCATAGCAGTAAGAAAATTAATGATTCTGGACACTGAGTATGGAGGAGTGGGTTTACTTGTGTGAAAAACCTGACCAGGTGGTTCATGTCCTTCAGAATCAGATTGTAGGAACAGTTTAGAATGACTCGAAGCTGTAAGACATGGAGGCTCTAGAATGCAGTAAGAAGAGCTGACTAGACTATTATAGTGGGAATTTAGAAGATCAGAATGAAGAGAAATGATGCCATGGAGTCCTGGTTCATGAGGTTTGTCAGGGGAGATCAGTATTGCTCTAGAGGATATTAATTTTACCCTGTGGCAAAGAATCTGGCTGCCTTCTGCTTATATTGTTGAAATGTTAGTGAGCCCGAATTAAACGGAATGGACGAAACTGTTTGACAGAGAACATTTTAAGTGACAAAAAATTTCAAGATTAAGACTCTGGTGCCCCATATTTGACCACGTCCCCTGGATGGGGAAGCCTAGTGACACTCAGAGGAAGGATAGCAGGCTACCAAGAAGAGACTTGATACCCTATGAACATATACAAGGGGAGGAAGTCCCCCTCAGTCACAGTCATAGGGGAGAGGAGTAAGGGGAGAATGGGAGGGAAGGAAGAATGGGAGGATACAAGGGATGGGATAACTATTGAGATGTAACAAGAATAAATTAATAAAATATATTTTAAAAAGAAATAGTCTGTGGTACAGATATTGATTACTGTTTTTATTGGTGTTTTCAATACAAATTCAAAGGAGAAGATATTGAAGATGTGCAAGTACAGTACAAGGGCACATACTACATCTGAAGCTGTCTATACGATGATGATTTTGCAGGAATGAAAAATTTAAGAACTATCAGATCTTTGAGGCTTATACTTTTCTTATAGAATGGAATTGTGACTAGGATAGGACAGGTGCTCAGAGGTTACTGTGTAAAGCTATCAAGATGAAGCACAAGTTTTAATGGAGATGTTGGAGAAGCAAGGAATATGGGGCATTCACTGAGTAATGTTTAAGGTATAGAGTGAGCCACCCCTGGTAAATGTTCTAAGTAATGCAAGTGGCATAGCTGGAGGGCCAATACTTCCCAACTGTGTTTCAGGTCATAGGATACTCAAAAGCCCCAGATTCCAGGCATGGAACTATATGATATTATTTTTGACATGATGTGTCTAGCTCTTGTTTATTCTGATCTTTTCTTATTTGGCCACCATTTTTTTCCTTTCAGAATAGGAATGTTTACTCTTGTGGCACTGTATATTTAAAGTATGAAACTTTTTTTAAAAGCAGTTTAATTATACATTCATTTAACAAAACATCAGCAATCAATTTTCAGAGCCATGTTAAAGGTGAATCCATCACAGTTCTTTTTTGCATATACATATTTATTATTACATATAAATACAGTAAACTACATACAGCAAGAAGAACCACGAAACAATAAGGACTTATATAAATGTTACATTCATGGTGTTTGGGCTAATTGTATTTGGCAACCTTTGCAGAAAGCATCTCTTCTTTCTTGGTGAGTCTAAAATTCTGAACAAAACTCAATATCTATCATATCTTCTCTCTATCCACTTAAAACATCTATCTAGACCTAAAACCATCCTATCTCCTAAATAACTAAGCTTAATTAAAAGGACTAAATTATCTTGTCTTCAACCTCATCAGAGACTTGAGAAGAAAAAAACTTAATTACTTAAGTAAACTAGAAGTGCAGGTTAGCAGCTTCCAAAATGAAAAGCTGACAGAGACAGTTTTAATTTTTATTCTTTTTTTATGTCAAGAAAATAATTTATTTTAGAATCAAAATATAAAGACAATAAAATTAAAATGTCAGTGTAAAGAATCAATGTCACAAAATGTGGTACTCTGAACATAAAAAGAAGACTGACAATTTTGTCTAAATGAGCCAAATAATAAAAGAAGGTAATGAATAATATTTGACATCTCATAGTTAACAGAGTGTCACCTTAAGTCCCAGAAGAGACTCTGACCTTTGGGCTTCTGAATAGTGTTAGAAATATAAGACTCTGAGATCAACTAAATGTATTTTTTATTATAAGATGGATAAATGCCTTTTGGGGAACAACGTGAAATATTATAGATTAAGATGACACATTCTAGTGTCAAGTTGTCAAGGGATAAGCTTGTGATGGTATCTTCTTTGTCAACTTCCCTGAAATTAGAATCAACTAATAGACAACTCTGAAGTCTCTGAAGTTGTTTCCAGGGAGGGTTTATGTGAGGAAAAACTAACTTGAATATGGGTGGCATCATACCATGGTCTGCGGACTCTGATGAAATTAAAAGTATAAAGGGAGAAAGCATGATCACCAGTATTCGTCCCTCTTTGTTTTTGGACTGCGTATGCAACACAACAAGCTATTTCCTATTCCTGCCACCATAATTTTCCTTCTATGATGAACTATATCCCACCAACCCATGTGTCAAATAAAACTTTCCTTCTTGAAGTTATTTATGTTAGCCATTTGTCACAGCTATAAGAAAAGTTAATACATCGAATATACAGATCAAGTTGGAACAATCTAACATCTTGATTATACTTAATCTTCCTATAAAAAACCACTCAAATCTGTTCATTTGTCTTTTTTAGTTCCATTTAAACTAGTAGTTTTCTTCATGGTACGAGTATATATGCATATAATCATATATGTGTATTAACACTATTTTAAGATTTATTTATAGTTCATAAATGAGTATATATCTCATATATTTACATTCATATATATGTGTGTATATATGTTAAAACTTATTTATTTTATTTCGTATATGGGTGCTTTGCTTGAATGTTTATCAGTGTAGCACACATATACCTACCTAGTGCCTACAAAGTTTAGAAGAGGGCATAACTACCCTCTGGAGTAACTGGAGGGTATAGATGGTTATGAACCACCATGTGAGTGCTGGGAATGGAACACAAATCCTGCAAGAGCAACAAGTACACCATACGTCCGAAATATATCTCCAGCTCCATTTAACATGTATTTTAAAATTTTAAGGTCAAAATTTCAGTCGTATTCAGATACATATTATTTCTCTATGAAAGGCTGTCATTGACCTTATAAACATAGCTAATTAGGCCATCTGATCTTACTTCTACTTTAAGATATAGTAATAGGATGCTTTAGATGCAATAAAATAAAAAGGCAAAATATCTGGATAAGGCACCTCTTTTACAAATTATTTCTAATTACATTCTCTCTGTGATTCTTCCCAGACACGTGTTAATGTCCTGATTTCAGGAGAAGAAACACTTTCAAGTTGTACTCTCTAGAGCATTTATGTTTTCCGATATTAATCCTTGAAGATTTTCCTGGGGTATATCTTTCAAAGATGTATGTTATAGTAGAAAAAAGCATGAACCATATATTATATCATTCACAAAAATAAAATCAGTGCATGTGTGTAGTAAACTTAATGCAATTTTTTAGCCAGATAATTTATTGAATTTATAGATTAATGCTATATAATAGAAATTTCTGTTGTCATATAAATGACCACACATTTTAAAGTTATTCACAATCTATAAATAATGAAAAAATGAATTGTGAGCACTGCAGCTGAGCAACTGATTTATAAATTATATATAGTTAATTTAAACCTGAATAGACAAGGTAACTATTAGATACTGCAATGAACCAACACAGTTCTAAAGAATGTCCTTGATTTTGGTATTTTCATAATAATGGAAATGTCTAGGTAAGTAAATCCAGGGTCTCTCTATGAAAATCGATTATATTACTCTGAGCTTTAAAGAATTACTTGAAAATTTTCAGTCATATTCAGATATATATTATTTCTCTATGTAAGGCTGTCACTGACCTTATAAGCATAGATAACTAGGCCATCTGATCTTATTAGAGTCATAATATATTCTCCCAATTATGTCAATTCTGTATAAAAATATAATACATGAGTAGTTTATTGCAAACTCAATGCTAAGCATCTTTTATAATTCTCTTCCCCAAAGCTAAATATTTTAATGAACCAACTTTGGTTTAGTGAATATAAAACTACATTATCAAAAATTGAAAAAACATTAAATAAATTTTAACTAATGAGCTTTGGCATGTCATTTGAATTAGTGCCCCACTTGCTCATTTTTCTTAAAATACAACTGATGAATGAGACTTAGTTTTCTTCATGGAGAACATCATTATAGGGGTAATATTTGAACTTAATTGCCAATAATATGAATAGATAATAGGTTATACTGTTAACTTTATTTTAGTTTTTTAATTACTTATGTCTAAAACAAGTTAATTGTACAATTCATGTCTAGTAATATTACTTAGGCAATTGTGTTTACAAGTATAAGAAATTATCCCTAGATTTTGGTTATATAGTTATTATAATGCTATCTATTTATAATTGCAGCTGACAAAAGTGTAGATAAAAGGAGCCACTACTCTTTTATATAATATGTGATATTATTTGGATTTGAATTTATAGGAAGGTCTCAATATCTTTATTAGCCTCGGATGAATTTTAAATTACTGATTCTAAACTTATTGATAATTTTGAAATTATAATGCAGATTTTCAATAAAAGAGGGAAATTTATCTAATGTCCTTACATTAGATAATATTTTATACAGAAATGTGAACATTGCTTTCAGAATAATTTGTTGTTTTCCTAATTAGAAATGTTCTAAGTTATTATCTGACACTTTTAAAAGAATGAATTACAAAGTCCCTCTTAGGATGGTATAAAAATAATGGAGACTCAACAGACCTAAATTCTGCTCGCAGCAGTAATTATCTATGGTACTTCAATCAAAGTGATTCACATACAAACTGATTTCAGGATTTTAAAAAAATGACAGAAGATATATAAAGGATTTGCCAGGATGTTTTGACTACAGTAATGTGTCTAACAAGGCCATTGTTTTAACATCAGTAGTCACAGTAGTTGTAGTCGGCTTTCCTTATTGTTTTTTCTGAAGAACATTATAAAAATTTATGCTAGATTAGAGATTCACACACGTAGAAACAGTTTGGGTTTTTTACTCAGAAGAAAAGCCATGAGAATAATGGAACTAACTACATACCCCCAAAACATCTGTTAGATGTTGATCTGTGTGGCAACAATGTAGACTGTGTTAAATCTGGAGGTGTGCCTAAAAGCCCCATTCCTAACACTCTGAGGCCCCAATGAGCATGAATTTGTCAGAGAAGCAGGCAGGCAGACAGGAAGTTTCCATAAGCTACTGAACAATCTCTCTGCTTCTCATACTGGACAGTCTTTTCTTCACTATTCTAAATTTCTTATTATTGAGAATTTGCAAAATTACTTTGCAATATAACTCAGAAATAATTAACCAGCTTTACTTTCCTCACACACATGTTTCCTCTCATACTTTTCAAGTGCTTCAAGTGATTGTTTCAACAAGGTTGCCACCTTACACTGGGCCATTCATCCACCTCACCACAGGTTCGCATTTTAACATTTGTTCTGATACTCTTTGCCACAGACTAAGTATGCCTCATGAAGCATTAGGCATTGTCTTAACACCAGTTGGGCAATGCATTATTCAGTCCCCAAAGCTTACTTATCCCATTTCCCATATCCACTTCTGGTAGAAAAGGCATCAAATTGATTATCTTGTAAGTGCACTACAAGATGTAATTCTATGATATTTATTAGAAAGATAAGGGGATTGCAAGCAGAAAGAATGGATGGGAAGCAACCGGGATTTTGGTGTAGCTCTGAGAAAACTTAAGCCCAGCTATGGTAGAGAGTCTATGAGCAAAGACAGACACAGTCTACAATAAGCAGAATGATTGTTTTAGTACTTCTCCTCTGCTTTGATGTTTAGTTTCCCTAACCAACTTGGATAGGCTCCAGTATTATTCAAACACCAAGCTAGTGTGATGATGTGAAAAATGTATATCATACATATAACTGACATCTAACATCACATAAACTTCTATGAAGGAAATTAGCCTCAATAATTTGGTGGGTTTCATTTCACAAGTTAAAATGTTTTAAGTCTAGAACCAAAGTTTTTATAGGTAAAATGTCCCACCTATACCCTAAGGATTCAGCTAGTGCCCGACTCCCAGCTTTCTTTTCCTGCCAGCTTATTGCACTTGTTTTTAAATTGCCTTGCTAGTCTCCAGAATATAAGCCAATTCCTAGTGAGTCTGTTTCTCTAGTGGAACACCTGTCTTGATCAGTACTGCCAGGGAAAAGTCCAGGGAGGTCTACTGTATTGGTATTGGAAAATACCAAAGGGAAGGCAAATGATGATGTCACCCATCATCTCACTTGAAAGGAGATATAAGTAGCTACATGCTTTTATAACAATTTGTAAGAAACATCAAAGTGCTAAATCGAGTAATTACACATACAACTTGTTATTTCAACTTCTGGCAAAACTTTATTATCCTTCTGTTTTAGAACCTTTGTTTTCTCCTAATCTTTGACTGGTGTTTCCATATTACATAATGGGCTAATTTGCCTTAATGCTTTTAGATATCTCTGTTTTAGGTGACCCAGATAAGGATGTGAGTGAAAGTAGCTCATTTGGGAGGTGACACAGACAATTACTACTAGCAAAATGTAAAAGGGAGACATAGATGAAGGATTTAAGACATTTAAAAAAGTCAAAACAGGTAGATTTTAAGCCTAGTTATGACAGTGGATAAATACAGTTTGATCTGGTTGTGAAACTCTGGGACTATGGAAGAAAATGCCTCAGAGTAAGTAGGTAAGGTAAATGGAGACTTTATCCACCAGTTCCTGGCAGTTATGCAAAATGATGCTTTTAGAGTGGTTTGGGCATTGGCATTAATACCCATGGGACCTTCATTGGGCTATTTGCAGGAAGTGGAGAACCCAAGAGCCAGAGAGAGAGTTCTCAGTTACTGGCAACTGGAAGCTTTGTACTACAGAAATGTCACATGCCAAAGGAACATATATGGAATAGTCCAGCATCTGCTTCACAAGACCAACACATGGCTCAGAGCAGATGCTAGAAATTTTCAATTATTGGATGGCAATGCATTCTTAGAAGATTGACTTTATATTTGTTTTTGGTTTTATTTGTATTCCCAAGTAGAATGAGCTGTAACTCTTATTCTTGGTCAATTAGACTTTCAAACTGAACAAGGTTGCAGATAGGGTTTTCTTAGCCACAAATTTCTGATGGTATCCTAGTTTACTGTCATCATCAAATTTGCCTCACTTAAATATATGGCATTTTCTGTTCCTAGGTTTGTAATTCTTCAGAGACTATGAAATGAAACTTTTACTATTTTATGACAGCAATAATCAAAACAAGAAGGTATATTCTGTGGATGATCATAGTAAATATAAGCCTTTTTAGAAGAACACTGTAGGAAAGAGAAAGCAGACATTTTCACTAGTGTTTTCCAATGTTTCAGAAGGGAGAATAAACTATGCACAGACAAGTTACTTAATATTTTCAAAGCTGTAGAGCTCTTTTTATGCAATTCATGCTACCTTGTCATCATGCTCACAAATTTGGTAAACAAGATTTCTAGAATAGAAAGCATTAAACTTCAAGAGAAACTGGACTGTTGTTAAAACTGGAATGGGGGGGGGAAGCGGGAGGAATGGGAGGATACAAGGGCTGGGCTAACAACTGGGATGTAATTTGAATAAATTAATAATAAAAAAGAATACCACAAAAAAACTTAGAAAATTGATTCACATTGCCTGAGATGCCGGAGGCACTAGGAAATGTTTGTAGCACTGACTACTCTACCTGTTTTCTTCTATATGGCACAGAGAGCTCTTTTGAAGAATCAACTCATCACATTTTCACAACGTACAGCGATATTAGCAGAGTAAATAAGGTATTCAACAAATATCTGTTAATATTATCACAATTAGATTTTAGTGTAGTTGTATGGAATTTGCTTTCAAACATACAAAGATAATAATAGCCCACCAGCATTGTGTTCATAGTGAAAAAAAAAAAAAAACAGTAATTCAGTGAGTCAGATGGTTGGTATCAGCAATCAACCATGAAGGATATTAGGATGGGGCCACTGACTTTTTGAAGCAAAAGTATCTGTGGGTTTATATAATAGAAGGTCCATGTTATATACTGACCCAAAAGACTTTGAATAGATCTCTTCAAAAGAGTAATTAGCATTTGTGGGCTACTGGAAGAGGGAAGGTCATTTTTCTTCAGGGATGTGGACCCTAGTATGTTGCCCTCCTGCTCCAATATATAGCTACATGTCTATACATATATGTACAGTACTAAGCAGGTTGAGTGGCTTGTTAAACAAAGAGGAGGAAGAAGAAGAGAAGGAGGAGGCGTTTGTTAAGGTTTGTTTTGCTTTGTTAGTTTTTCATACACGTAAACAGATGTTTTAATCTCGAAGAAAAATATATAAATGTATGTCATCTACTATCAACTACATCCACATAGTTTACAATTTAAAAAGAAGTCTTAACCAAATACCTGTCTCAACAGAAAAAGAAATCTTAACCAAATACCTTTCTCAACTGTAATTTCTCTGAAAGTTATGCTAGCTGAATCAGATACATATTATCTCTCTCCATTAAGTTCCTTTAAGCAATGTGTACTCAGATAGTAATTAAATGAGAGTCTAAAAACAAATTGGGCTGATTTCAAATCCTACCTCTTCCAAGTGTAGACACTTAAGTGTCCTCAAGCCATAATTTTAAGTTCTTTAAGTATAATTTTTTCAATCTACAAAATGAAAATGCTATCAGGGTTATCAGAAAAAAAGAGTTGCTGTGAGGTTAAAGTGAGATGACTATATTACTTTAAATTCTAGAATTTTTGTTTTGTGATTATAATTACATTTGTACCTTCTCTTTCTTCCCTTGTAGCCCTGCCATATACCCATCCATGCACTCCTTCAAATTTATGGCCTCTTTTTTTCACTGTTATTGGATACATACATATATTTGTAAAGACAAATGTATTCCTAACTATAACCTAATCAGATCATATAACGTTACTTTTATGTATTTTCAGTGCTGACCATTTTTCACTAGACAACCAATTAAAAAGACTGCCTCTCTTTCTTCAAGCTTTCCCCCGTTACCATATTTCTTTGGGTTGGGTTGAGGCCTCATGAGATTTTTTTTTCCATATAGTTTGGCACGATCATTGGTGTCATCTTTATTTAACTTGGTTTGGGCAGTCTTATTGGTGAGACTGTATGTGTGTAGCTTCTCATATTACTAGGAGGCATAATTTTACAGAAAAACTCCCTTATTCTCTGGCTCTTACAGTTTTCCCAACTTCTCTTCTACAATGTTCCCTGAACCTTAGGTGTGGGACTGTTTTGTAGCTATATCCATTGGGACTTGGCTCCACAACCCTGCATTTTGATTGGTTGTGGTTTTCTGTAATAGTCTCTGTATGTTACAAAGAGAAGTTTCCCTTATGAGTAACGAGGAATATACTAACCTGTGTATTTTATGATTAATATTTATAGACTTTTTATTAATAAATAAATAAATTAATTATAATTTATTCACATTACATGCTGATTGTCATTCCCTTGCTCTTCTCTTCCGATTTCCACCCTCCCTCCCTCTTCTGCCCTATTCCTCTCCCCTAAACCTCTGGGAGTGGGGGGAGTGTCCTCACCCACCATCTGATCACAGTCTATTAGGTCTTATCAGGATAGCCTGCATTCCCTTCCTTGGTGTGCCTGCAAGGCAGCCCCGCTAGGGTCAAGTGATCAAATCGCAGGCACCAGAGTTTGTGTTAGAAGCAGTTCCTGCTCCCCGCCCCCCGCCACACACACACACACACACACACACACACACACACACACACACACACACACGGACAATGGGAGACAGTTCTAAGGGATAATTCTGGGTTAGTAAATTAGAGGTTGTATATTTTCCTCCAATAACCCTCACTTCACTAGCTCTGAGTAAGTAAATAGGATTCCAGTACCAGTCATAGTATCCCTCTTTTTTTTTAATTTTTTATTATTAATTTATTCTTGTTACATCTCAATGGTTATCCCATCCCTTGTGTCCTCCCATTCTTCCCTCCCTCCCCTTTTCCCCTTATTCCCCTCCCCTATGACTGTTCCTGAGGGGGATTACCTCCTCCTGTATATGCTCATAGGGTATCAAGTCTCTTCTTGGCAACCTGCTGTCCTTCCTCTGAGTGCCACCAGGTCTCCCCCTCCAGGGGACATGGTCAAATGTGAGGCACCAGAATACATGAGAAAGTCATATCCCACTCTCCACTCAACTGTGGAGAATGTTCTGACCATTGGGTAGATCTGGGTAGGGGTTTAAAGTTTACCGCCTATATTGTCCTTGGCTGGTGTCTTAGTTTGAGCAGGACCCCTGGGCCCAAATTTGCCTATCATAATGTTCTACTTGTAGGTTTCTAGGACCCTGTGTATCCTTTTATTTTGCTATTCTCCCATGCTTCTCTCATCTAGCATCCTGATAGGATGTCCTCCCCTCTGTCCCAGTTTCCTGGTAAGTGAAAGCTTTCGTGGGACATTCCCCTTGGGCTAGTATGCAGATATAAGTGAGTATATACCATTTAAGTCTTTCTGCTTCTGGGTTAACTCACTCAGTATCCCTCTTTTTAATCAGGTCTTAACTCCAATTAGAGAGCTGTGGGTACACCCTTAGGGTTGCTGAACGACCAGCATTTTTTCATAGATGTCAAAGCTAGGTAGGGCTCTACGTTGTTTCCCTCCTTTGGAAGCTTACATGTTACCTTCTGGGACCATGAAAGCTAACTCTGAGGAAGGAAACATTCAGGTCAGTTCATGGTCTCTGTTTCTAAAATGCATAGTGTCTCCAGCAGTAGGGACTTACTTTCCTCTCACCTCTCAGGGGACCCAAAGGCTGTAGCAATACGCTGTGTGTTTTGGAATTATTTTGAACAGCACTGACCAACAACTCAAAACAGGGCTTCTCATGTCTGCTATTGGGCTTTTGTTAGGTAGTCTTGGGCTATTTGAGGGAGCATTGTCAGCCCAGATATGAAAAGTTCGTTGAAACCATATATTTATATCTGTATATAATTATGTGTATTATAAAGTTTATTTTATTTTTACAAATTGTGTACAAATTTTTACAAATTTTACAAATTGTTGTTTTTACAAATTGTGCCTTTTTTGACATCCTTATTGTTATCTCTCTCTTATTCCTCCCTAAAGAGAGGTCACTTGCATTCCTGCTATTATCTTCTCTACTGTTCCCCAACTCCTTATCCTGGCAATGGTCTTGTTTTCATTTCCTGGTGTCTGTAGTTAGGATAGGTTGTGTACTCATGTATGAACATTTAAAGCTAGGAGCCTCCAACAAGAGAACATGTGAGGTTTGCCTTTCTGGGTTTGCTTTAGCTCACTCAGTATGATTTTTTTCTAGCTCCATCTATTTGCCTTCATATTTCATGCTTTCATTTTTCTTTACACCTGAATAATATCCCATAGTGTATTTGTACCATATTTCATGAAAAAATTTTAAAAGAATAGGTTTTAGAAAACTCTTTCTTAGGAAAATGATGTAAATCACCTTCTTGTAATTTTAAGAATGACACTAACATTAATTTCCTCCCAGGAAACTTACCTAAAAAGAGGCTAATGCATATTATATGACTCAACATATCCATTTAGATATCACAGGCTCATATCAAGAAGTATTTTCTTTTTGAGTGAGAAATTGAAATGTATTATCTGTTAAAATTTTAACCATTCTTTTTCTTAAAACTTTTCTCTATTTTTGTTTAACAGTAATACTCTTGCAATGACTGTTGTGAAATATATCAATTCAAAAGAAAATATTACAGCTCTAATAGAAATAAAGCCCACTTAAGCTCCAAAGTTAAACCTCAGACATGCAAAAATGACCTTAATCCTGTCTCCATGGTATTTTCATCTTTAAATGAAATATGTATACTAAATATGTGACACTGGATGAGAATGAGCAGTTATAACTAAATCATGAGATGGTATATATTGAATCTCCATTTTCCAATAATGTATCTTCTCATATCCCACATACCTTACATTTCATCTCACCCAGAGTCCTCTAAAACACTCCATCTCACTCTTGGTGTCTAAGTAGTTGAATTTTAGATGAAACATTTCTTTATATTTATTTAGCAAACTACAAAATTGGTACCACAAATTTTTGTTGTCAGATACAGAAAATCAAGCTGGAACTGAGCTTGGAACTTCCTCCATGATTCCTCATGATGGAAGGTGCTATGAAGGCTGCTGGGGGGAGAAAAGGCAATAGTCTTAACCAGCTGTGAACCCTATTAACTAAAGCAGCAATCTGCTAGGAAAGACGACCCCATTTGGGCAACAGTGGCCAGAGTGGCATGGATGTAAGGACCCGCTGGGTTTGATAACTGCTCTACAGGAGGGAGTCTTTATCTCATTCTGTAAGCACAGTCAAAACCATATTACTGGGAAAAATCACAGACCCTGTGATGGAACTTCCTACTATTGTTTAGCCCAATTAACAACATCAAGCTGCCTTTTAAAAAATGTTTATTTCTACCCATAAGCAAATACTATTTTCAGTCTCAATCGGAATAGCCTGTCTTTGCAGTGGACAAGTGTCTATTCAGTGCAGAGACTTGTGGTTGCTCATGGTTCTGAAAAAAAAAATGGTAAAATGCTAACCCTAAACAAAGAGAGTTTGTGCCATTTATTCTAAGGCTTAGGGAACATTTGAAAGAATTTAAAAGCTGGAAGATAGGCAGATTGGCAAATAACCAATGGCTACAAAATGTTACCTTGTTTGTATCCCACAGCCATTGCAATCATGAGCTGACAGCAGTATAATTACCTGCATAGGGCCTGAAAAATACTGGCTGTCAATGGTCAGTCACAGATGGGGCAAAGGCTCCTGGTGCATTTCCAATCCCTGATGAAGTTTTGGCTACTGATGAGTTATGGGACTGGAGGAATCATTGTTTTCAGTTGTGTATGCATTGGTAAGCTCATCGGGATCCCTCAAGTGGATAGTTCCAAGTTCATTTTTACACAGATATTCATGGTTAAACCCAAAGGTTACAAAAGATATGAGCATGGCAAAGAAATGGCTGAGATGATAGTAATCCGAGTGCATTATATGCATCTATGTAATTGCCAAAACAGCAAACTTAATTTTCCAAAAACCTACAAAATTATCAATCTTATGATGAACAGAGCAGGTCAGAGTTTGTGATGTATGAAAGACTTCCCTGCTCACCTCACTGATACTCATAAAATGTTGCCATATAAGCCTGTTCTTTATTAACAATAGTCCTACTGAAAAAGAAAAGCACTTCTCTGGAAGAACCTCAGGTTCTTCTGATGTTTTGTGTGTGGAATAGAACTTCAACATAAAATTAGCTAGGTGTTTCACCAATCTACTGCTCTGGAGACCCTCATTCAGCCTTACATTATGTGAATGAGCATGTGTGCACATTCTATTATTCAGTTTTCCAGTTCATAAAGACAACTGTTTTAAAATGACACTAAATTTCTCATGAGTATAAAATAAATAGAATGTTAACTTTTAAAATCAAATTTGCTAACATGTACTCCAAATCTCCTTTGATAATTATGGAATAAATATACTTATTAAATATATACTTTGAAATATCATCCATAAAACATTCATATAACTTTTAATGAAAATGTGTTTGAACTGAGATTCAATAATAATAATTTTAAAGATCTGTTCTACAAGGTGATACTATGATTTGTGATCTGAGTAATATTTCATGTGAGATTATCAAAATAGCTAAAAAAAAAAAAAAAAAAAAAAAGAAAGAAAGCCCACAAACCCCCAAAAATCAATAGCTATTTAATGGATAAGACTCAGCTCCATTTGGATTTTCCCAGGAAGAATGTTTTGCCAGTTTCCCGTGGTTCTGAGGTCTTGTTCCTTGGTATAGCTATGCATATGTTAATAATATACATTTACTGAGAACTCCGTTACTGTGTATTCATTTACTCAAGATTTCCTTAGCTCCCTACAGCCCAAAGTTAATGATGAAGAAGGACCATGCCTTTTTCTCATTTGCATCTTCTACATTTTACACACACACACACACACACACACACACACACACAGGGTTAGCATTATATGTGCCTCCAGGAACTTTTCTTGTTCAGCTAAACACCACTTCCCAGATCTTAGATTGTTGGTATTATGGGTTATAAATATAGAAGCCCAATTTAGGAAATTGTGCATGTACTTTATTTGAAAGATATCCTTATTGAAATATGAAGCCTTAATAAAATGGTAACTTTTCTATGGAGAATCTAATAGTAGTGATATAAAAACGGAGTGAAAGAGTACTCTAGATATCCCATATACTCAAAAGACATGTTTGTAGAGGTGCGGGTATATTCTGATTTACATGATAATAAGGAGATACTTTAAGGATAAGTATAGTATCTGATTATGTATATTTTTATGGAAAACATTTTTTCCATAAAAATATAACATAAGAAAATATAGCCAAAATCTGTGCAACAAGTATTATACATCAAATACATGATGCCATTTTGCCATGTAGACTTTAAATTTTTAGAATAACAAATGCTTCTGATTTTAACAGTCATTAGTAATGGTAGCCAAAATTTTGGGAAAAGGGAAATTTCTTATTCTGTTGTATACTTATCTATATATCTATTTTAACACTGGGGTGATATGAATATTTTTCGTATGTACATATACTTAAAAGTGGCTTAAATATTTTTATATTCTTCTATACACTTCTTTTGTAATACAAATATAGTACTTATAGCTATTTGTACTTATAATTAAAATTACCATATATACTAGAGAATCGATATGCAAAGACTAATGTTTTGTGGAACTGGAGAGATGACACAGATGGTACCCAGAAATGACATGATAAGAGACCATCAGATTGCAAGCCACTGAGCACACTTCATCCAGGTGTTCCCTCCACAGAACACTCCTCACCAGCGTGTACAGACTCCTCCCAGTCCCTGTTCAGGACTTCAGGCCAGAAGTTCTCCCTGCCCAGAAGACCCTGTACTTCCCCTTACTGCTAGATCACAGTGCTCTGTACCCCCAGTTCCTGAGGACCTGGCTCCTTCTTTGGCTTCTAGGCTTCTACAGGTATTTCATTCACATGTTGTACATGCATACATGCATGCTGCCATTATTAGTAGTATATATGATTATACACATAAAATAGAAATACATTTAAAGAGTAGGGTTTATAAAGCCACAATATCTCTTTCACCTAATGTCCTGTTAAAAAATTGGAAATCCTAGTGCTTCTCTCAAACCCGTGAAATTGGCATCTACTCATCCATATAATTTACGAAAACAGAAGAGTTGGAGGGTGCTGTGGTGAAAATCATGGTCTTTGCACTCATTAGCCCCATAGCTAGTCTGTCCTACTTCTTACATATTTTACTCCAGTCTCATTTGCCAGAGTGAGTTTTCTAATGAACTACATCAATTCTTCCTAGTTCCCTGCTTAAATTTCCCCAGTCCTTTGCATTAGGCTTAGTACAAAATCCAAACTAACTTAAAAGGTATATGAATATCCATGTTTAACCATTTCTTCATGTTCTCCATAGTGATCAGACTAGTCTTAGTTACATTCTTTCTTGTATTACTCAGATATTCCAATTTCACTTCCTACTCTTCCTTGTTCTTTCTTCCTCTTTAAATAATTCTCTCTTTAGAGCCATGTGTCTTTATAATAGGCTTCTGGAGTATCACAGACTAATTGACTTAGGGGACCCTTTGCTTCCTCTTGTTTAGCAAGATAATAAAGCCTTTATATGCATTATCATAAGTAAAATGATAAGATATTTTTATCATCTAATTGAACAAAGGAATAGTTGAATAGTAAAAAACAAAAGAAACATCATGAAAACTTTTATGAAATAAACAACAATTCTAGAGCTTTGAACTCTTCTTTAGTCATTACACCTTGCTGAGAAGAGAAAATGAAGCAAGAGTCTGGAATGGAGGAATTAGCCTAGACAAGTCCTTATAAGCCTTTTAATGACTTTGTTTTTACCATGAAAGGAAAAGGACAATAATTTAAATACATTTCCTCAGGTAAAAAGAATAAGAATTTATTATGGGAATACCACATAAGGGAGGGAAGATGGGACTCATCAGAGGTTATTTTAATAATTTTTGCAATGGTTGTATTTAATGATGCATGACAATAGGTGGCAAAGGAAGAGAGAGTGTCAAACCTTCCACGTTTCTGACTTAAGGGAATAGGCAGGTAACAGTAATACATATTGATAGGTAGTCAAGCCACAGATAAAGAGACTGCTCTGGAAGGTGTACTTAATGGCTATAAGTTAACAGTTTATTATAATGTGTAGTAAAATGCACTCAAAGTGGGTAAGTAAGCATCTGTATACTGAAGATCTATTTGCCATGCAATATTAAAAAAAAAGAATTGAACATATAGCCTAGTGGTAGAGTGCTCACTTAGCTATCAAGAAGGTCTACAGTCAATTTCCACCACAAAAGAGTTACCTACTGTTAAATATGAATAATGTAAGTGGTCCTGTATCATATATATATATATATATATATATATATATGAACTACATATTTTAAGCAAGTAGGTCATCTTTTGTTAGCACTTCTTTGTTTTCAACAATCTAGTATCATTTCGTTTTTAAAGTCAAAAGCCCTATTCATCTAAAAAAAAAATCTCTAAATAGCATTTAACTTATAGAATGAAATAATATTTACTGTGGTTTTTCATCTTTCTCTCTGCTTTTCCATTTACTAATGATTTTATAACTGGTAGATTAAAAGGACTTATTTGCTAAATATGAACAGATATAAAGTAAAAACCTCTCAAAGGTTATTAAGTCATAAAAGTAACAGCTTCCAGTATATTTATTATTAGTACAAAATAGCAGAGCATTCATTCCTAGATTCACTACTACATATTGATCGACATGTATAATTTTTTTAATCCAAGAAATATGTGGCCAAACAAGAATTCTAGGACCTGGGCTTTCTTGGTGTAGAACAGTCATTTTCTCATCCTTCCTAATGCTGCAACCCTTTAATACTGTTCCTCCTGTTCTGGTGACCCCCAACCATAAATTATTTCAGTGCCCCTTCATAACTGAGGTTTTTCTACTGTTGTGAATTGTAATATAAATATTTGATATTCAGGATATGTGATATGTGACCCCCAATGGGACTGTGACCCACAGATTGAGAATCGCTGGTCTAGAGGAACTCCTAAATGCCAGATCAGGGACCCAGAAAGGATTTCTCATTGTGTTTTATGCAATAATAGACCAAGATTTTCAGTAGATTCATGCCCATTAGCTGATATATTTCTGCCACAGCCAACTCGAAAACAAAATAGCTTTCAAAATCCATGCCTCAAGATCCATTATTATCAGCTCCAACTTGATCATGTTAAAGTCAGCATGGTAGACTTAATAGTGGCTCTCCAAAATGGCTTGTAACTAACACCAAACACTCAGAAATTTATTGCTTTAAATGGCAATAAAAGATTTGGAAGATGAACTAGAGATAAGGAGATAACCTTGGATAACACTGAAATCCAAATAAAAGCACACATATAAGAGAGTCATGGGACTCAGAATTAGAGAGGGGAAATATGAAGGTTAAAGTGAAGGTCAGAAGGAAGATGTTAGATTGCCAATTATAATGACCCTTACTTAGTAGCTATAAAAGACAAACAAATGGATTTTTCCACCAGGGGCTCCAAAAGAAAAGAAGACTTTGACACCTTGATGTTAATTTAGTGATCAGATTTCAGGCTTCTGACTTTCAAAAACCATCGGAGAATAAATCTGTATTGCTTTATGCCACTAAAAGTTTGTAATATTTTACAGTAATAATGGTAAATTAATTCAAATAGGAAATAGCACAGACAATACAGTTTTGAAGAAAGTTACTTTGTCTCAGTGAATATCCTGACTCTTAGATCCAGTCAGTCAACTATTAATTCACACAATTTATCAGTTATCAATTTATTTTCTGCATGGAGAAACAAAAATGTAACAAAATGTAATGATTCAATATACTTACAAAAGAGTATCCTATGATACTCTTTGTCTATTCAAACTTAAATGGATTATAAAACAAGTTGCTCAACTGCATAAGCCAAATACAGGGAGTTAGTATCTCTATGTAGCGAATGGCTCCTATGTCATCAAGCACAGATTACATAATATTTCAATTGTGTGCTCCTAAATGTTCCCCTATGCCCCTGTCCTCCTCGACACAAAAGTATCTCCCTTCTTTGTTGGGGAAGAGGGCAGAATATTCTTGCAAAGTGTATAAAAATAGCTATGAAATATTTTCCAAAATCATTAGTTCAACTTGCTATATTTTATATTAAAATGGCTCATAATTAAATAATCAAGCAAATGGAAGACCTCTTTAGGTATAAAGGAATGAATAATAACTCCTGAAATTACATTCTCAGATATTAAGCATGAGGCCTATGCTAGTGTTTTTACAAAGAGATAAAGATTAGTATTGAAATTACATGTTGGAGAATCTCATTAAAATGATGGAGAAATGGGCAGATTTAATACTCTATGTGCAGGCAACGTTCGCTGTAGCATAATAATATTGATATTAAGGAAGTGTATACATTGAACTAATACAGAAACCTTATTACCAGTTTTAGAAATAAAGAAGGCATGCAAAGTGCTTCAGGCTGTCAGAAATGCTGGTGGATGGTAGAAATATTGAACACATGATTCAAACTGATGACTACAATGTCTCAAGAAGGAAATAGAATTCTCTCCCCCTTCTTCTTCAGCAGAACTTTGTTTCCTCCTCATGAAGCCTGAAATTCCATCAGGGAAAAATACATAGACCTGAAATAAGATGGGCATGTTTGCAAAGCACAGGCAAAAATGCATTGCAAAAGCAGCCCAATGCTTGTGCTATACAAACTTGCAATGTCTTCGGCAAAAGTCATAAACATCCTATTTCCTTGATTATTCATCTCATCTAGCTGTTCAAGGGCAGAATACCTTAACTCATAGGATACTACAGGATACTAAAGTAACCCGTATCTGATCTTCTTTCTTCCTAGACAGTATCTCACTCAGTAGCTCTGGTTGGCTTGGAACTCATTGTGTAGCCCAGGCTGGAGCTGAAGTCATCATTAGTGCAGATATCATAGATGTGAGACACCGTACCGGGCTAGAAATGACCTTAGTTTTGTTTGTTCTGTGCAGAGCTGGAGATCATACACAAGGCTGTTTACATTGCTAGTAAGCATTCTACCACTAAGCTGAAGGCTCTGTCTTCTCTTTTGCATTAAATCATATTTGTAATTGTCATAGATGAGAATATATATATTTCCTTTGTATACAAATAAACTACCATGCTAATAAGCAAATATATATTGAATTATTCTTTGGCAAGAGCTATGTAGTAGGTTGGAGAGTTTAGAACACATCTCTTTAGCTGATGGGGCCTGCATTACAGCAGGATATACTCCAGATCCTTGAATGAGATATTTATAATCCTCTTTAGTCATTGAATGTTATATATTACCCTTTAACTGTTTAGGTTCCTGTCAAAGTTGAATGCAATGTTTATATGGAAGTAGGCAGCTTATAGTTTCATTACCTTCAAAAGACAGCCAGGATTTACCTGAACACTGAAATACCTTCTCCAATACATTCCACTAAATAACAAATGTCGTTGTAGAATTCATTTGATTTAATATAAGATGCAAAGATGTCTCCGTTATCATCTCATTTTAGTATGTACACTGTACAGTTAGTAACCATTATAACTCATGGATCCTACTCTGTCAGATTTTATCCTTGTCTAGCATTATGTTTATACTCCAGGATTCCAGATTCCATTTTATCCTAATATACTCTCACAATGTTCTTGGTTGTTGGAATTTCTCAAACACTCATGTTTAGATGACTTCATAATTTCAAGATTATTATTCAGGTATATTAGAGACTGTCCCTTCCTCTGATGTATTCTTTATGGTTAAACTGAGATTGTGTATTTGAGAGAGAAAGAACAAGTCAATGTTCTTTTCATCACATCTTGCATGTCACCAACAGTCATTATTGTTAATGCAAAACTTGACCAGTTGTTTGAGGCATTTTTCAGGTTTCTGTACTAGGATATTACTCATTTCTTTCACTTTCCATTAGGTATTTTAGAAGGATACACACTAGTCCAGCATAGTTACAAATTATGGTAGTTTTGTCCCATCTAGTTGGGAAAATAGCAACAAAACTTACTTGAAATTTTTCAACATACTTGTCTGCTGTTCATTTTTATTCATTTACTTATAAAATAGACATTCAAACATGTTTATGTAATATTTTGTATTTCATAGCCTGACAATTACTTCGTTGTTCAAATTGTTCACGTTTGGGCTGTAAGATGATCTTTCTACTACCATTATTAGGGTATGCCAGTTATTTTTATTGAACATTCATTTATATTTTAATATTTGAAAATGCTTTACAATTATTTTATTTTATTTCCTTCCCAAATATTAGAAGTGTTCCTTTTTAATTGAAAATAGGTTGAGATGTAATATGAATAAATTAACAAAATGTTTTTTTAAAAAAGAACACAGATTCTTCTCAACCAGGCCAGTACAGCACACCTGTGATCCCAGCACCTGAAGGAGTCAGAGACATGTAGATCTCTGTGAGTTCGAGGCCAGCCAAGTCTACAGAGTCCAGGACAGCCAAGGCTACACAGAGAAACCACGTCTTGGAAAACAAAAAAAAAGGAAAAAAGAAAAGAAAATAGATTCTTCTCCTATAAAATACATCCTGACCACAGTTTCCCCTCCCTCCACACCTCCCAGCTACCCCTACCTCTCCTCTCCCCCAGATCTACAACCCCTCCATCTCCTATCAGAAAAGAGCAGGTCTCAAAGATACAATAACCAAACACAAAAAAATAAGCTGTATATGATTATAGGTTAAAATTCTACTATTAAAAATTATAGAGCAAATTTTATAGTTTTATAATTTTAAGCATGCATACATTGAATGTTCTCATATAAGGATTCTAGCATTTAGTGTTTACACAGATGCATATATGAGTATAGGTATAGATCCAGAAGCTAGAAAATGGACCATGAGAAAGGAAACAAGAGGTAGATGAAGATGATGTAATCAAACACGTGTGACATAAAAGATGAAAAGAGACTATAGGAATGGAAGGGTACAAGGACCACCAGAGGATATGGGGAAGTGATGATCAGCAAGAACAAACTATAACTAAAAGAATGCCATAATAAACCTAATACCTGTACACTAATTGAAAAAATAAGAATAACAACAAAAATTATATGGAAAGTATGGATGATTTTAAACACAAAATTCAGCTTGTTACTTCCCTAATTTCCTGATCCTTGTGTGGGTGTCTGGTATGTACATGCTCATATGTGAATCCACATGTGTATGCTATGACAAGCGCATCTGTGTTTGTGTGCATCTGGAGCCCTATGGTCAGTGTCTGGGGTTATCCATAGTCATCTAAACCTTATTTTTTGAGCCAGTTTCTCCATCTGGAGCTGGCTGATTGGCTAGACTGATGCTGTTCAGCAAGTCTCCAAGGCTCTCCTTTATCCTGTTCCATGACATTAGACTTACTAATTGTTTTTATTCTGTATATCCATGCAAACACTGGTCTCACATGACTAACTTTAAGTAAATGGTCATATTTTTAAAGGCACAAACAAATAAAAACAGATATTACGTTTCTCTGATACAAAAAGGGAAAGAATTTCTTACATATACACTTGTCATTATGAATCAGTCTCTATATTTGACATGTATATCAATATTTTGAAAATATAAATAATAATTTCTATCTTTATAATTCAAAACTATATTTTCAATGTCATGGGAGCCAGGTGTTTGTTCATTAACGAAGATACTGTCTTTGTCTCTTTCTATCATTTTGTCGCTGTTGCTATTCGATAGTAGAATCCTCAGAATAGAAGTTGATTTTTTTTCCTTTACATAAAGAAATTAATTGGCACAAATAGCCAGGCAACTACCAAAAGAACTTAAGATGAACTGTGTGTGACATATGTTTCCACCAAGTCCTCTTAGTTAAAGAGTATTTCTTGTGAGGACATATGAGTAAAGTGAATTGTATGTACCTGATAATATTAGGGGGTGAGATTTCCTTCTTTATAATTTCTTTTAGCAGATTACCTTGATACACATCACATGCTAGGTGAAGAACTTATCTTAAGCTGTACTATATAGCCACAGTAATAAAACCAGAATGGTACTGGCATAGAAATAGGCTGGTTGATCAGTTGAATCAAATTGAAGACTCAGAATTAGATACACACACCTATGGTCATTTGATTTTTGACTAAGAGGCCAAATCTATACAATGGGGGAAAGATAGCATCTTCAACTAATGGTGCTGGTCTAACTGGATGTCTACATGTAGAAAAATGAAAATAGATCCAGATCTGTCATTCTGCACAAAACTAAAGTCCAAATAGATTAAACATCACAACATAAAACCAGCCACACTAAATCTGTTAGGAAAAAAAAGTGGCGAAGACTCTTGAAATCATTGGCATAGGAGACAACTTTCTGAACAGAACACCAGCAGCTCATGCTCTAAGGTCAACAATTAACAAATGGGACCTCATGAAACTGAAAAGCTTCTGTAAGGCAAAGGGCACTCTCAACAGAACAAAATGACATCCTATAGGCTGGGAGAAGATCTTCACCAACCCTACATCTGACAAAGGTCTAATATCCAAAATATATAAAGAACTCAAGAAATTAAACACCACCAAACCGAATAACCCAATTGAGAAATGGGGCTTGGAACTAAACAGAGAATTCTCAACAGAGGAGTATCAAATGGCTGAGAAACACTTAAAGAAATGCTCAACCTCCTTAGTCATCAGGGAAATGCAAATCAAAACAACTCTGAGATTCCATCTTACACCCATCAGAATGGCTAAGATCAAAAATTCAAGCGACACCACATGCTGGCGAGGATGTGGGGAGAGAGGAACACTCCTTCATTGCTGGTGGGAATGCAAACTAGTACAGCCACTTTGGAAATCTATCTGGTGCTATCTCAGAAAAATGGGAATAGGGCTTCCTCAAGACCCAGCTATCCCACTCCTTGGAATATACCCAGAAGATGCTCCAGCACACAACAAGAAAATTTGCTCAACCATGTTCATAGCAGCCTTATTCATAATAGCCAGAACATGGAAACAGCCTAAGTGTCCCTCAGTAGAAGAGTGGATAAAGAAACTGTGGTACATATACACTATGGAATACTACTCAGCTTTTAAAAAAAAGGAATTCCCGAAATTTGTGGATAAATGGATTGAGCTAGAAATGATCATAATGAGTGAGTTAACCCAGAAGCAGAAAGAATCAAATGGTATATACTCACTTATATCTGCATACTAGCCCAAGGGGCATGTCCCACAAAAGCCTTCACTTACCAGGAAACTGGGACAGAGGGGAAGGCATCCTATTGGGACTCTAAATGAGAGACGCATGGGAGAACAGCAAAATAAAAGGATCCAGAGGGTCCTAGAAATCTACAAGTAGAACAATATGATAGGCAGATTTGGGCCCAGGGGTCCCGCTCAAACTAAGGCACCAGCCAAGGACAATACAGGAGGTAAACTTTAAACCCCTTCCCAGATCTAGCCAATGGTCAGAATATTCTCCACAGTTGAGTGGAGAGTGTGATACGACTTTCTCACGTACTCTGGTGCCTCACATTTGACCATGTCCCCTGGAGGGGGAGACCTGGTAGCACTCAGAGGAAGGACAGCAAGTAGCCAAGAAGAGACTTGATACCCTATGAGAATATATAGGGGGACGTAATCCCCCTCAGGAACAGTCATAGGGGAGGGGAATAATGGGAAAATGGGGGGGGGGGAGGAATGGGAGGATACAAGGGATGGGATAAACATTGAGATGTAACAAGAATAAATTAATAAAAAAATAAATAAATAAAAAATAAAAAAATAAAATAAAAAAACAACAACAACAACAACAACAACAAAAAAAAAACGCAAGTGCTGGTGAGAATGTGGAGAGAGAACACTGCTCCATTGCTGTTGAGAGTGCAAACTTATACAGGCACTTTGAAAATCAATCTAGCGCTTTCTCAGAAAATTGGAAATAGTGCTATCTAAAGACCCAGCTATTCTACTCCTGGGCATATACCCAAAAGAAGCTCCACCATACAAGAAGGACACTTGCTCAACTATGTTTATAGCAGCTTTATTTGTAATAGCCAGAATCTGGAAACAACCTAGATGTCCTTCATCTGAAGAATGGATATTCCATTTACATTATGGAATACTATTCGGCTATCAAAAACAAGGAAATCTTGAAATTTGCAAGCAAATGGATGGAGCTAGAAATGATCATCCTGGATGATGAGCATCAAAGAACCTCCTTATGAACATGGCTTCAAATTCAGCTAACCAGCAACTAGGCAAAATACCCTAATTTCTGCCACAGACAGAATTCTGCCTAAAAATGGACAAGCTTGCATCCAGGCAGTGTCAAAGGCCAAACTCTGCCAACACAGGGTAAGAAAGTCCTCAATAGTTCCTGCCTCACAAATATGTCTGTCACATATATTGGGACAGAAGGCTGAAGATGATGCTCCAATGTTATAGAAAGTTTTGAATGTCATTTTTTCATTTTGGAAGCTGCTAACCTGCACTTCCTGTATAATCAAGTAATTAAGTTTTATTGCTTCTCAAGTTTCTGATGGAGTTGAAGACCAGAAAATTTAGTCTTACTATTAAGCATAGATTTTTAGGGGTGAAGATGTTTTTAGGTCTAGATAGATGTTTTAAGTTGATAGTGATGAGATATAATATTGATTTTCATTCAGAATTTTAGACGCACCAAGATAGGAAATATATTTTCTGCAAGGTTGCTAAATACAATTAGCCAAAACACCATGAATGTAACATTTATATAATTTCAGATTGTTCTGTGATTCTTCTTGCTATATGTAATTTTTAAATTTGCGTGTAATAATACATGCCCCAAAATGAGAAATGATCATCCTGAGTGAAGTAATGTAGACCCGGAAAGACACGCATGGTACATATTCACTTATAAGTGGATACTAGCCCAATAGAGGTGTCCTCTGAGAGATTTCACCCAGTGGGGGATCAGGACAGATACTGGGACATGCAGCTGGACTCTGGGTGAAGAGCTGTAAAAAGATGAAAGAGTTAGAGGATGGAAAGATGGGGGGGGAGTCGTTGTCAGGAGTTCCACAAGTAGACTATCAAAGCTGGTGAATCTGGACCTAAGGAGGCCTACACAAACTGATACATCAACAAGGATATTGCAAGCAGAAGACCTACACACCCTGTTCAGATGGAGCCAATGGACAGCTCATTCTCCACGGGGTGGAGGAAGGGAGCAGGGGACTGCCTCTGACACGAACTCTGGTGCCTGTGGATTTGATGACTGCCCTTTGGCAGAGGGGCTCTGTAAGAACACACAGAAGGGGAAGCAAGCTCTCCAGATGAGACCTGATAGGCTGTGGTCAGGGAGTGGAAGAGGAGGACTCTGCCTGTCAGAGGTGTAGGAGAGGGGAATAGAACTGAAAAGGGAGGGAGGGTAGGAACAGAAAGATAAGAGCAAAAGGGAATTCAATCGGGATGTAATGTTAATGAACTATAATAATGATAAAAATAAAAACCAAAAAGCATCTTCATAATCATTGTCAATAAACAGAAATGAAAATAAGAAAGAATATACTATTATTGTATTAGTGAAACTGTAAATAAGATATATAAAAATTTTATTAAGATGAAACCACTCCCTGTTGGGATTTTAGTTGAATGCTTCCTAGAGATAATTCTGTTAATAATTAATGAAATTAACTATGAATATATATTTTGTGGTCGGTGGAAATAGGAAAAGGAAAGTTGTGATTTTTAGCTTGATATATTGTCAAGTCTTCTTTGTATCTGTTCTAGTAAACTTAACAAAATAAGCTAATGAACAGCCCTTTCTATAACCCATACTGTTTTGAGAAGTAGTTGTAGGGAAACTTAGCTAAATATAGTGCCTAAGCCAAATAATAAGCATCTTTCTTTTCTTTCTCTCAGGTCACAGTTTTGTAGCACATGGGAGCAATAAAGGAGGGATGTCTTTAAATCATTAAGATCAATCAAATTAACCCTATTAATAAACAGTGGCACATTTCTATTTCTGTTTATTTCTCATGTGGCTATGTAAATCATTGAACAATTGCTATAATAATGACATTAAAGTGCACTTTGGGGACTAGATCAGCTGTCAACAAGATTTACTTTGATATATTAATTCATGTCATATATAAATAATGCTAAGTGAGTGGAAGATATTTTTAGAAAAGAAAATAATATCATGGTTTATTATTGTTTCAGCACTTTTAAAATGCTCTCTGGAGAATACCAAGTGAAATGCATTTGAAGTTACATAATTTGATAGTGAGTTTTTTCTTTTTTTAATATATATTTTATTAGTTTATTCGTATTATCTCATAATCATCTCAATGGCTATCCCATCCCTTGTAACCTCCCAGTCCTCCCTCCTTCCCATTTTCCCCTTACTCCCCTCCCCTATGACTGTGACTGAGGGGGACTTCCTCCCCTTGTATATGCTCATAGGGTATCAAGTCTCTTCTTGGTAGCCTGCTATCCTTCCTCTGAGTGCCACCAGGCCTCCCCATCCAGGGGACGTGGTCAAATAGCTATTTTTTATTAATATATTTTATTAATTTATTCTTGTTACATCTCAATTGTTATCCCATCCCTTGTATCCTCCCATTCTTCCCTCCTATTTTCCCCTTACCCCTCTCCCCTATGACTGTGACTGAGAGGGACCTCCTCCCCCTGTAAATGCTCATAGGGTATCAATTCTCTTCTTGGTAGCCTGCTATCCTTCCTCTGAGTGCCACCAGGCCTCCTCATCCAAGGGACGTGGTCAAATATGGGGCACCAGAATTTGTGTGAAAGTCAGTCCCCACACACCATTGTGCTTCTAAAAAGGAAGAATCATTTTTTATTCAGACAGTTTTATAATAAAGAGTGAACCTACACAACGGAGTTCTCTAATGCAGAAAAAAGTTTCAGAGTAGTTCCCACTCTATTTTAAAAGGAGGTGACCATATTAGTAACATAAATTTAGAATCAAAGAATATATAACTTGTTTTTCAGCAAAAATACTGACATACACTTTTCATCTATGAGTGTCATACATTCACACAGATTTAAAACAAAAACTGTTGCCATGATTATCACTAGGCTCACCTTAGAGTAAATGAATCTAATATATCCTTGTCTAGAAAACAATTCTTGAGAAATTAAAGACTTCAATAAAAACCATATATTTGCATGTACTGACCACTTGTAAATATGCCAAAACTTCTATGGACAATAGAATGTCCATGCTGAAATGTTTTTCAACATGACCAACTTCTAGAATATTTTACTAAAATATAGTACCCTCACTTCACTTTTAAACAATCATGAAATATTACACTTCAGTGGTAAAATCAGATTAGAAATTTGGATAAATATGAAACAGTAACATATTTCTGGTTTAACCAAAAACATAATAGTTGTGATAGGCATGCTACATTTATTATTCTACTTCAGTTTGAATAATCAGCTATTGCAGCTGAGAAACTGAACTTGAGATCTATATCATAAATACTGTGTGATACATAGTTTTCAGTCCATTATATTGATAACAAATTTCCTTATGCATTCAAATAACTATATGTGGGGTTGGAGAGATGGCTCAGTGCTTATGAGCTCTTTCTCTTCTTGCAGAGAGGATCAGGATTCTGTCTTTAGGACCCACATGGCAACTCACAACCATCTTTGTCTCTATTTCCAGGGCATCCCGCTCCCTCTTCTGGACTCTGAGGGTACTAGGCAGGCCATTGTACACAGAGATATATGCATGCAAAACACTCATTCACACCATATGTAGATAAATTTAAGTAACAATTTGTTTTGATCACTGGATGACAGACTTAAAGTACCCTCTTATGTTTAAAAATGTAGTTTAACTCTTGAAGGAAAGATGAAACATACTTGTTATTCACAATTCCAGTGACACTAGTATGCAAAACTAGGCACACCAGTTAATTCTAGCTACAATATACTCATTGGTTACCAATAGCAAAAATATTCTGTCCCCAAAGAGGTATAATGATCCAGCAAAATGGTTGTATTTCTTCTTAAACAAGTGAAGTAAAATAAAGGAAGAACTAGTTTTTCTTGATATTTGATTTCCAAATTACTGATATGACAAGTTTTTACGGTTATTTATTCAATTTCCAAAAATAAATGCTAACTGAAAGCATTTACATCCCAGCTTTCTAAAGCAAACATTACAAAGAATGCAAAACTGTTTTCTCTCAGCTTAGTTGGTTACAGAAAGTATTTTCCTTCTAACACTTTCTCACATTCAAAAGCTATTTACTGTGTAAGAACATGACAAACTATCTTTATTTCATTCTGTTTCAACAGTAACATAATGGGATTCCTTGGCCACCATAAGTCACATTAGTTGATGTTATATATTAGGATGGTGCATTTGTGTGGCTCCTGACAATGGGAGCAGGTATGTCTCTGACTCTTTTGCCTGTTCTTGGATTGTTTTCCTCCTATTGTGTTGCTCTGTCCAGCCTTAATACAAACACTTTTGCCTTGTCTTATTGTGTAGACAGACTTTTGGCTATTTCATTGGGTTCTTTTTCCTACCTTCCTACACCTCCCCTATCCCTTTCAATCCTTCAACATCAGATAGGAGAGAAAAGCAGGTCACAAGGAAAGGGGAGCATTGATATGTTAGACCAGTTCCTGCTGGATAGGGACATTGAGTTCATTGGGGCAAATTTGAAATTTGTCATCAGGATATCTCCAACTAGCAATCCAGCAACAGCAGTAAGAGCAAATAACAACCAGCAACAGGAGCAAACAGCAATAAGCAACAGCAACAGGGGGAACAGCCACTGCCACCCCATCTTGGTACTCTAGCATTTATGTACCCTCTCAAAAGTCCCCAGAATTCCAAATGAAAACTATCTTCAGCTGGAAAAATCACACCCCTGCTAGAGCATAAGGCAAAAAATAGTCAGCTGCCATGAACAATCTGAAGCAGCCCATATCTCACACCTAGAGTTAAAACAAAAACATATTCCCATAACATTTCTATGTTTTTATATAAAAAACCAAAATTCTCACTGCAGTATTGTATTTTATTTTGTTGTGTTTCATAATCGTCTCTTGGAGACCTTTTCTGAAGAGAAATGGACGTGCGGGCATAAGATCTGGGAGAGAAAGGAGATGATGGGAGTTAGGGGGTTGAGAGGGAGATAAAACTGTGGTCCGTACGTATTATATGAGAAAATAATCTATTTTCCATAACAATAAATAAAAAATAGAGTAGGTGGCTTCTAAAGGTTTAAACTAAATATCTTATAGTAATAGTTTTAGATAGATCATAAGTGTTCAGTATCAAGGACTGAATCCCAGTGAAATAAAATTACACACAATGCCAATGCTTTCACGTAAGATGCTGATATTGATTTCTGTTCGTGGTTGCTCTTATAAATGCAAGATATCCCTCAGCATTCTGTGGCTTATTGTAGTCCACTGTTGATATTTACTTTCTGGACTTATTTGGCCAGGTCGATAAATGATTAACTGCAGCTTATTTTCCTTTAGCTATGGCATCGGATAGACTGCATTTCTCACTTTGTCTTTCTCAGCAGTTGTGTGGATTATGGAGATGAGCTGTGGCTGGAGCAGAGAATGCATCATTTATATATGTCAGTTGGATGGCATCACGTGCCTGCTCTGGACTGTTTTTCAGAGTCTGTAAGATTTATGAGCATCATAAAGATTCCCCCCTCCCCCATAGATCGTATTTGTAGAATGTACGTTTCTTTGCTGGACTTCCTGTTCAGATAAGCATACAAAATAAGGTAGAAGATGATTTGGGGGAAATTTCTCTCACTTTTGAGAAAAAAATTACTCCATTCTCTTTAAGTTTTGTTACTAATTACACAGGGCAAAAAGATAAAATTAGTGAATGAATTACGCAGAACAAAACTAAATAAATAATAGAATATGAATTTCCTTTTGACTATTTTTGGAGAAAACACATTATATATATTCATAAAAATACATATTTCAAATGTATAAAATTTCTCAGCCTAATTGGGCTACAGTAAAATCCATTCCATCACATAGCAATAGTTTTGCTAATGCTCTTTTTTCAACGTATGTGTATATCCGTGTGTGTGTGTGTGTGTGTGTGTGTGTGTGTGTGTGTGTAGCTTCATCTACCTGTGCTATTTAAAGTTATGATTAGGTATTGTGTTAGTATGGAATGATTTCATTAGGTAGGTATTTGCTGAGACACTTATATATCTGAAGGAAATTAACAGCAAGGTAGGAATGCCAAGTGAAAACTCTTTTATAAAGCACCACAGAGAAAGGAGGAGGCAATACTGTGTTTTTACTGTCATTCCTACAGCAAAGCAAAGAATAGAGCCTGGATTCTAGTTGTTAATAATGGTATTAATTAACAACCCCCTAAAAGAAACAATACATCATACTATACATAGATGATGAATTGTTTTGTGAGAATATGTGACAATAAAATAAAATATTTATACATCTAAACCAGCAGTTTCTAACCTGTAGGTCATGACTCTTTAGGGGTTGAATGACCCCTTTCACAAGGGTTGCATATCAGATGTTTAAATTATGATTCATAAAAGTAGCAAAATTGCAGACATGAAATAGCAATGAAATAATTTTATGGTTGGGGATCACCAAAACATGATGAACTGAGTCAAAGGGTTACAGCATTAGGAAGGTTGAGGAATACTGACCTAAGCATAGAAATAGGTGTCATAAGGATGTAATGTGAAAGCTGCAGCCTTCTAAACATATCTTTACCTTGTTAGGTGAAGCCTTTTCTGGTTTATAGAAAAGTAAAACAATTAAAATACAGTGAGGGAAGCATATAGAATAGGAGAAACCATGCAATTATGTTTTAGCCGGTCTAAAACATCAACATTAAACTCTGTATCTGTATCTGGACCTGTATCCATATATATCTGTATGCTGATTTCCCCTCAACACACATAGCATATGCATGAAAACAGATAGATACTAGGAAACAAACTTAGTTTTGAAAGCGAAGGATCTATGCATAGTAGCTGTTTTATCATTCATTTTATTGCCTCTTTCTTATAACATCCTCATAGGCTAAAAAAATTATTTCATCCTTCTAATATAACCCTTATTGATGTTCCTGGGGTTTGTTGTTGTTGTTGTTGCTGTTGTTGCAAACTTAGTGAAATTAGTAAAACTGCCATTAACTTACACTGCGATATTCACCTAGTATGCATGCTTCAAAGGCTGTCTGTTTGAAAAGGAAGTATAGTTATGACAGTTTTAGCTAGAATATGTTACAATTTTAGGAAAAAATAGAATTAAGAACAAAGTAGAAGTCCTGATATGAACTTTTATTTTTTGTGACTCATCTGTTTTGCCTAATCAAATGTGGATTAAATTGCACCTTAGTCTCTTGAGAATGGCTAGGATTATATAACAGGGAGCCCACTTACTATATTATCACAGGGGAAAGTACCTAAATTTTCAAAATATGAAAAGATCATAGGATTATTTGAAAACATCTCATTCTTAAACAAGTAAAAACCAAGATATAAAGAGAAACATAGTAATTTGGCTACTTTATTTATTAATACACTATCTAATAAAATAGACTCTCAAATTATTTTTCGCAAATTGAAAATGACTTTAGTAAACTTATTATTTCAAGTTATGAAAAAGTTAAATAGTACTGTTTATCCTTTACCTATTTAAAGTATCTCCTTATACAACCAATAAAAAATTTCTAAGTGCTACCTTTAACCTCCTCCTCTGTAGCCTGGCAGGGCCGTCCTGCCAGGAGGAAGTGATCTAAGTTTGGTGGCCAGAGTCTATGTCCAAAATAGTTCCTATTCTGCAGATGTGGGATCCACGAAGAGACTGTGCTACTATATCGAAGCAGTAGGTCTAGGTCCACATCATACATGGTCCTTGGTTGATGTTTCTGACTCTGTTTTGTAGTGTAGTTATCCTGTATTGTGTGGCTAATGTTCAATTAGGAGTGAGTATATACCATATGTGTCTTTCTGAGTCCGAGTTACCTCATTCAGGATGATCTTTTCCAGTTCCATCCATTTGCCTGCAAATTTCAAGGTTTCCTTGTTTTTGATATCTGAGTAGTATTCCATTGTGTAAATGTACCACAGTTTCTTTATTCATTCTTCAGTTGAGGGACATCTAGGTTGTTTACAAGTTATTATTGGTCTTATTTAGAGAGGAAACAAAGTTAGACTCAGCGATGTCTCTCTTCCCCATTCTTTATCTTACATTCTTAGGTTTGGAGATAGGGGTTGAAAAGAAAGAAGGAGGAATATAGAAATATACAGGGAAGATAGAACAAAAAGTAGATTATTGAATCTATTCAACTTAATGCCTAAATTTTCACTCACAAGGTTATTTTTAATACACTGGTATAGAATTTTGTATATAAATGCAAAATAAGTTTAATTATAGATACAGTGGTATAGAATTCAAATGTAAGATTATATCTATCTATATATATATATATTAATAGTTATTATACCCATATAAATCAATTATAAAACAAGGTTTACTTCCAATACTTTGAAAGTACTATTGCACGCTGTTTGGGGTAAATAAGTTCTACAAGTTAATTGTTAGTTGACCAAATCATGGTCATGTCAATTACTAGTCTATTTTTATCAAAAGAATATATATCTTGGGTGCATCAGATAAATATGATTCTATAGAAAGATAGTAGGATAGTTAAATAAGGTCTTCAAAAATATCAGAGACATGCAGAATATGGCATTTTATAATGTTTTTATTATTTTAAAGATTCACTAACAATGAGACAGGTTAACTCCTGGCAACACTCAGCCTACCTCAAAGAGGATGATGAGCATCAAAGGACCTCCTTATGGAGATGGCTTCAAATGTGGCTAACAAGCCACTGGGCAAAATGTCCTCATTTCTACCACAGACAGAATTCTGCCTTAAAAAGGGCAAACTTGGATGCAGGCAGAGTCAAGGCCAAACTGCCAAGACAGGATAAGCAAGTCCTCAAGAGTTCCTGCCTCACAAATATGCCTGTCAGATATATTGGGCCAGAAGGCCGAAGAAGATGCTCCAACATTATAGAGAGTTTTGGGTGACTATTCAGGTAGGAAACTGTCTCTGTCATCTTCTCATTTGGAAAGCTACTAACCTGCACTCCTGGTATACTCAAGTAATCAAGTTTATTCCTACTCTGATGGAATTGAAGACCAGGTATCTTAGTTTTACACTGAAGCTTAGTTGTTTAGGGCTTAAGATGTTTTTAGGTCTAGATAGATGTTTTAAATTGATAATGATGAGATATGATGGAGATTGATTTACATTCAGAATTTTAGACACACCAAGATTGGAAATATGTTTTCTTCAAGGCTGTCAGATACAAGTAGCCAAAACACAATGAATGTAACATTTAAATATTTCCTGATTTTGTCATTGTTCTTTCTATAGGTAGTTTATTGTATATATGTGTAATAATATAAATGTATACGTAAAAATAAAAATGTTTAATTAAGAACAATTCCAACTTTTAAAGTTACATTTTTATGATATTTTTATGAGGTATTTGAAAGGCTTCTGCATATCCTGTTTTGCAAATTAAATCAGAAGCCACAATTTGATCTTCTCATATTTTTGTGTAATGGAAGTGATCTATCCCCAGGGGAAAAAAATAGCTTTCCATTTAAATGCCTGTCTACTTTTGACAGGAAAGGAAACTAGAGATGTGTGAGCTTTCACAGCTGGGATATTCTCCCATCTTAAGATGCCAGAATATCTGCAAAGAAAACTCTTTTGTCAAAATCAATTTTATATGAAGCTTGATTTAATGAACAGTTTTTATGGGGCATAGAAAATGCTGGCACTTTTCTTTGTTGTGGCCAAGTAGTTAGATTAATCATCATGCACTTAGACTTCAGAAACAACTTCCTTTCCCTTAGAGTTGATTGCTAGAACATGAATAAGTCTTCTTTAAATTTTTAAAATTTTTATTTATGTATTCACTTTACATCCTAATTGCAGACCCCTTCCTCTCATCCTCTGAATTTTTAACAAAATAATTAAAAATATCTGTATGTTTAAATTTTTAAAAAATGAAAACATATTTTGATTTTTTTTTTTTTGAGACAGCGTTTCTCTGTGTAGCCTTGGCTGTCCTGGACTCGCTTTGTTGACCAGGCTGGCCTCAACTGATCCACCTGCCTCTGCCTCCTGAGTGTTGGGATTAAAAGCGTGCACCACCACTGGCCAGCCCAAAACATATTTTGGAACAGCCATGCCTCAAGCAAAAGTAAGAAAGATTCTTAGTAAATACTTAGAAAACAAAATTTCATATACCATTCATTATCAAATTTATAAGTGCTTTTAAATTGCTTTATAGAATGCAGAGCCATAAATGAATGTCAGGGAGAAACAATGATTAATATCCTACCAACCTAACATAACAAGTAAGGAAATATAATTATTGGCAAATATTAGAAGGCAATAAATAACAGAGTAAAAATCAAAGTTATAAGGATCATCAGAATGTCTAAAATGGATTAAATCCTAGTTTCCTATTGGAGTAGTTACATATATTTCTGTACTTCCATTTTCTGGAGAGATAAGCTTCAAATAAAGGATATACTACAATGATTCAGTATTTAGGAAAACATAATTCAAAATATTGGAGACAGATCAGAACTATAAAATTCTCATGGCAATTTATAACAAAATAGATACTAGTCTTTATGGAGGGATGCATTCATATACGACAAGGGGGTGTCAGAACACTCAGACAATTCTACGGTACAGCATGGGAGGTTTAATTGGATATAAATAAAATGTAAATTAATCTTTAAATTATAATTTTACTAATAAAAGTTCCAACATAAAACTTCAAGGCACAAACTGATTGCAGCCTGTATGTGAGAATAGGCCAATAAACAGAAGAAACACAAAATGGAAGTTTGGTTTGAAAAATTCTTAGCGCATTAAAGCCATGGCAATTAAGATGAAGACTTACTATTACAATACAACCTTAATAAAAGAATAGGAAATATAAAAATTGCACAGGGGTAAATTATAGGACTATTGGCAATCTATGTAGAAAAGCAAATTAGATATATTCATGTCCTATTTTTAAAATTGAATTAAATTAGGTGTTGAAATAAAAAATAGCATTACAGGAAACTATTTTAAAGCTCTGACTATAGAAAGATTTTAAGCAGGATTCAAAATTCACAGCTATGAAAATTTGCTGCAAAAAATTAAAATGTTGATTTCCATTTTCAGCACTGAGAAATGATATAAAAAGTGACCAAGACAGAGACAAACAAAGGAAGGGAAGGATTGGAGAGACAGGGGAGGGAGGCAAGGAGGAAGGGAGGGAGTGAAGAGAGTGCACAAAGGGGGAGGGGAAGTAGAGAAAGTCAAGGGAGAGAGAGAGGAGAATGAAAATTCAAGAATTAAACATGGAAAAATAAATCTCAATTTTCTTGTCTAAAAACAGTATACTTTTTTATACTTTTATAAATACATGATTGCAGTGATTATGAAAATCATCAAAATAAACAAAAAGAACTAAGGAACTATGAAGAACAAATGATCCCCAAGGAAGAAAGTTTAACAAATACTGAGACGAATGCTTGACTCAAACTTATTAGAAATAAGGGAAAGTATGAGAAACCAAGTGTTATTAAAGATGACAAAAGTTAAGGATGATAAAAGAAAAGTGCCGTACATTGGTGATTGAAGTACTCAGTCACACAAACTTATAACACTGTGAAGCAATTTTGATAGTGCAGAAAATGACACAGAAATTTAGTTCCTTGCTATTATAAGCCAATTGTGGAAACTCTTGCTCTTTTGCTGCAGAAAGTTCACGTATAGCAATGCGCATCTATCTTCTCTCTCTCTCTCTCTCTCTCTCTCTCTCTCTCTCTCTCTCTCTCTCTCTCTCTCTCTCTCTCTCTCTCTCTCTCTCTCTCTCTCTCTCTCTCTCTCTCTCTCTCTCTGTATGTTTGTGTTTGTGTGTGTTTATGGATATATACTTGTAAGCACATTTCCCCCACCTGCTAAATAACTTATTGTACTGTCATAACCCCTCTTTACCTTTCTCCATTTTTCTCTGTGCTTTTTGAAAGGTGAATGTGTTTAGGTTCAGCTCCTTTGACTTCCAGTTATTCTTGAGTTTTCTGATAATAGGAGTGACCTCTAGGTTTTAGAAATTATTGAAGGGTAGAGGGGGAACTTCTTAGCTCCCCTCAAGGCCATCCAAAATTAGCTGCACTCTCCTTCCATAAAAAAAAAAAACACATTTCTTATCAGAAATGTTCTACTTTGGCTGGCTTTACTGTCTGAAAGTTTGGATAATTGATTTTTTTTCCTCTTCAGATCTGAGATAGTGTAGGGTTCTTCACTGTTCTCAGCCCTGGGGTATTATATTATCCCATGTAATTTCAAAATATAGCCTTTAGTAGCTTCTATTCAATTTAGTAAATCTTGAGATTGTCATCTGGCTCTTGTGGGGATTCACACTAATACAAACTCAATCACAAAATTCTAATGAAATGGAAAAACAATCTTGTATAACATTTGTATGATTGCATGAAGTTATAGAATTAAAATGGAGTAGTAAATAGTGAAAATTACATTTGCATAAATTTTATAACTCATTAATAATGAAAGATCAGCAATAATATCTAAATATTACTTAGGAAAGTACAAAAACAGAAACATAAGTATGTGTACATAAGTACATATAATACACAAATATGGGTATATATACTTTTATCATAAAGCAACAAATGAAAGCCAGGAAATAAAAAATAATGATCTTCTTTGGATGGAGATTTGATTGAGTAAAGGAGTTCAAAGTGTTTTGAATTAACAGGTAACATTCTATTTTTCAAATCAATGGTGGATATACATTTTCCTTGAAAATATATGCATGCAGGGGCTTTAGACATGGCTCAGTGTCTAAGAGCATTTGCTGCTTTTGTAAATACCTGATTTTTGTTGTAAACATCCATAATGGGAAGCTCACAACAACCTGAATCTCCAGCTTGAGGGGATCTGACACCTTACTCAGGACTCTGTGATCCTTCCATACATGTGTGCATGTTCATGTGCATATAATGTGTGTGTGTGTGTGTATAATTCTCAAAAAGAAAATATACATGCATGATGTGTCTCCTTTTATACTATATAGATATAGATAGATATATTATTTACAATTTTAAGCCATATTATTTTAGTTTAATTAATCTACTGTTTGGTTACTAATTCATTATACTTCAGTACATATAAAGAAATGTTTCATGTTTTTCACTCTGTTTTAGCCACTGCTACTCATGGAAAAACAGAGTTTAGAAGTTTATGATAATTCCGATGTTAACCATAGGTTAATATGGTTTAAGGTTAGCATGCTTAAAGGATTTACAAGATATTTTTTTTACATGTCTTTCCATTAAGGCTCACTTCTAACTAAACATTGTTTACTGTTAACACCAGAAGTTTATTATAAGTTCAAAGTAATATTTTTATCTGTCTTTCCTTCCACAAGCTAATTATAAGTTCAGAACAATAGTTTTGTGTCTGTGTGTGTGTGTGTGTGTGTGTGTGTGTGTGTGTGTGTGTCATATGTTAGCAAGGTTTTTATCAAGAAACAGGTTATCTATTTTATGTCTTATTTTAGACTACCTTTTATATCTTAAATTAGTTATTATGGTGCATAACGAGATCCATTATCTCATCTCTGGACCCAACCTAGAGTAAATGCCAAGCGAAAGTTGCAATTTAATTAGGCATCCTACATTTGGGCTGGTCAACCTAGCTGTAAAACCCAGAACTATCCTCATACATATCTAAACTCCAAAATACAATCCATAGTATGTGATATTAGAAGAAACTCTCATTAACTAGGTCTTCAAGTTTGTACTGGTATTCATAATTCCTTTCAGTTCTGAAGTCATACAAACTCAATATTGATTGTGTTTCTTAGAACCGACTCACTACATCAGCATAGAGAGTTGCAGTTACAGACCTCATTGTATTTATTCTCTTTTTTGAACATCGTAAGATGTCTCTCTAGTTTAGAAAGCGGGATATGGAGATTTCAAAACTCATTTAGGCTTGCCTTAATTCAGCCATCTATTAATTGCTATAGGCAGGAATAGAACCTAAATATGTATGGTTCATGTTTTTGATATATATATATTTCACATGTCAAGACAGAAAATAGGAGAAGCAGAGCCTATTATACTAAATATGTTAGAGAATTTCACATTTCACTGGAGGGAAAATAAGGAAGAATTTAAGAATATTAACAATTGTGTGGTTCCACCGGAGGTAAAAGCAATAAAAATCAAATAGTCTCTTTTGTTTCAGTAGAAAATCAGATTGTACTGACAAAGTGATGTTTTCCCCAGCACTAGAAACTGCTGTGAGCGATATGGAAAAAAAATCAACAAAGATAAGATAATATGTGCAAGGTTTTTTTTTTTAATTAAACATGATTAAAACATCAAAAGCTTCAACACAGCAGCTGAGACATTCTATTATTTGGCAGACAGCAGAAAGCTGCTGATTATGAGAGAAAAGCAAACAGCACACTCAAAACAATAAATAAACCTAAAGTATGATGTTTATCCAATGAGACATGTAACTGAATTTCTGTATATGCAATACCTTCAATGTTTAGGAGAAAATGCAAACTTCATCTTCTTTCATATATGCCCTGGTATATGTGCCACTGATATACTTAGAGGAGATATTAGTGAAACAAATGATAATTATGTTTGCTAAATAGAACATCAATAACTTTTCATTTTATTATGCTATTATAATATTTACATAAATTTTGCATAAAGGAGGAAAATTTCCTAGAGACTAAAGTAGTTTTCAAAAAAGACACTGCAACTACAGACAGTATTCAAATGGGTATCCTTACTGTGGAAAATTAGATACTATCTACTGCTATTATTGATTGGCTAGCCAGTGTGTGTGTGTGTGTGTGTGTGTGTGTGTGTGTGTGTGTGTGTGTGTGTGTGTGTGTATTAAAAACAAGCAGGAGTCGTATTAAATCACTACTTATACTCATAGGGTTATCATTTTTTTAGACTATTAATTAAGAACTGGTTTGCTTTTTACTAACTGCCTTTTCAAAGTACAAGACAACTCTACAACAACACAGGCCTTTAGTTTTCTTTCTTTCCTTTATGCTAATACCTAATGAAATATATCACAAATTTGAATGAAACAGAAGACTTCATGAAAGAGAGTAAGCTTTAGTATTATATTAATTATATTATTATTAGTTATATATATTTATTATAGAGGCATATGTAAACAACCAGATGTACTTATTTTGATCTATAATGCCCCTTTTCTTTCTATTCTAAATGGCAGAAAATTCACAGATGCTGTTTCTATATTTGTTTTGCTATATTCATCTTGATATGCCAAGCATTTTCTCAGGTTATTACATATGTACAGAGCCCAACAAACTATTGAAAATGAGAAACAGCCAGCTAGCTTTACAACTGTTTTTACTATTCTCTAAACATGTCAAAAATGTGTTTCACCTTGATAATGATCTATTTATTAACACCTCAAGATCTTTCTTCTACCTGGTCCTTCTGTTTGAACTGACTTTGACACCTCTGGCTGAACCATTGCGAATTCTGACGGAACCTATGCTCTATCATGCTAATGACTGGCCTGTGTGGATTATTAATGGGATATGCTGATAAACACAAGAAGTGAAATGAATCCTTTAGATATGACTGCTATTAATATGCATCAAATTATATACGACTCATTTTCTGCATTCTGTGCTTATATTCTAAAATTTCAAATTATAAATACAAACATTTTTAAGATGTGCTATAAATTGAAAAAAATATGCAATGCTTTCAACTGTATGGTTTCTTTTATACAAAAAGGAAAAAAAAGTATAGGGATGTAGTTGTGGTTAAAAGCAAGTCTGTAGGTGTATTGGATCCCATGATTTAAAAGGGGCTCTAGACTTTTTGTTCTTTTTCCTTATTTCTCTGCATATCCTCTGACATTTGACATTTAACATTTTTTTCTTTCGATACAAGGTTTCTCTGTGTAGCTTTGGCTGTCCTAGACTCGCTTTGTAGACCAGGCTGGCCTCGAACTCACAGAGATCCGCCTGCCTCTGCTTCCCCGAGTGCTGGGATTAAAGACATGTGCCACCATGCCCGGCTTGATATTTAACTTTTTATAACATCTCTGGGTCAAATATTTCTGGATAAGGATATCATCTTTTGGAACCTTAATTTATTTGATTAATTTGCTTTAGTTTTGGTTTAAGTTTTCCATGGCTTATGCTTATATGTAATTCTCCCAATCAGTTTTCTAAATAATTATTTTTTGTATCTCAAAATATAATAATAGCCAGAATATTGTGGCATCTCAAATTCAGAGAAACATAGAGAAGCTTTTTATTTAATATATCATTTCATTTATTTGTATTTTACAATGTCTTCTAATTATGTAGGTGTCTCAAGACAATAAATTAGATTTTATAGATGCTTATATCTAGTGTGCATAATAACAGTAAATAATGATAGATACAATTTCAATGTGAGAGAATAGTATTAGGTATAGGTTTAAGGCACTTGGGCCTGGCAAAGAAACAACAATGTTATTCGGGTGTAGGCCCAATACTTTTAAATCTTAAGGCATGGCTCATATTATTGGATCATTGTTCCAAAGGAACAATAAAGGCATTCAATACTTAAGAAAAATCACTGTTTCATTTTTCCACAAGCTAAACCATTTCTCCTATCACAATGCCTCATAAAGTCATGCTGATAAAGGGTGGACAGGTGTAGGCATATTACTCGGTTCACTTATTCCTAGTTAATTACCTTTATGGCTGAAATACCAAGTGATAATAGAAATGCATGATAAATAGCTCTCCAGTAAAATGCTTGGAATATTGTAAAAAATGACCTGCTCTCTTCCAGCCAACTGTCAGCATATTATTTATCCCACAATATATTATATCCAGAAAATGACATTTACTTTTCCTTTGTAGAGGGCTATGTGATAGTACCTCACCTAGTTAGGACATCATAATAAATAGCTGATACTGTAAATATTTGAAGACTTAATTTTCACTTATTTAAGAAAATATATGTACGATTTGATTTCTCTGATCTCATCACTGTTTATGGGCTTACGTGCATATAAAACACATATCAGGTAAAATTTACTAACATTGACAAAATGAATTTAAACATTACTATTTCAGACTACTTTTTTCTTTGGTAGCTATTTTTCACTTTCCATAATGGTTTTGGTAAGAACAGAATGAAGGCTAGTCATAGTATGTGTAATTCTTCAGGAATTAGAATTCCTTTTTTGGAAAAAGTATACAAATTTCTGGGAAGTTTGAAGGAAGTTTGAGGTACTGATTTCTGTGTTAGAGTAAATAATTCTCTCCAACAGCTATCCAAGTTTGAATCCTCAGAACTTGTCAATATACTATGTTGCATGAATCAGAGAAGTGAGGTTGGAGATGTAATCAATCACTATTATTTAATGTAGCTTTGCTGATGTGTTATTCAGGTGGCGCCAGTGTAACTACAGAAGTCCTTATAAATGAAAAGGAGGCAGAAGAGGTGTCATAGAAATGAAATGTGCCAATGTGAATCAGTACTAGAGAGACACAGCACTGCTGGTTTTGTGAATAGAGGAAAGAGGTCATAACCCAAGAGATAGAGGTTGCATCCAAAAATTAGAGAAAATTCAGCGAATATAATATATTGTGGGGATTCCAAAAGAAACATACCTCTCCTCATACATAAAATTCAGCCTACACAGTCTTTTTTTTTTAGACTTATTACACCCACTTTCAGTAAAAGATTTACTACCTATTTTAAGATGCATTTTCATTTTAAACACGTTTGTTATATCCATCACCACAGCAATATAAAACTAACATAGATGTGTTATTTTTAGAAGATCTCCTTATTCTGGTTTCTGTTAGCCTCTGAGTCAGGAAGGTTTCCATGAAAATTCACTTTAAGGTTGTATGCAAAGACATACTTTAGACCTTGGACAAAATTGATAGTTAAATGAGTGATAGATGTAAAAACTGGCCATTATTTGAAAGGTGTAGCAAATTATATTCTATAGATATATTTTTAGAGACACTGGAGAACTCTATTTCTGGGTAGTATATAGAAACTCTCATTGTAAATGAATCTTTAAAATAATTTTAATAACATCTTTAAATGCCATATTCTGCTCCAACATTTAGAGAGTTTTGGGTGACTATTCAGGTAACAAACTGTCTCTGTCATCTTCTCATTTGGAAAGGTACTAACCTGCACTTCTTGTATACTCAGGTAATCAAGTATATTCCTCCTCAAGTCTCTGATGGAGTTGAAGACCAGATAGCTTACTTTTACAATGAAACTCAGTTGTTTAGGGGTTAAGATGTTCTTAGGTCTAGATTGATGGTTTAAATTGATAGAGATGATATATGAGAGATATTGATTTACATTCAGAATTTTAGATGCACCAAGATAGGAAAGATGTTTACCTCAAAGCTGCCAAATAGAAATAGCCAAAACACTATGAATGTAACATTTACATAATTTATATAATGTTTGGTGGTTCTTCCTGCTCTATGTACTGTGTGTGTGTGTGTGTGTGTGTGTGTGTGTGTAATAATATAAATGTATATGTAAAAAAGAAAAATAACAATAATAAATAAAATATAATAAAAAGACAAACATTAAACCATTTTATTCTTCTGAATTCCACTGTAACTAGATGTTTCCTTTTTGAGGGTTTTCAATCTTATTTTCATTAAAAGATTGTTAAAGCCTCTTTGTCCCTGTTAAGCTGGGATATGTATATACACATATGTGTATTTCATGCTGATAGAAATATAATAGTTTTCTTCAATATGTGGTGGCTTTCATCTGTTTGAAATTTTTACTGCAGTAAACTCTTTAAAGATAATCATTAGTTTTAATTATTTTGTTCTACTATCCATTTTATTGCCTTCTTTTAATTTTATTCTCTTTTAGATTTCAGAGTTTTATTTTCTGACATTACCTATATTCTGGTTAATTTTTTGTGTTTGCCTCTAGTTCACTAATGCTCTCTTCAGCTCTTTAAACCTGAAGTTAAAAACAAATACTAAATTATAGAACATATTTGTCTCTCCTACTAATTGCATGGTTTTTAATACAGACTATGAAAATTTATAGTGATATAATTCCTCACGTGACTTGGATAACAGTAAGATTTAAGCCACATTTTAAAGCTGCTTTAAAACTATTTTTAAACTATTTATAAAGACTGAAATTTTTATGACTAGGATCCAAAACATCTTAAACTAAAACTATAATTTTATAGAAAATTTACCTTTGTGTTCATATATGTATAATTGAAGGACAACTATAAAATACTTTTAGATCTGGCCTCTATGGGCAGGAAATCATTACAAAGACATGCTATTCAATAAGGTTTCCTGGTGTTTTTAATTCAATTGCAGTTTGAATCTTGTGAAACTAACGAATGATTTTATAAACCAGGTGTTCAAGTTGTGTTCTAATAGCTTTTAGTTTGTTTTCTGAGGGATAAGAATGAGAGCTTGGTAATAAGAAAACTTACTATTACTGCTCATAAATTTAACACGTGACAAATGCTTTCTGGGAGAAATAACTAGCACATATATTTTCAGTTTTGTATGGCACATGCAGTCTGTGTTACAACTACACATCTCTGTATTAGGTCTGAAGCTATCCACAAACATTTATAAAAGTACATGATGACTGCTCTATTAAGGCTTTTTAAAAGAAAAACTGGTAGAGTGCTGACACCTCATTTAAAACACTGGATACAAGCAAACAGAAGTAAAATGGTTTTATTTCTCATCTAGATACATGAGCCAGGAATGCACATTCTACATTGCCATCCACTTGTACTACTACTTAACTGACAAAATAATCTGTGAAAATGTAAATATCTTTGACCTTCAATTACTAATCATATATTTGATGTTCCTTCAATATCAGCATACTTTTGCATTCATATGGCCTAATCATCATCAAGATAACTATATGTTGCTAACTAATAATTCAAAATGCAACTTACCAATCACTTCTACAGAGATGGGGGAGTGCTGAAAATGGGAGGATCAAATGGGGAAGGAGAAAAGAAAGAGGATACATAAGGGAATACTGGGAGAACCATTTAAAAATAAGGGCCATTTGACAGTTCATATAGAAGCCTAGAACAGTCACAAGTTTAATATATATAAAATATACATATGAAAAATCTACATTGGAATCACCAAAATACAGGGGGGTGGGTCAAAGCCACAACTAGCCATCTCCCGCACCAAGTAAAACTTTCATTGTTGGCAATGGGTTACATCTAATTCAGTTGTTAGCCAAAAGTGCTCATGGAAACCCTCAAACAACCCAAGCTATTGCCAGTGATATTGGTTGCTCTCCACAAACTGATGGAAAGGCCCTATTGCTGAAGACAACAACAAAGTAACTTATAGGGCATAGAGAAGTTGAGCTTGAGCCTACCTAGAGCCTTCACCCCTACTGACCAGTGTCCATGGTTCTGGAACATACTCTGTACACCACCAGAGGAGAAAGGTAAACATGAACCCAGCTGCAAACTCTGTGATCTATCATGGTGATCTGTGATGTAAGACAGGCTGCTGCAATAGTGGCAAAAGAATGATGGGAGTAACCAACCATTACCTGATTGGAAATAAGGCCCACACCATGATATGGAACCCATGCCCTGGTGGTCAAGAACCTGACGCTAGATATACCAAAAACCTACGGGAAAATCAAGGACTACTGTTCTGCTAAAGGAAGACAGCAATAAAATAACTATAATGACAGTCTGCTATACTAATAGGTCAGTGTCTTGCTCAGCAGTCGTCAGAGAAACTTTCCTGCAGTAAATGGTAACAAAAGCAGAGGCCTGCAATGGGACAATGTTCAGACAGTAAGAAACCTTGAAAGAGTCAGTCCTAAGTGGGATGTGTCCATCAACTCCCTCCCCTCGGAGCTTAGAGAATCCTATGAAAAAGGCTAAGAAAGAAAGAAAGGTGTGAATGTGGATTTGGGTGTATCTGGGGGAGGGGTACTGTAATCAAAATGTATTTTTAAAAAAAAACTATTTTCAATTAAAAAATTGAATCAAAGATAATATGAATGCTTATGAATCTATTATAGAAAGGTTATTATCTTTTTTTAGGGCATGAAGAAGGTGAGAAACCTATTACCATGCTCTGGAACTCACTATGTTGTCTAAACCAGTTTAGAGTTTATTGCAATCTCCATACCTCAGCTTCCCAAGAGTGGGAATTACAGACTTAAACCACACCACTCCCTTCTACTCTATAATTTTTCTTCATTTTAAACACACACACATTGTTTTGTGTGTTGTAGTTAAGTGGGGCTATTAGGTTTAATTATTGGTATAGATGGATGGTCAGAGGTAATATACCCACCCCAAGAGTAGCTTATAAATCATCAAGAGAAATTTGCATACTCTTAATTTATTCACTAATCACACACAGAAGCCTAAGAATGATGGGGCAACAAAATCATTTCCTCCAGGCTTCCACTGAGGAAATTCCCAGGAAGGATACAGAAGGAATGAGGTCATCTGCAAACTAAGAAGAGAATCCGTACTAGACACTGAGCCTTCTGACACATTTGTCCAGTCTCTGGCACCAAAGGAAAATAAAGTTGTTTAAGCTATCTGGTTTTATGCTACTGCCTTATGGCACCATAAATGACTAAACATAGTCTCTTACTTATCAAGCTCTCAGTGGATACTTACAATGACAGGTAGCACTAAATTGTATGCTTTCCTCCATGGAAATGCCTATGGTCAACTTAAATTTGTAATTTACATGCAGCATGAAATTAATACATCAGTTTTTACCAATTCACTATAATAAAAGTCTTTCAAATATGTTCTCTCTCAAAGATATTTCATTCTGAATTGTTCTCATTCTTCTTTATGATGACATAAATTGAAAAGTTCTTATATAACAGGGGCAAAACAAGACATTATGGGAGATAAGCACTGTTACTAGAGCAGTAGTTGGTCTGGCAAACTACATGGTGTGCATATACTATACAATGGGATAGTTCACATTCTGGCCTAGGTGCAGTGGTATAGTGTATAATGTTACAAAGATCAGCATGAAATTTAAAGTTTAGGCATTATTTGTTCCACAATTTTCTGTAAGAGTGCTGCTGAAAGTAAACTCATGGATAATAAAGGTCTGCTATACATTGTCTTTAAAACCCAATATTTCATTCCCGAGTCAATAACATTGATTTGATTCTCATTGGAAAAGTAGTTTTGTTAGAAAATGTGATATGGCAATAATGGCTGTGAGTTCTTTTATGTAAAAAAGTTATGTGTGTACCAACACGTTAACATGGAATCAATTTGTGTCCACTAGAAAAATAGTGAGTTTTTTTCTTCAAAATGTAGGCTTTCTAGTATTTATCACAACAGAAAAAGCACTGAAAAGATTTCAGTTCATTTTTTTCTGTATGTAAATTAATATTACTGTAGAATTTCCATATGGTATGTCTTGTTCATCTTTGAAATTAAAACTGTGTGTGTGTGTGCGTGTGCACGTGCGTGCATTAGCCAAATTTCAATAATTTCATCAGGGACAATATGTCAGATTATGTATTTTAATTGCCATGTTTTTATCGAGATTCCATAGTTTGCTGTATTAAATTTTTCATTATTGCTTCTACTCATCATTTTTATCTTTGCTTTAGAAACAATTATCAGTTCCTTTGGTTCCACTCTGTCGTCTTAGCACCTGAAACACTTCTTTCTGACATTGTTTCATTCTCAGTTTCTTCTGTACTTTTAAAGAGTTTCTTACATGTGCTTTAGATATTCTGCAATGGTGCAGTTTACAGATGCAAAAGTCATCATGAAAGTTCTTTTCTCTTCTAAAGAAGTGAGCTATTTGTGCAAATTGTTGCAGCTTTTTATCAGTTCTGTCCTCATCTGACCCTGAGTATAGTTTTATTTCATATTTATATTTCTGCTATTACATGTTTCTTTTTTCATGTCTAATATGTAATTGTCTCTGAATTTTCAATCGTTACCATCATTTTAGCTTATGAGTTGCCATTGTAAATAAAGTGTAGCTGAGTTTGCTTGTTTGAAATACCAATCCATGAATCTATATTTTAATTACACAAATTAGCTTATACATATTCAGAGTAATCATGAATATGTTTAGAGGTATTTTTGCCACCCTCATTTTCCTACTTTACATGATTTCTTATTGTCTCTTTCAGCTTCATTTTTGTCATTCATTAGTTTGTTCTAGTTTTATTTTTGTTCCATTTATCTCCTGTTATGTTTCAGTGTTATATGAATGCCTCTGTTTCAGTTATTATCACATTTTATCAAATGAAACGTCATTCTAGAAAGATGGTATACAAGATCCATTTCAACATATCCAGATTCAAACAATGAAGTTCAGAAATAAAATACTGTAGATAAATATTTTATATATTTTCCCATATTATACTCCCCTTGGTCTCACCAAAAAACTCCTTATGAACATTTATGTTTATCATTCTACTAGTTTCTTGATAATTGTCAGACTATGGGGTCTTACTGTGTTTTTCACTGCTGTAAAAATTCCCATGAAAAATGTGATGAAGGAGGAAATCTTTATGTTACCTTTTGACTTCAGCAGTTTAATTCATTGATTAGGTGACTACATTATTTCTTAGCCATGGTGGAACAGAATAATTCGCTAAAAGTGTGTGTCAGAGCAAAGTGGCTTTATCTAGTGCAGAGAGGCATGCAAGATATAGCCTCTAAGAACATGTCCCCAGAGACCTACTTCCTCTGGTTATGTAGTCCCCATCTCTTAAATATTCTCACACCACCAGCAAGGGATTAGGTCTTTAACACATTTTTTTCCCTCTTTCCCTCAAGGTTGACTTTAGGATGAACTGACCCATTTTATGGGCAATCATTCAAAATATAGAACATGATATTTTGTATAGAAATATATAGTGGAATGAGTATCGCAGTCATGCAAATTATCATAACCTGTCACTTTCTCACCACACATAGCTTACTGCAGTTTTGTGAATGATGTTATAAGATTTTCGAGGCTGTAAAGACAGGAGTCTGACTTCAAAAAACAAGGGACTGTGTTTATTAGTATACATAGTGCGGAGCAGCCCTTCTCCAGCAGGAACTTGAGGGCTATGGAAGGAAAAAATATAACCCACCCTTTATAGGAGTAGGTTGAAGGATTCAGGAATGAAGAGATTGTTGAATCATGTAGCCCACATTCCTCTCCTTAAAGCTTCTTCTTTTTCCTCTTGAAGTTGTTTTCCTATGTGGAGACATACTGTCCCGTCAAACATTCCTTTCTAGGATGACCAGGCAAACAAGGTTATCTAACATGAGAATTCTGTTTTGCAGGTGGGCTACTCTGGAACATGTTACTGCTATTGTTTTGTGTTGAGAATACTTCAGATCTGGCTTTTTTATTTTAAAGTAGCTCATATAATCTACTTATTGTTGTTATTATCATCATCATCTTCTTCATAATAATTCATTCCTTGACCTTTTGCTCTTTCCTAGGTCCAGATTCAAGGAAGAAGTAACAGACAAGAGGAAGTGAACAGGCAGAAGATAAAGGAGGTATCTTCGTCTCTGTCTCTCATTTCAGTCCTGACAATAACTAGCTGCCTTCATTCCTACCACTCTGAAAAGTACTCAAGCATTCTTTTGTGGTGATAGCTGCAGTATTCATGTGGCTCTAATCAAAACTAGTCTACATGTTAACTTTATCAAACCTATTGTTGCTAATCCATGCATATATTCAGCCCTTGAAAGGTGCTGTATACTACCCATACCTCTGTACTTCCACTGCATGCTTTTCAGTTAAAATCCTTCCCTCCTGATGTGTCATAAGTTTTCTACCTAAAACTTCAGTGCCTACAAGATTCAGGTTACATGTAATTTTAATTGAATATTATGTACATCTCTATGTATGTACATGTGCGGGCATGTATTTTCCTGTGTTCCTTATGCAAGCAGTTCAGAAGAGAACACCAATCATCCTCTATTACTCTCTGATTTTCTGTTTGAGACAAGGTATCTCCCTGAACCCAGGTCTCACATTTTCTCAGGCTGTATGTTGGAAAGCCTCAGGGATCCTCCTGTCTTTATTTGCTGTTCTTGGAGCTAGGGTTTTTGGTTTATTTGGTTTATTATGTGGGCACTAATATCTGAACACTGGTCCTGGTAATTGTGCATTTTATTAATTTCTTTAAACCTGTATCATTATATATTATATATATATATATATATATATAAAAGAAGCACAGAAGAAGCCACTGGGAACTATTTTAAAGAGTATGAGAATATTTAAAGTATCCAGAAAATAATAAGTACTTAATATTACAAAATTTAAGAAACATATTATCATTGGAAGACAAATATTTATCTTTAAGCTCCCAGAATAGTCTTGGATAAAAAAAAAAAGTACTCATTGTTTCACGAAATGATTTGTTGGTTTTAGAATGGAAATAAATTCCAAGCTACAAATTGGAATCATTCAAGTTTACATATGTTACTAAAAGGTATATGACTGTTAACTTTATTTTCCATTTCAATTATGAATGTATCTAAGCCTGTAATCTTGCCTACTGTTAACATGGACAGCTGAACCTTACCTCACTTTTATTCAGCTCAATAATTGATGTGGTCTAGACAATGAAGTAGATTGTGGCTTTTCTTTCTTACTTTCAGGCCAAAGTTCTAAGGAAGTAAGATAGGTGAGCCCTTGTATAGGACAGTCAGCTTCTGTTCCTATTGGCTGATAAAATTCAAGACTAGGTTAAATGTGGTCTACCATAATAAGCTGATGAGTATCAGGCTCTCCAACTAATCTTATTTTTCCTATTTCTCATCTCTATTTCCATGTACGAATAGTCTATAACCTATGGTTCCTTTCAGCCTTTTGTTATGACAAGTACAGTAACTAGATGGCTTAAGCTTTTAACAAAAATTGTACATTAAGCTAGCTCAAGATAAAAATGCAATAATGTATATTGCATACTAGTCATGTTCAGTACATAATGCATAGGTCCCCTTAGAAGGGGAGAGGAGTTATTTAAATAACATGTTCTCACAGGTAAAACAGACTATGTTCTAAAGGAGGAATAAAAAGATGGAGGCTTATGAGTGGAGTAGAAATCAATATTTATTAACCACAAATCAATATTCATTAACTTCTTGGATTTGATACCTTATTTGTATCTATTTATCAACTTAGTTTAAGTTTATAATACAAATTGTTAATGGTTGCTCCTTTGTTTATTAGGATCAAACATGATCCATTGTCTACAAATAGAAAACTAAAAGTAGTTCTTTAACTTTTGTGTATATACGAAATAATAATTTCTTTTGATATTTACTAATCATTTTTATCTTGTTAACTATATAAGTATAACCTTAATCTCACATTAAATCTAATCTTTTCTGTCTTGATTTCAGTTTGACATAAGGTGTATGCATGAGAAATATGGTTTCTTTTTGCAACCCCCTGCCCATCATTTTCATCTATTTTTTTTTGTGTGTGTTTCTTGTCAAGAATGTGATGAGGTAGAATAATAAGAAAACATGTAATTGATTTCTATTCACTTGGTATTTTAGTACCTTGTCTACTGTGTTTGGGCTCTGTTATGGAAAGCAGTAGAATACTTGGCCTTTGGTAGGACTTATTTTAGATTTCTTTGATTATTCTATCCTTGGAGTTCTCTCAGGTGTGTTCAAAGCTTTCATGAGCCAGTTACCCTTTGGCTTTTTTGTTTGTTGGTTGGTTATGTTTTTGTTTTTCGAGACAGGGTTTCTCTGTGTAGCCTTGGCTGTTCTAGACTTGCTCTGCCTCCCGAGTGCTGGGATTAAAGGTGTGCGCCACTATCTTTGGCTTTTTAAAAAAATTCCCTTAAGTTTTTACTGACTTTTTAATGCTGTATCCCTTCAAATTGTTACAGATAAATATATTACAAAGGTAGGAGAATATGGTCACTTGCCATAGTTAAGACATTACTGTTCCTCTTAACACACACATCCTGCCCACCTCCAAATTATATGCAAATAAAAATTAAACTCAGACTTTTGTTCCATTTTAAAAGGTGCACACAATTGTAACATGTAAAGGTCTTTGAATATTTATATTTAATTTTTAACATTTATGCATTTTTACCCACTACAAATTAGAACTACATGCCAACATAGATTGCCACAAACAATAATTTCAAGTATAGCACATGAGCTCTTAATTTGAAAATGAGGGTTTTTTTTTTAATTTTGTCTCAGTGCCTGGTGCCCCTTGATAGTAGCCCTTTGTTTTATCTATAATCACTACATATGTCAAAACGGAGTATTACAGTCAATGGCTGTGAATTTTGAAAGATGTCAAAACAAGTAAAAAGAAGTAATAGTCCTTTCAAAAATATAAAGAATCTATCCCCAAAATAGAGGTTTCATAATTTTTTTCAAAATCTAAACACTTAATTTTCAAAATCAGGTAAATGCAATATAAAATACTAAATATCCTATTTTATAGTATTTTATGCTTTCAAGTTTTCAACTAAGGAGAAGCTATGAACCTTGCAGAATTTTATTATGACATTGTCTTTACTTGCCCAACTTCTGGCCAGCATGGTATTTTTGCTTTCTCAGAAAGCACTTTCATGTTTTTATTCTTTCTCTCCCCAAGAAAACAATGGTAATTATAAATTCACGTACACTTTAGATCTTCAAGAATGAGCTAAAATAAACCTCCTTTCTTTATAATTCACTTACTCCACCCTATTTTGTTATGTACAACAGAATATACACACATACACACCAATCAGAAATTATTCTGTTAGGACCAAGGCATTTGTGTTTTAACAAGCTCTCCAAGGGATTCACAAGAATGAAAAAATTGAAGACCACTGTTTCAAAGTACCTACACATAAAGAAAGGATAATTTAGAATTAAGATGCTGAATGCAACATAAAAAGTGGGAAGAGGTAGGGATTGTATCCCATAGGATCTCTTGGCTACCCTCTAGCTTGCATGATTCTGACATTCAAGAACTAACTTTCCAACCTTGCCCTAAGTGTGCATTTCAGATTAGGCCATTAACTTGTTTCACGTCTTCTGGCAGCAAATCCCTTGATATCAACTGGCTTAATTCAAGAATTCTGCTCTCTTACATTAGCTATAACAACACACTACTAGCATAACAGTTTGTGCAGCAATTTTAATTAGCAGTCTATAATATGAAAAAAAATCATTGACTTACTAGAATTGATTCTGCGAAAGTAAAATTTGGATCTTCTCCCCCACCATTCAACTCACTGCCCAGATGTTCTTAAAACTATAAACACTGCCTTTTAATGTTAATTGTTGTCTGCTCAGCTTCTGGGAAGAAACACACTTTGTTTCTCTGTGTGTAAATGTTTATGGATTAGCTGTTGGTTTACTTTGGACTATTGTTACAATCACTGCAAGGAAGTACTCTCCACTAGTTTTCAGTGCTCTTTCCAATGCAAGAACAAGCAGTGATGAATGCATTAAATGCCAGAATAAACAAAAGCATATGAGAGAAAGAATGATTGGCCGCACTATTGGTAATATGATTGAATGAGTTGTTAGGATTTTAGAGATTATTTTATGATGGCCTATAGTGGCTTGTGCTCTTATTCTAGGGTTTAGTAATGGATGAAGGGACTGGCTAGACAAGAATGTATAATCTAATAATTTATCTGATATAAGGACTTCCCTAACATGCAACAAAATAAAACTTTTCTTAAATATTTTTCTAATAGTATGTATTATAGTTCATTATCATAATATTAAATTAGTTGTTTTCAGTTTTAATCATTTTGATTTAAACTATTAAATGCTACTTTTACCTCATATACAGGTGTTAGGTTAATATTATGCCCAAGGTAATAATCATGTTTTGGGAATAGTTGCGAAAGTATTAGCTATATACAATCTTATAAACATATCCAAATAGCCTATTAAGTATGATGCACTTCTTATCTTTAATAAAGGAACTCTATTAATACAAGTGTAGCAAGCTTATACGTTTGTCCATGTTCTTATGATGTGCCAAGCTTCCCTGGAATTCTTATAACTAAGAGAGAATGATACAGAACAAAGGAAACAATTTCCCTCTGAATTTTTCTATGTCATTTTTCGTGGTTTCTCAGCATATGGAAACAATACATCCATGCTGAAGTGGGAATTAATGGTTTCAAAGGAAGAGTCACCAGTGAATATCCTTTCACATCACTAGACTGAAGAGAATCATTTTGCCAGATGAGATCTACCTTTGGAGAAACTATTGTTTAGTAGAAATAGTGACTGGATCAATTGAAGAATGAGGGCTTTCCTTTTTTAATAGGATCCACAGAACAAAATGAGTTTATCTCTCAAGTATGTAATAATAGCAATCATAAGGTAATAAACATTCACACTGTAAATAATGAAAGTTTAGCTATTTCAAATTTTTAAAGTTAGTGTTTTATACCAAATTTTAAATAAAATTTAAATTCACAAGATACTCTCTATAATGTTGAAGAACCTTCTTCAGCCTTCTGGCCCAGTATATCTGACAGACATATTTGTAAGGCAGGAACTATTGAGAACTTGCTAACCCTGTTTTGGCAGAGTTTGGCCATCGACTCTGCCTGCATCTATGCTTGCTCTTTTTTAGGCAGAATTCTGTCTGTGGCAGAAGTGAGCACATTTTGTCTAGTGGCTGTTTTGCCACATTTGAAGCCATCTCCATAAGGAGGTTCTTTGATGCTCATCATCCTCTTTGAGGTAGGCTGGGTGTTGCCAGGAGTTAACCTGTCTCATTGTCAGTGAATATTTAAAATAATAAAAACATTTTTAAATGCCATATTCTGTATGTCCCTGAGGTTTTTGAAGACCTTCTCTAACTATCCTATCTTATCTTTCTATAGAATCATATCTATCTGCCACACCTAAGATGTATATTATTAGGATAAAAGAAGACTAGTGATTGACATGACCATGATTTGATCAACTAACAATTAGCTTGTATAACTTATTTATCCTAAACTGCCTGAAGTAGCACTTTCAAAATATTAGAAGTAAGCCTTGTTTTATAATTGAGTTTTATGGGTATAACATCTCATATTAGAATATATATAGTATGTGTGTGTGAAGAATAAACTTACATTTGAATTCTATATCACTATATCTAGAATTAAACTTATTTTGCATCTATATACAAAATTCTATACCAGTGAATTAAAAATAACCTTGTGAGTGACAATTGAGGAATTAAGTTGAGTAGAATCACTAATCTACCCTTTGTTCTATCTTCCCTATATATTTCTATATGCCCCCTTCTTTCTTTTCAACCCCTATCTCCAAACCTAAGAATGTAAGATAAGGGAAAAGAGAGACATCGCTGAATCTAACTTTGTTTTCTCTCAAAATAAGACCAATAATAACTTGTAATCAACCTAGAGGTCTGTGTATTGTAGTGTGGTTATCCTGTATTATGTGTCTAATATCCAGTTATGAATATATACCATGCCATCCTTTCTGGGACTGGGTTACCTCTCTCAGGATATCTTTTCTAGTTCATCCATTTGCCTGCAAATTTCAAGATTACCTTGTTTTTAATAGCTGAGTAGTATTCCATTGTGTAAAAAATGTACCACAGTTTCTTTATCCATTCTTCAGTTGAGGGACATCTAGGTTGTTTGCAGATTTTGGCTATTATGAATAAAGCAGCTATGAACATGGTGGAGCATCTTTTGGGTATACGCAGAGGAGTGGTATAGCTGCATCCTGAGGTTATTTTCAATTTCCTGAGAAAGCACCAGATTAATTTCCAAAGTGGTTGTACAAGTTTGCACTCCAACCAGCAATGGAAGAGTGTTCCCCTTTCTCCACATCCTCGCCAGCATGTGCTATAACCTGAGTTTTTGATCTTAGCCATTTGGATAGGTGTAATTTTTAAATGGAAACATGTCAAAGAAATCAATGGAAATAACTCATCTTTCTCTCAATAGCATTATACTTTGTAGTTCTCTCATAGGACCTTGAGAACATAGCCAAGCAAAATCCATGGTACGCCCAAGGTCAAACATATTTTCATAACATAATATAATATATACCTTTATAATCACTTGCAAAAATTTAATTGAAAATTTCCAGAGGCCAAACAAAGTGTAATATATTAGCCAACTGAATCCAAAACCAAATATGAAAAGCTAGTTCAAGCTTGTTATATACAGGTTTCACAATTTTCTTTTCTTGGAAAATTAGGATTTTATAATAATACATTATTTGCCTTAAAATGCAGTGAGTTTATTGTTGTTATCTTACAATGATTAATAATTAAATGCTTTTGAAAGCGTTAGGGTTAATTTCTAATGCATGAATACAGGCAAATATACCCCATGAGCTTTTAGCATGAGACAAACCTACAATTACTGAATTATAAATACACTTATCATTTTTCTGTCTTTACTCAAATTCTTTGAGTTCTAGGCATTATCTTCTTTCCTTTCTTAAACTTAAGACTCCTTATATCCTTTGGGTCTGTCATTTTCTCTATTTATTCCTCACATTTATATACATGGTTATATACATATATAAATACCTAACTTTAACATCTCACTTTTGGTATTTTTTCCAATCTTATTATAACTATTTTCAAATGAATTTCTTTTTTGACAACTCACAAATGTCTATAATGTATACTAAACACCCTCATCACAACCTTCTCCCATTTCCCCACTATCCATATCTATTCTGTCAGTTTCACATTCGAGTCTGTTAAGTTTTTGTATATGGTATTTATCTTTTCAAAAAGCTTCATAAAATATCACTGAATCTAGATTTTATTTTAGTGCTCTTAAAAGCTGATAAATTATTAAGCTTGCTTATCTTTGTTATTTCATACATGCTGACAGTCTTTTGATTATAACATGGACAGACCTAATAGTTTTGCATTAAAAGGTGAAGAAGTAATAAGCTTACAGAATGAATTGTTTTTATAGCAAGTAATAAGCTTTCTCATGCCTCAAAATTGTTTCATTTAAACCCATTCTGAAAATGGCCTGTGGTAAAAGCAATCAGAGCATTGCATTATTGAAATTCTCAGCAAGAACTTATAGAAACATCAGTATCCAGAGAAGTTGCTTCGCCCAATACTCATTAGACAGATGAAGTCTGAGGACCCATTACAGAACAGAGCACAGGCCCTCTTCCAATGTTACAAAACATCAAAGGAGTCATTTGTCCATCCCACAGAGTGCAACCAAGGACTTCTACTTTAATATTCATCTTTCTCAATTTACCACCACATGTTCTCTATTTATGATTAGATACTGACAGTGAAAAGCATCAGAAACTTTCGATCAGCTTCAGGTATTTTATCTAACATGATATTTTATATCTTAACATAATTGCCAAGTAACTATTTCAAACTCAGCCAAAACATTAATCAAATTTTCATTTTGTTCTTCCTCCAGCCAAAACTGGATTATTGAACATACTGTTTCAATTCTTGATAACAATCACATACTATTTCAGTGCCAAGTTGAAATGTGATGGTACCTTCTCAGTTTCTCATACTCCAATATCAAACATCCTGCAAGCCTGGTAATATATCTATCCCCCTGAGATATTACTCAATCCTGTTCTCTCAATAGCTACCACTATAGCTTAGTATAGTAACACAGCATTCCTTGATCTAACAATAGCTCATTAATGAGTTTCCATGAAAGCAGCTTCACTTTCCTTCACTTCATTCTCCCCAACAATCTAAAATTATATAGAGGTGGGGTAAAAATGGGGTTTTGTATCAGGCATACTCTTAAGTTTGTAATCCATTATAGATGTTATGTATAACTCATGTTTGAAAAACATCTATGAAGGAGACTAGGGGGACCAAGGACTAAATATAATGTGCATCCTAGAACAGAAAACGTCATCAGTGAAATGGCTCCACTTCTGTCTCAACTGAGTTTTGTTTTTCTTTATGTAACTATAAAAGAAATGGATTTCTCAATTTAAATAATTTTCATTTACTTTTGAAAATATGTACTTCCTATCTCCTAACTTAGGGTTCTTCAGCAAACTACATAAATATGCAAGTAATAGCTACAACATAACATACAGAAAAGAAGTATTCCTGGGGAAGATGGGTCAGTTGGTAATGTGCTTACCATGAGGGACTGATATCATACCCCAGAGCACACACACGAAAAAACACCAAAACTAAACAAACAAAAAATCTGAGTACAGCAGTACATACCTGTAATCCTACCACTGGGTAGATGGAGGCAGGAGGAGCTATAGAGTTCACTGACCAGCCTATTGACTGAGTGAAATCTAAATGAGATATCTTATATCAAAAATAAATAAAGGAGAAAGAAACAGAAACATGAAATATTGACTTCTAGTGCCATGTATGTGTAGCTAGGGGACACGCATACACACACACACACACACACACACACACACACACACACACCATATACAGACTCAAATGCTATTATGGCAGAAATATTTAGGTCCCCATTCGGATTTCTAACACTATCAATATCTCTATTCATGAATCCCTTTTCTGAAGTCAAATAATTCACTGTTTTCTTTAGTATATGATAGAAATAAACTTGTAATAGCATATTCTATGAAATGAATATATAACACATGATATTGGATTCTGCAGTTGGTTGTAATGTGTGTTATCTTTGTGTAATGCAAATTTATAAAACAGAATTTTAGAAGACATGAAAAATATTAGAATTTTTCTCATTGAAATTATTGTGACAATTACAATGGGAGTATGGAAAATATAGTTAATGAATAAAAACCCATGAGATTTGGTGAATTATTTGTATTGTGAAGCAGAATTTCTAAAGGCTCTTCCACTCTTACTCTGGAACCTGTAAGATGAAATATATGTCATTCTCTCAGGCACGTTGCTTGGACAGAGCTTATGTTTCATAAGGAGACTATCAAGGTTAGCCTTCAAGTAAGTTGAGACCATTTTCCAGTTGATGGCAGAAGAAGCTAGAGATTCGACAACAAAAAGAGCTTGAAAGAAAGTACCATTGTCCATTTGAAAATGAAAAAGTATAGGCTAGTGAGATGGCTCAAAGGATAAAAACATTTGCTACACATACCCTGGAAGGAGAAGCCAACTCCCAAAAGTTTTTTCTTATTTTTGCTCATGTGCCATGGCATATGCATGCCAACATATGTGTACACAGGCATAAAATAATCATAAAAATCATACACAATAAAAATGATAATTAAGAATTCTTTTAAAGATGAAAGGATCACACGAAATAGGATTAGACTGCTGTAAGGAGCTGAGAATGGTCTCCAGCAAGAAAACAGGGATCTCAACCCTAAAACTTCTAAGGAACTCAATTCTGCCAATAATAGAAAACTTAGAAAAGGAGCCTAAGGTCTAGGTGAGAAGACACCTAGCCAGTATTTTAGACTTGTGAAGATCTAAATAGAACAGATATTATTTTTTTTTCTGGTTGTAACCTAGCCTTTAATAGGTGAACCATCTCTCTAGCCCCAGATATTGTAGTTTTTGTTGTTGTTTTGTTTTGATTTGGTTTGGTTTTGGCTTTGGTTTTTAAGTATACAAAATATGCAATTATGTTTATTATGAGACTGAGTAGACAGTACGGACTAAAACATTACCCCTGGCCTAATACAGGTCAGCATGTCCTGCAAGATAGAAAATAAAGGCAAGTTTGTTAGGTTCTATTTGTTGAAGGACTAAGTGCAAGGTGGTAACCAGATAGGAAAGGTCACATCCAGAGACAAAGCATCAGAAGGTCAAAGGAGTCAAGGTCAAGAAGAGCAGTGTGGCAAGTGCTTTAGAGTCTGGACATTATTCTAAGCACAACGGGAAGCTTCTGAATATTAAAAGGCACAATGGTGCAATTTTTTCAATGTATATAGGCCTTTATCCTGACACCTTGCATGATTTTTACAATTTTTAAAAATATCTGTATAAAATTTATTTAGCAGTTATGGACTATAAATTACTTATAATTAAATACCATACTTTATATGCCTTGTATTTTAGATAGTATTTGAACACCCCTATGCATCATAGCCATGTTAGCCTATATAACACTCTTCTGCTTAATAGGCACCAGAAAACAGGGCCTTGATATTTTTTTATTTCTAATGTTATGTATTAATACTCACTTATACAACAGTAAACTTTTTATTTTTAAGAGAATTAGCTTTAGAGACTGAACATTCTACTATGTGTTGTAAGTAAATAATAGTTTGATTACATTCATAAAAGTTTTCTGGAGAGAATTTTCCAGACCTAAAAGAGCTAGCATGTAGGATAACAGAAGGCTCTGTTGAGTAAGCTATACAAATATTCTGCTAATGTGTTCAGAATGAGTGAAAGTATTTTTGTTTTTTCTTTTATCTCAAGCTTTATCATAAGCAACTCTTCACTTTTTAATAATCTTTTTATTTTTTACATATACATTATATTACACATATGTTCAGTAAACTACCTACAGCAAGAAGAACCATGACACAAGAAGTAATTATATAAATGTTCTATAATTAATGTTCTGGCTATTTGTATTTGCCAAGGCTTTCATTTTAATCCTGACCAAGAAAGATGGCATGCTTTTGTTTGAATTCTCAAAACCTTTAGAAAAGCTGAGTGTATATAACAACGTATAAAATGGTAGAAATCAATTTCATTTAATGTGAAACAATAGTAAACCTGTGTACACTGTGCAAGTTAATATAATATCTGTCAATTTTTGCTTTTATCTTTTCATTTTTGGTTTATATAATTAGTTTTGTTGTTTGTAATCATAATTTCACCAGTACCTAACCTCTTGGAAAAATGCCATATTATGGTGGGTAGAATAAAACATCAACTCTTTCTTTGTTCTTAATCCAGTAGGAAGTCAGATGTTGCATGGAAACAAATATCTCCACAGTATATTCACTAGTAGAGAAAGGAGCAAAATATCGTGGGGGAATGCAGTAAACAGTGGTTAAAGATCTCAGGAAAGCTTTTCCAAATGATACAACAATAAGAAAGTATAAGAGCATGGGAAGATTCACTAATTTATATTTTTAGACTCTAGGTTTTTGTTTTGTTTTTTGTTCTTTGTTTTTTTTTTTATTTTTAGAACAATGTTTTAAGGCATGCATGATACTAGAACTATTGTGTCTCCTGATCACTTATATATGCTGTGATTATTTGATATGTTCTATCTAAAATGATAGAAAGCAAACAATCCCCTGTCATATACAAAGCTGTTAATAACTACACCGAATACTATCCTTTATTAGACAAACTTTTCATTGAGATTTTAAAACTTTAAATTCTGAAATCCTTACTTTAACATTTCAAATAAATGACCTAACAGTGCACAACATGGACTAAGAAAAGCTTAAACCGCAAATTAGAAGAGAGGAAATAATAAAAGCCACAAATATAAATCTAAATTTGCGAACATTCAAAAGCTAAATGAAATAAGAAGTTAATTCCAGCCATAATACTAAGGATTGAACCAATAGCCTTGTGCATTAAACAGAGCACAGAATGAAGAACCCAATTTACATGATCATTTCAACATCTAAAATAAAACCTTTTAGATGATGATGATTTAGGTGATATTTCACATACCTTCATAATGAAAACCCTCAACAATTTAGTCATATAAGTGCCATATCTCAAAGTAGTAAAACTGACAGGTTGAAAAATTGACATCCAATACCATGTACAATTGAGATAGCAGAAAAAGTTATGACTATGAAGATGAGGATGCTGAACTTGGCCATTCTTATTAAATAGAGTACTAGTTTAGCAAGTTCAATTAGGCAAAAGGAGGAAATATAGGCCATCCTAATTGGAAAAGAAGTTATAGAGGTTCATAGCTGGAGAAACACAGAAAAAAAATCTAAATATGTCATTAAAAAGATAAAATCTACCAGAACTTAATAAAGACTATTTCTAATAAAGTCTATAAAGTCTTGTAGTATAAAATTATCACACAGCATTTTATGCAATATCATGTACTTTCTGGGGAAAAAAGTTATCCAGTTGAACTCGTTTATTTTTGTTACATTTAAGATTTTATGGGAGTATTTTCTGGCTTAACCTCAAAACAACTCTAGGAGGTATGTGTTACTTTAGTTAAACTAAACTACTAGAATAAAGAGAGGTTTAAAATACAAATTCATCATCAAAGAAGCAAAAGGAACTTGAATATATTAACTTGTGTTAAGTAAAGAATGAGACAAACATTACAGAGACATCCTATCACTTTAAGTGATTTCCCTATGAGATGTGCTGAATTCCCATGTACTCACTTCTATCTGGTGAGAGGTCATGAGCAGATGGGGCCTACCAAATTAGGTTATGGAATGAAGGGATATTGAATAAATCACATAGGGAAAACGATTATATGTGAAATAATTCACCTAATTTTAATTAGAAAATCATTATAGAGATTGTTTATTTGTGGGCAACAATGAAACTTTTCTATTTGTTTACATGGTAGAATGATTAAATTAAGTCCCCTGGAGGGGGAGACCTGGTGGCACTCAGAGGAAGGACAGCAGGTAGCCAAGAAGAGACTTGATACCCTATGAGAATATATAGGGGGAGGTAATCCCCCTCAGGAACAATCATAGGGGAGGGGAATAATTGGAAAATGGGGGGGGGAATGGGAGGATACAAGGGATGGGATAAACATTGAGATGTAACAAGAATAAATTAATAAAAAAAGTTAAAAAAAAAAGAAATCCATTAGTGGATATTTGTAATTGGATACATAATGCTTCTATAGATACAGTCTGAACACTTAAATGTATCCTCTTCTAGATTTCACAACTACCTACGTAATCTATTGCAAGTATTGCCTATTTTGGCAATCAAAACATACCAATACATGTAGGCAAATGCAACCGTGTACATGGACACACAAATAAAACACATTAAGAAAAGCTTTTAACTATACTTTTGTAGATATAAGAATATGTATTTAGGGAATGGGTATTTAGCAGTATATACAAGCATAGACATTTATAATGTAGTTGGGAATTATATTTTACTTACTATGTTATATTATAGGTCTTAATGCTCGTATTTTACAGACAATGAAATCAGGACTTTGTAAGAGAATTGCTTGACTAACCCTCTCAGTGAGTTACTCATCCTGATTCACTAAGGAGATAGTAGATTTCAAGTGATAGAATCAAGGTCAGTGTGAGCACACTTTGGTAATTATGTCTGTACATTTACCATGATTGCTCCTCAGTGATGCCTGAAGTACAAAGCATAAGCTCTAATTTATTACAGCACAGTTAGCATAAATGTATATATTTAAATATGTGCAAGTACGCGTGTTGTTTTTATTGTTAACAACCTTCCTATTGATCACTGAAATCAACTTGAAAAAGAACATAACTAACTTGGTAAAGAGCACAGTTATTAGACAAAATTTATACTGTAAAATCTTTTTGTTTTATCATTTTCATATATAAAATAATAGCTGTATTATGATGCTTACATGCAAGCACATGTACATGCATACATATACACAGACATGCATATATGTGTATGCAAAGCACTTTATTTTATGGCACCAAAATTTATGGATTTTTTTTCAGCTGAGTACCAAGACACAATTGTTGCTGTCTCAGGTTTTTTATAATATACTTAATGTAGTACAGAGTTTCTTGAGGTAAAACTTCATTTCTGATTTCCCACTTTCCATGTGTGTTCATTTGCCTGTGAAGCTCTGAGTAGATATATAACACTTTACTGGTACTACAGTGCTCATATGAGGAGCCAGAGACTTATTCACACTCCCAGGTTTCATCATAAAGAGGATTACAATAGATTTATTGTACATAGGAAGTGAGTTATGAAGTATTTTCTTTTGGGTATCATTTTAACACAGAATCTTTCTTGAAAATTTGGTATTGGAAGAAAAGAACATTCTTGCTTGGATGAACAAATTATTTTTCTGAGCCTAGATTTTTCCATAAACTCAGTCTTCCATGACGGGTTATCGATTTACATCTTGGCTTACAAATCACTAGTAATACTAAAAGAATCAAAGAAAAAAATAAAATATTACTTCAAAGTAAGCAAAAAGCTAAACCTTTCTATTTCGTGTAATTTATTCATATTACATCCTGTTTGTTAGCTCTCTAGCTTATATCTACCTGTTCTCACCCATTCCCTCTTCCCCTCCCCTAGTCCTCTGAAAGGGGGGTCCTCTTCCCCTACCATCTGACCCCACTCTCTCAGGTCTCATTAGGATAGCCTGCATCCTTTTCCTCTGTGGCCCAGCAAGGCTGACATGCCAAGGGGAAATGATCAAATCGTGGACACCACAGTCCACATCAGAGGTAGTCCCTTCTCCCCGTGGAGAACGAGCTGTCATCAGTTTGTAATTGATCCACTGGAAGTGGGGTTACATACAATTGTGCACAACCATGCAGTGGCTGGGACTAAAATCCAGATCCTTTAGAAGGGCAGCCAGTGCCATCTCTTTGCCATCTCTCCAGCCGCTTGTGGTTTAAACCATTCATTTACAAAATGTGATGGAAGGGTACTAGCTGTTCTGTTTCTTAGATACCCTTGACTAGTTGCAGGGTGATTGGCAACAGTCCCTCCACCTGGAATGCAGAGGTTATTCCTGACATGGTTTCCATACAACTCCCAATATCATCAATCTCACCTTCATTTTCCCTCACATTTTTCTTGAAATTTTTGTGAACATTCTACTCACTTGTGTCCTTCTATAATTTTTATGGTTCTACATACACAGGCAATATGAGAGAGAATTTGCACATGACCAGGTCTAAAACTTAATCATTTTCTTAAGTCAAGTTATTGTAATAGAGCTCATCCCAGGCCTTGGTTTTCAAATCTACAAAGTGAAGATAATATTATTTTAGGTAGCCATAATAATTAGAAACATGTGAGCCAACAAGTGTTTTCTGCCAAGCCTGAAGACCTGATTCAATCACCAGAACTGATTTCTGCACATTGTCCTCTGACCTCCACATATACACTATAGTGCACATATACCCACACACATAAAGTAAGTAATTATAATAATACTCTTAAACGGAAACATGTATAAGGAACTTAGCCTATAGAAAGAACTTACAGGTATTGCTACTGCTGTTATTATTTTTATGTGAATGGTAAATAGCCATAAAACATGTAGTCTACTCAGAAAAGGAATTTAATGACAAGAAGAAAAACTGTGATATTTTCCTGAAAGATTTGAAATAACTTCAACAAACTTCTTGTGCCATGTCAGGAAACTCTTCAAGGAAAGAACTTCTACAAACCAACAAAAACAATCATTAACAAATATAGGAAAACTGAAATAAGTTATTGTATTTTATCAGGCCACAATGGGGTAAAACCAGAAATCAACAGTTAAGAAAAGCTAAAGAATGTACACAAACTCATGAACAATGACCAACACATTACTGAATGGTGAATGGGTCATGCAAAAATAAAATGAGGGCTCACTGGGTATAGTGCTTTCTGCACAAGCCCAAGGCCCTGAGTTGGAATCCTCCATTACTTATTTTAAAAGCCAGGCATGGCAATATCTGTAATCCCAGCACTGAACAGTGGTCTTCAGTACTCCCTGGTTGGCCTATCTAGCCAAAGCAGTGATCTCAGGGGTTCAGATAAAGATCTTGTCTCCAAAAGTAATGTAGAAACTAATAGTAGAAGACACCTGACCACAACCTCTGTCTTACATTTGCACATGCACAACCAAGTACACCTGCAGACATACAGGCATAAGCATGTATCATTTATAAAGAATATGTGCACATACATGGAAGGAGGGGGGAGATAGACAGAGGGAGAGGGAGGGGAGCAAAGAGATGGAGGGAAAGAGCATAGATACTGGAGGAATAAAAGGGCAAACACAAAAAGAAAGCAAAAGAATGCTTTAAAAAATAGAATAAAACAAAAATAAAACAAACCCAAGTCAATGAGATGGAATACAAGCAGTGGTTAAGAGGGAATTGCAAGTTTTCATATCTATATACAAGGAGGATCTACAGTTGCTTATTGATTTTGATTGTTAATTAAACTTGATGAGTAATCATATGAATTTCTATGTAAATATGCTTGTGCCTGCATCTCTGATATGTATTAGAATAATCAAAACAGCTCTCTGACCTAATCACTGGACTAATCCCTGGCTATACTTAAAATTGGTGACATTATTTGAAGATGTTGTAGGTGGCATGCATATATTGGAAGAAACTGTTCACTTTGGGATGTCATTAGAATGACAGCTCTCCCTACCTGTCTCGTGGATTCCCCTTGCTCTGAGAATTATTCTTCAATTAGTAAAGAATCTGTTCTTCCCTGAGTTGTTACAAGTAACTAAGGATGGAAACCTCAAAAAATAAGCTAAGATAAAAATCCCTTAAGTTGTTCTAAAAAGAGGAGGGAAGTTAATGGCTACAAGTGCTTATATTAAAATATTAGAAATTTCAAGTAATAATATTCCTTTGAGCCTTTGAACAACATTTGGTTTCAGTATTTGTTGTATTGTTTTTTTTTTCATTTCCATTTCATTAGTTTCTGCCCTGAATTTAATTACTTCATCTACTAATTTTTACTTAAGTCAAAAAGAGTACTGCTAGAGATATCAACATACCTGGATTTTGAGTTATATTACAAATCCATAATAACAAAACCTTATTTGTAGACAAATGACATAGGATATTCACAAATAAGACCATAAATATATAGCTACCTTTACACACACACACACACATATATATGTATGTATGTATGTATGTGTATGTGTGTGTATGTATGTATATATATATATATATATATATGAAAGCCTTTTTAATCTTTTTAATAAGTGGTTCTGGGGAAACTAGGCATCTTCATGTAGAAGAATAAAATTAATCACAAAAACTACAAATTAGGTCAAGTTTTTTTTTTTAAGATTTAACATTTTTTTTTTCTACTGGAGTGTGTGTGTGTGTGTGTGTGTCTGTGTGTCTGTGTGTGGGTCTGTGTGTCTTTGTGTGTTGTTGTGTGCTATGTGTAGGTTCCCACAGAGGTCAGAGGCACAGGGGCCCCTGGTAATGAAGCTAGGAGATTATACCTGACTGACAGGGTTGATACAAAATTAACTCAGATGCTCTTAATAATGATCTCTCCACACCCCTCAAAGATGTAAGATCTGAAACTCTGAAAAGGTCAGAAGAAAAATTAGGAAAACCTTTCAATATATTTTTAAGAACTTTCTGAATATGACTTCATTCATCCAGAAAATAAAGACATGAATCGACTAATGTGATCTCATGAAATTAGAAAGCTCAGGAAAAACTTTGCTGTCTATACATCTGACAGAGGATTAATATCTAGAATACATAATAAACTCAAAAAAAACTAAATCTTACAAAATAAATCAATCCAGTCAATAAATGGGCTAATGAAATGGACAACTCTCAAAAATGAAATACAAATAACTATGTAATGTATGAAAACATATTCATCCTCACTAGCCATATACAGAATGGAAATTAAAGGTATATTAATCTTTGTGTCTCATACTGGTCAGAATGGCAGTCCTTAAGAAAACAGTTAATGAGAAATGTTGGCAAGGGTTCAAACCAAAATGAACCATAATATATTAATCCTGGAATGTAAACTAGTATATATGACACAGCCATAACACTCCTGGATATTTACCTCAAATATTCTAAGTTAACACCACAGAGAAACTTGCTCGTAAATGTTTATTGCCATATTATATATAATTGGTAAGTTATAGAATGAATCTATGTACCCATCAACAAAGGAAGAGGAAAGGGAAATAAGGGGAATGTATCTATGCACAATAGAAATTTTTTTCAGCCATAAGTAAGGATGAAGTTATGTCACTTTCACCAAAATGGATAAAGCTGGAGATGACCATGTTAAGTGAATTAATTCAAATTCAGAAACATTTGTGATTCCTAAATTTTATATATAACCAAGTGTGACATGAAAGTATAAGCAGAACTCCATAGGGGAATAAAAATGACAAGTGGGAAGAGAGATGAGTAAGAAAGGCAAGGGTTGAGGAAGAATATGTTCAAATATACATTATATATTGTGCCTCTATGGAAAATGATATATAAATATCAATTGTATATATTTTATATTTGTATGAAAATGTTTTATAATTGAAAAGCAACTAATATAAATTATGAAAATAACACTGAAAAGTACTCTATAAGTCTCGTCAATGAGTAGGTTGATAGTTTTTTTGTACCAAGGTTGTAAACTATGTAAATGGAATTTCCTTTATAATGTTCTTGAAGCAGATGTATCTGATCTAGCTATAGCATGGTAATTATTACATGGCCTCTTCTATCTTAATGTTTGTCTTCTGGTTTTTTTATCTCACCAATCTTAAAAAACATGGAGAAAAATCAAAAGTAATTTCATTCAAACCTTTTTTTTAATTAAATTTAAATTAACTTTTGCTATTGTCTCTGCTGTTGTTTTTGTGGCACTGTCTTGCTAGATGGACCTCCAACTTTATCATGTACCAGCACACCATGATAGGTTTATTTTCAACTGACACATAAAAATGGTTCATTATTAGTTAGATAATGTGGAGGTTTGTTATGTATAGATATTGTACATTGTTCAAATACCAATAAACACACCTATGTCTATTACAACTGCTTATTGTTGGTGAAAACTTTCTTATGTTTGAGTATAGAAGCTTTAAAATGATAGGTAAGAGCGGCTCTTGTGGTTTTGAAGTATTATACAGAAATTTGTATCCTCCCTTCTATGTACTTTGTTATCCATTATACTATGCTGCCATGCAGATCTCAGAGATCAGTTTAATATTTACCCAGAAACTATTCCAACAGGTATACATGAACCTTGAGATTATATCTAAAGCTTAAAAGCCAACACTTATCTTCACTTAAAATATCTTTTCTAATGAATGACGAATTAAAGTGAAAATGAATATACTGGTGTCTCCATCAGTTATCTTAATTGACATTAAATAGAGATGCAACAGAACTTGAATTGTTTACTAATTCTGGCAAGGGTTTCTTAAGTTCTGAAAAAAAAAAAAACCATGATTGTGTCTAAGCAATAAAGTTAATTAATTCAAAGATTATTTACTTATTCTGTGAAAATACAATTTTAATAGCCTATGTATCCTAAAGCTCAGTGGGTTGTTTATATCATATATGATGTATTTCTACCGAAATCATAAAACACATACCCTGGAATGTAAAAAGAAACTCTTTAATGTAAATTCTAAGCTATATACATTAATGACAATAATAAAGTTAGTAAATATAAATTATATCAATTTTAAAAGGACTCATAATCTAATAAAGCTCATACTACAGGCTAAGTTGGATAATGTGAATAATATGTTTTCTTGTATGCGTCTTTAGTTAATCAATTAATTTTTAAAACTACCTTTTCTATATCCTTACTTTTTTCAACTTCAGTGGCCCCATTGAAGATATTTTAGTACAGGGATTAGCGATCATTACAAGGCTCATTCTATAATGTAGTTATACTTTGTATCTATACAACAGTCTGGGAAAGTAAAATTTTCTTTCTTAGGACTTATCTAACTTATGACAATTACTAACTTAATCTGCTATATAGGTATCTAATGTATCCTGAAAGACCAAGATCTTAACATTGCACTAAAATTGAAAATACAAGCAAATAACAAATTCAAACATTTTAGTTCATCATATTTTAAATGTTCTTAAAACCCTAACACCCAAACAATACTTTGTAAATGTATTAAACTCCCATCTTTGTTCTGCCTCTTTTTTTTCTTTTATTGTGTACTAGAAATGTAACCCAGGGTTTCTTACATGGTACACAAATACTGTTCTGTCTGGCTACATCCCTAGCCCAGGAAATTTTATCTTTGCTTAGTAGGAGTAATTCACACTACTTTTCACAAATTTGTTCACTTTACATCCAACTGTAGCCCCTTCCCTTGTCGCCTCCCAGTTCCACAAACCCTCCCTCATGCCCCTTACTCCTTCCCCTAGTCCTCAGGAATGGGTAGCCATCCTCCCCTATCATCTGACCTCAGACTATTAAGTTTCATCTGGGGAAGTGATGAACTACTGGGCTCCAGAGTCCATGTCAGAAGCAGCTTCTATTCCCGAAATTTGTGGATAAATGGATTGAACTAGAAATGATCATAATGAGTGAGTTAACCCAGAAGCAGAAAGACTCAAATGGTATATACTCACTTATATCTGCATACTAGCCCAAGGGGCATGTCCCACGAAAGCCTTCACTTACCAGGAAACTGGGACAGAGGGGAGGACATCCTATTGGGACTCTAGATGAGAGAAGCATGGGAGAAAAGCAAAGTAGAAGGATCCAGAGGGTCCTAGAAACCTACAAGTAGAACATTATGATAGGCAGATTTGGGCCCAGGGGTCCTGCTCAAACTAAGGCACCAGCCAAGGACAATACAGGGGGTAAACTTTAAACCCCTACCCAGATCTAGCCAATGGTCAGAACATTCTCCACAGTTGAGTGGAGAGTGGGATATGACTTTCTCACGTTCTCTGGTGCCTCACATTTGACCATGTCCCCTGGAGGGGGAGACCTGGTGGCACTCAGAGGAAGGACAGCAGGTTGCCAAGAAGAGACTTAATACCCTATGAGCATATACAGGGGGAGGTAATCCCCCTCAGGAAAAGTCATAGGGGAGGGGAATAATGGGAAAATGGGGGGGGGGAAGAATGGGAGGATACAAGGGATGGGATAAACATTGAGATGTAACAAGAATAAATTAATAAAAAATTTTAAAAAAACAATTGAATTTTTAAAAAGAATTTTTTAGTAACACTTTATAGGTAAATATGTAAAAGCCTCTAGTGTTTGAAATAATTAACTTTGTCTTTTGGGTCATTTATTGTCATCCCCCAGCCCTCTTTTTGGTTTTTGGTTTTTCAAGACAGAGATTGTCTATGTAGGCTTGGCTGTCGTGGACTCACTTTGTAGACCAAGTTGCCCTCAAATTCACAAAGATCCACCTGCCTTTGCCTTCCAGGTGCTGGGATGAAAGGGAAGCCCCACCACATCCAGCTTGTTTTGCCCCTTTAATGTTTTATAATTTTTGTTTTTAATTAATTATTTATTCACTTTACACTCCAGTCATAACGCATCCCTCCTCTCCTCCAAGTTCCACATTGCCTCCCCTATTCTTCAGAAAAGGGAAGCCTCCGTAACTACACAGCCCAGCTTATCAAGTCATTGTAGGACTGAATTCCTCCTCTACCCATGGCCTAGCAAGGCAGTTTAGTCAGAGGAAGTAATCAAAAAGCAGGCAACAGAGTCCATGCCCTGCTCCACTTTCTAGTGGACCCACATAAAGCCTGAGCTGCCCATTACCTACATCTAAGTCGAGGACCTAGGTCCAGTCCATGCATGGTCCTTGGTTGCTACTTCAGACTCCACTGATCACTCTGGTCCCTAGTTAGTTGGCTCTGTTGGTCTTACGGAGCGCTTGTTAGCTCTAGGTCCTTTTATCCTTCCCCCACTTTTCCACTAGACTCTCTAGCATTGCACAATATTTGGCCATCAGTCTCAGCATATGTTTTGAACCCCTGCTGAGTGGAGCCTCTCAGAGGACAACTCTGCTAGACTTCTGTCTAAAAGCATAGCAGAGCATCTTTAATAGCATCAGGGGTTGGCTCTTTCCCATGGTGTGGGTCTTGTGCTGGGTTAGGCATTGCTTGGACATTCCCTCAATCTCTACTCTATCTGTTCTATCTTTAGCCCTACATGTCTTATAGACAGGGCAAGTTTTGGATTTTCATTTTCTTAACCATAGAAAATTTAGTTACTATATATATTTTTACAGGTTGATCTCTTATCTTCTTTATGTCCTTTTATGCTAGGTTGTTGTCTCTTTATAAATTTATTCCCTCCAACCAAAATTAGTATCACTATTTTTTTTAATTTTAAATATATAACCTATATGTTACTACAGAATGTAATTTTCTTATGTTTTAATAAATGTCACTGTTATGGTATGTATATTGAACAGTCCTTCTATGATCTGAAAGGGAATAATCTTGTCCTTAGACCCTTTCCCTCCCTCTATGCTTCTTAGCTATCATGAGGTGAGCAACACTTGCTTAGCATGCCCGTTAGTTTCTAGGTTTACATGTCACCACAGACAGAGAAACAATAAAACCAGATGTCAGTGGACTAAAACTTAAAGTGTGAGCCAAAATAAACCTTTTCTCATTTAACTTGTTCATATTGAAATTTCCTCACAGTGACAGAGTGGATTAATAGAAGCAATGACAAAGATAAATATTATATAACAAACTAATGTAACAGACTCTGAGGACCAGGCAAGTTTTTTTTCAGGTTCAGAGGAATGCTGAAATTTAGTTATTCCATATGAACATGCCATGTAGTGCTCTTCATTGTGTTATATAATCATTGTTTTACCTGTTAAAATACTATCATATAAAAATTAATTTATTGCTTTTACATAGTAAGCTGTTCTAATAGAAAATGAATGAATGAGCTATAAGCCCCATTGATTTCTATTTAATATGCTGAATACATATAGCCAAGCACATTCATTTTTTAAATAAAAGTTTACACAGAGAACTTGGGAGTAGAATGATGGTTACAAAAACGGGGGAGACTCAGAGTCAGAGGCCAATCAATGAATATAAAAAAAAATTTTGTATTAGTATACAGTATGGGGAACTTCAATCAAAACTACACCATGATTTCACAAGCTATACTAAAAAAATGTTTTTGACCACAGTAATATTTACAAAGATAAATATATTTGTCCTAGTTTAAAGATTACTTGGTACATACATTTGTTGAGATCTCAAACAAGATTTCCCTAGGCCGGAAGCTCACATCATACCCTGTAAGTATGCATAATATTTATTTCCTGTGACAGTTTTAATTTTAAAAAGTATCCAAAATATTAGTAAGAGAATTAACAAAAACAGACAAAATCTTTATCAAAGTCAGTCTAAAAATTTACTGACAGACTACATAAAGAACATCCCAATTCATGTCAGAAGATGTCTATTTGTGTTAAATGATGTATTGTTATTCAAACACCAATCACACTTAAATTGTTTCTATATTTACTGTCTAATTGGTGGATTCCTCCAATAGCTGACTGAGAATAGCTCAGCACTTACAATGGGTCATTTTAAGATACTGAATTAGGGTAAGGGTATTGATATCCATGAGAGATACCACACAAAACTCTAGTTCTATGTCTCTCATGAAATGTCTCAGGCATGGCTGCTAGATTTAGGCTTATAATTTCATAGTCAGACTCTCAATGAAATGATGCAAGTGGACTCCGCTCATGAGAGTGAAAATTTCAAGCCATAGTGAAATGTCAAAGAAAAGACTTTTTACAAGATTTCCAGGAAGCACAAGCCTTTGGAACAATGTTTGACTGACAGAGCCCCTACTTCCATCTGCGCCTGTGTGATTACTCTTTAAGGGCCTGTGTGGGCGTGGCCAGATATGGATAGACATAATGTCTGCTTTTCAGCGGCCTGCCATATTTTCTGCTTTTCTTCGAAGCTGGTGAAGCATCAAGGAAGCCTTGGCTAAAGCGTCCGTTGAGGAATCGTAGGAACCTCCGTTTGTCAAGGTATCTTCTGGGACACTCTCCCAACAGACCAGAAGTCTTCCCAAAGAAACCTGCTTCATTCGTTTTACCCAATCCCATCCCTAAGGTTTAATTCAGGTGTCTCAAATTGCTGCTGTTGTGCCCCAGTGCTTCTGTTTGGCAACCAGGGATAAAAGGTGGATAGGAGGCAGCCTTCAACAAGGGGAGGAAAGTTAAGATTGTGAGTCGGAACTGAACTACAAGGTCTAAATCTCCCTGACCGTTTTGGGTTCCTAAGTCAGTACTCTTAAGGGGACCACACAAGGCGGCCTTTCATGGCGTAATGGTAGAATTTACCAACAGAGACTGTACAAATTATCTCATCCTCTGTTTTCCAGGGTGATCTCTTCCTCAAACTGTTTGCAGTACTACCTGTGGTCCCCACTACAGTCATCATGCCTCGTGGCCAGAAGAGCAAGCTGCGTGCTCGTGAGAAGCGCCGCCAGGCCCGTGCTAAAAATGCACCAGAGGGAGAGGCTTCTCCTGGTCCTTTCTATGGGTGTCCACATCAGGCGATCCCTGTTGATGGTATGGCTACACCTTCCAACGTGCCACAGGGAGCTCATTCTGCCTTTTTAGACCTGTTATCAAGTACAAGGGCTCAAAACCGAGACGAGAAAAGTTCAGATGACTCTGATAGCAGTGATGACTGGTGTAATGATCCTATAAACCACAAAGTAGTCTTACTGGTGCAGTTCCTGATAGAGAAGTATCAAAAGAAGGAGGTTATTACAAAGGCAGATATGATGAAGTCTGTTATCAAAACATCTAAGAGTGACTTCAATGAGATCCTAAAGAGAGCCTCAGAGCACATGGAATTGGCCTTTGGTGTTGATCTGAAGGAAGTGGATCCTATCCGGCACTGCTATGCCCTTTTCAATAAACTAGAGCATACCTTTGATGGGGTGATGGGTGAAGAAAAAATGCCCAATAGCGGCCTCCTAATGATTGTGCTGGGTGTGATCTTCATGAAAAATAACTGTGCCCCTGAAACGGAGATCTGGGATGTGCTAAATATGATGGGTGTTTATGCTAACAGAAAGCACTTCATCTATGGCGATCCTAAGAAGGTCGTTACTCAAGATTTTGTAAAGCTAAGGTACTTGGAGTACCGACAAGTGCCCAACAGCAATCCTCCATCCTTTGAATTCATGTGGGGCCCCAAAGCCCATGCTGAAATCAGCAAGATGAAGATCCTGGAGTTTTGGGCCAAGATTCATGATAGCACACCAGAGGCCTTCGCACCCTTGTATGAAGCAGCTGTGAAAGATGAAGAAGAAAGAGCCAAAGCCAGGGCTGCAGCTAGGGCTCGCACCACTGCTATGGCCAGTTCATGTTCAAGAGTCATGCCTGGCAGCTCCTCCCATGCTAAGTAATATCTAAGGCCGTTTCTTCACTTTTTGTAAAGCTCTGTCATTTACCTAATAGTGAAGAGCTAATTTGAGATGAAAGGAGTAAGTGCTTATAATATTTTTATTTCTGTTGTATATTCATAACTTCTAGTTTTACTTTTTCCCTTCTTTTAGTTCTAGGTTATATCTCAAAGTCTGAGAAGAATCTCTTTGTGGAAATTAAGGACAGTAGACATTTTAAGTAGTATATATATAGCAAGGGTATAGAAGGAGCACACTGATCATCATCATTGTATTGCTCTGCCATATTTGTTACTTCAAGTTTTGTCTTTTCTGTGTTATATTTTAGATTGTTCTTTTAATAAAAGTTTCAGTACCTTTAAAATATAAAAAGATTATTAGTGGATTTGCTTATACATTTAATATAGTTTAATAGTTGGAAGCTATTGTGGGGAGGGAGAGTTACTTTTCTTTAGAGGGTGTGACCACTAGTGTATTTTCCATGTTCCAGTGGATGAAGCCACACTTATGTCCATTTGAGGAGCATTAACTGGAATTAACTTTTTAAAACTATGTATGAGAAGAAAGGGAGAGTGCTATATCAGTTTGAATTTACAAGTTTGTTCAATGTTAATGATTTTTTTGTCTCAGTGACTAAAATCTGTATCACAATATAGCCAATGTTAAATCACATTGAGATTGCAAAACTGGAAAAGGAAAAATGAAATGTTAAATATTCAGTTCTAAATTCTCTTTATTTCACTTTGTTGTATACAAATATAATGTATGTACTTCGATTTGTTCATTTTACTAGAATATGGGTGTTAATAAAGTTTTTTAAACTGTAATTCATGTTCACCAGTTTATTCATTATCTAATATTAATTAGCATTTGGTTTTTTAAAGTCATTCTGTTAGAAGTGGGGGCTTATACCTGCTAGGGGAGGGAAAATCAGTTTTCTCCAATAGAGTAACACTGGGCATATCAACAACCCAGGGAAGTCAGACAGTCCTCATGTTTATTAGTTGAACATACAATAGACTCCAGAGGTGTGTGTGTGTGTGGTTGTGTGTGTGTGTGTGTGTGTGTGTGTGTGTGTGTGTGTGTGTGTAAGTGTACACACCTGTGTTTGTACATGCTTTTATTTGGTTACAGTTTTGTGGGTTTTTTCTTTTGGGTGTGGTTTTGTTTTCTGGGTTATTATCAGGGGTTGTTGTTACACTAGGGCTTTGTTTTTAAAATTGGGTAAGGAAGGGGAGAGGAGTTGGAAATAATTGAGGGAGAAGAAGAATACAATCAAAATATAATGGTGGGGAGGCCAGGTGGCACTCAGAGAAAGGGGAAGCAGGCTGCCAGGATGAAACCTGATAGGCTGTGACCATATGGTGGAGGAGGAGGGCCCCTTCTGTCACAGGTCTAAGGGAGGGGAACAGGGTAAAAGAGCAGAGAGAGGGGGAAAGGGAAGATAACAAATGAAGGGATAACAATTTAGATATAATCTGAATAAAAAAGAGGAGAGATTGAGGGAATGTCCAACCAATGCCTGGCCCAACCCAAGACCCACCCCGTGTAAGAGAGCTAACCCCTGACACTATTAATGGTACTCTGCTATACTTGCTGACAGGAGCCGAGCAAAGTTGTCCTCTGAGAGGCTCCACCCAGCAGCAGTTCAAAACAGATGCTGAGACTCACAGCCAAACATTGAGCAATGCATAGAGAAATCTAGTGGGAAAGTGGAGGGAAGGAGAAAGGGACCTGGAGGTGATAGGCGCTCCACAGGAAGACCAAAAGAGTGAACTAAACAGGGCCTAGAGGGACCAGTGGAGTCTGAAGTACCAGCCAAAGACCATGCATGGACTGGACCTAGGCCACCTACACAGATGTAGACAATGAAGTTCAGACTTCATGTGGGTTCACTAGTAAGAGACCCAGGTCTGTCTCTGACATGGACTCGGTTGCCAGATTTTTGATCACTTCTCCCTAGCAGGGTTGCCTTGCCAGGCCACAGGGGAAGAGGATAAACCCAATCCCCTCCTATCCCCCTACTCTTCCCTGTGACCTGCCCAAAATTTAGCTGTGAGAATCAGTATCTGCTTTGATTCCCCCACTGAGTGGAGTCTTTCAGAGGACCTCTATGGTAGGTTCCCGTACTGTTCCTTCTCTTCAATTGCTTCCAGTGTCTATTCTATTTGCCCTTCTGAATGAGAATTAAACATTCTCCCTAGGGTCCTCCTCGTTATTTAGCTTCTTTAGGTCTGTGGATTGTAGTGTGGTTATCCTGTATTATGTGTCTAATACCCACTTATAAGTGAGAATATACCGCTATGCATGGGTCACCTCACTCAGGAAGATCATTTCTAGTTCCATCTATTTGCCAGAAAATGTCAAAATATCCTTGGGTATATATATATGTAATATTCCATTGATTCCATTGTCTTTTTCCATTCTTCTGTTGAGGGTCATCTGGGTTGTTTGCAATTTCTGGCTATTATGAGTAACACCACTATGAAGACAGTTCAGCAAATGTCCTTGTATGGTGGGGCATCTTTAGGGTATATGACCAGGAGTGGTATAGCTGGGTCTTGAGGTAGACTTACTCCCAGTTTTCTGAGAAAGCATCAAAGTGGTTGTACAAGTTTGCACCCCCACCAGCAATGGAAGAGTATTATGCACAGTGTCTCCTAGGAATTTCTGAGTGATAAAAATAAATGTCTTGAATGAGATGCCCTTATTGGTTTGCTCCATTCTGAACTAAGAGACATAGATACAATGCTTTAAAAGGGCATTTTAACTAATTAAATTTAATCTGGCAATGAAATGAGTGGTAATTGGAGTGGTTTAGATGGAAAGATAACGGAGAAGTAATTTGTTGATCCTTGACACAAATTCTATAACCCTGCCTTGTTTCCAACTATGGAAGACAGTATTTCGTTGCAAATTACATAATTTACCCTCTAATGGAGGAAATTGTATATGCATTCACTGAAAAGCATTATCTGGTAACTTGGGCATTAATTGTCCTAGACATTAACAGGCTATGTTGAATTAATAAATATAGGTAAATCTTATCAGAGGGGAGGATGGCATTATCCATGGTAAAAGTGGTAACTTCTTTTAAAAAATTAAATGCATTTATTTTATTACACATGTATAAAACAAACTACATACAGCAGGGAGAACCATGTGACAATCATGAGTTCTATAAATGATACATTCATAGTGGTTTGGCTATTTGTATTTGTCCAGCTTGAAGTAAACGTCTTTCCTGTCTTGTTGGGTCTAAATTTCTGAATGAAATTCAATATCTATCCTATCTCAATTCTAATAACTTAACTTCTTTATCTTGATCTAAAAAGATCTTATCCCCTAACTAAACTTGATTGTAAAACTATACTGTCTGGCCCTCAATGTCCCTCAGAGACTTAAGAAGGAATAAAACTTAAATTCCTGAGTGAATCAGCAGTGCGGGTTAGCAGTTTCCAAAATGTACAAATTGATTTAGATGGTTTACTGCCCTGAACAGTCACCCAACACTCTATATCTATAACGTTGGAACTTCATCTTCAGCCTTCTGACCCAATATCTCGGCCAGACTTATTCACAGGGCAGGACTATTGAGGACTTGCTTACCCTGTCTTGGCAGAGTGCAGCCATCGACTCTGCCGGCATCTAAGCTGCCTAAAAGTGGTAACTTTTATGGTAACTGTTATTCTTCAAAGTCATAATTTCTGTAACTTCTTTGTTGATTAATTGTTTCATATCCATTACATACATTCCAAAAGACCCTACCAATATGGCACATTTGACGTAATTATAGAACTTGAAATTGTCTTTTTTTTCTGTCTTAAAAACTATATTTTGTCTATACAGGATCTAACTATGTTATTTCTGCTGTCTTAGAATCCACTAGGGTAGCCTGAGATAGCCTACTGTAGTTTTGCTTTCTCTGTTCTTTCTCGAATATGAATATAGAAAAAATGACAAGTAAATCCCAAAGTCCTTGATGAATACTTTTCTGTAAGTACAGAACTCCTTCTTAAACAAATTCAAATAAGAATATAGAATTCTGTTCTAGTAAACCAAAAGAAAGGGATTTAAAAGTCAGATCACAAAATAACCACAGAGGGGAAAATACACTGCAGATAATGTTACTGACTTAACTACATCAGAATAGTGACATAATTATGGGCAAGAAGGGATATCAGAAAAACACATTTATTTTTCTATACTATAATGAACTCTATTTTTAAACTCCCCCCCCCAATTTCTGCATGGTGGCGCACACCTTTAATGCCAGCACTTGAGAGGCAGAGGCAGGTGGATCCTTCTGAGTTCGAGGCCAGCCTGGTCTACAAAGTGAGTCCAGGACAACCAAGGCTAGCACAGAGAGACCCTGTCTCAAAAAGCAAAACAAACAAACAAAAAAAGAAATATGTCCAACATACAACACAGAGTTATATGAAAATACCTGTGTACCGTATACAATAAGCATATAAAGTAAAATTATAATTTTCTTAAAATTGTATTTTATGTGTATGGGTATTTTGCCTGCATGTACATTACTCCACTGCATTCATGCCTGGTCCCCGTGGAGGACAGAAGATGGCAACAGATATTAGAGCTAAAGTTACAGCATCCTATAAGCCACCAAGTGGGTGCTGAGAACCTAAGTAGGACCCTCTGTAAGAACAACAAGCGCTCTTAACTGCAGAGCCAGCACTCCAGCCTCTCAAGTTTTTATATTATTGATACTATGCAGCTACCTACTGATAAAGCATCTGTGTTTCTCTTGTTTTGCAAGTGAAAATTACTGAACTTTTAGAGCAGAAAAAGCAATTGAGATATAATCTAAAGACGTAGAAAATCAATTTAATGTAATTATTTAAGAAATTTCCTGAAATTTCAGGAAATAACCAAACATCAAAGTATAAGAAACATTTAGAACTACAAACACTACATGATCAGAAAATAAATTTTTCATGTCACATTATAGTCAAAATGTCAAAATTTCAGACAACAATGCAAGAGAGAAATGCCAACTTACAAAAGGGCAAACTCATAAAATAACAGACCTCTTAACTATATCTGTAAGAGTTAGGAAAATATACCTAAGACAGTAATTTCCAACTCCAGCAAAAACAAAACCAAACATAAAAACCACAATAGAACAAACCCAACCACCAACTAAACAATATAATACCTAAAGCTCTAAAGCTTTGAGCAGAAAAATGGGGATGCTTCAGGATATTGGAAAAAAGTTTTTTTAAGAATACAACCAAAACATAGGAAATAGATAAAACACATGCAAGTTAGAAAGTTAGAAAAAATTACAAATCTTCTGTATAACAAAGGAAGCAAACTACAACATGCGCACAAGATAAAATACAGAACAAGTGTTGGGGAAAATGTCAAAAAAAGACAACCTGTGTACTGTACTTTGTTAATAGGAAAGTAAATTAGTATAATCAGTGTGGAAAACTGTATGGATGGTCCTTAAACATTAATATAGAAGTTCCACTAGTAGGGGTACACCCACAAGAAGTAAACTAAGTATGCTAAAGAGACATCTGCACTCCATCACTAGCATTTTTTATAAGACATTCTTTTTTCTATTCTATAGCATACAATATTTAAAAGCAAGCTTAAATCCTTTGTATGATTTACTTGTGCCTTGTGTGAAGGCGTGTTATACTTGCAAATTTTACTCAGTTTTGATAGCTAGTTGTTCCTCTGTTATATTTCAGTAAAAGGACTGTTGTTTAGTATCCTGAGTTCACATATAGGTAAGCCTGTTTTAGGCCATTTATTCATTTCTAATGCTCTATTTGATTATCCTTCAATGTCTACAAGTACTTGAATACTGTTGATATTAATAACACTTAATAGCTACTAGGGTATTTTCTTCAAAACATATTGGCATTTTCTGTACATTTAAAATAACATTACAATTTAAAATTAGCTTCTACATTTCAGATATAACCTATTATGTTTCTTTTTAGAAGAATGAGGATTATATATTATAGAATAAATTTTGGGAGAATGAACCTGTTTATAATATTCAATAGTATTCCTTTGTACAAATATTTCACAATTTTATACTTGTGTTTATACTAACATATCTAAATAATAGTGTCACTTTACAATATATTAATATTCATTATCAATTAAGGTTAATACACATAAATAGTATATATATATATATCTTCTATTATATGACACTATATTACATAGTATAATATATGTGCAGATCTCTTAAGTAACACTATTCTTCTATAGTAGTTTATATTTTATACTTTAGTTTCATCTTTATACTCTTTTTTTCTTTTAAATTTTATTAATTTATTCATATTACACCTCGATTGTTAGCCCTTCCTCTGTTTCCTCCCATTCTTCCCTCCCTCCCATTTCCCCCCTTCTCCCCTCCCCTATGTCTGTGATTGAGGGAGAGCTCCTCCCCCTATATATGCTCTTAGAATATCGAGTCTCTTCTTGGTAACTTGCTATCCTTCCTCTGAGTGCCGCCAGGTCTCCCCATCCAGGGGACGTGGTCAGAAAAGGGGCACCAGAATTCGTGTGAGAGTCAGATCTCACTCTCCACTCAACTCATCTTTATATTCTTTGTAACAACGATAACATGTTTTTTTTCAATTTTATGAGCATTAATTTTTAAAATATACCTGACTATTTTTACCTTTATAAATATTTATATATTCTAATTGTCTATTGATGATAGTAGCTTACTTTCATTTTTTAAACATTTTTTTATTTTTACATATACATTTGTATTATTACACACACATATATATATAATAAACTACTATAGCAAGAACCATGACACAATCAGGAATTATGTAAATGTTAATCTCTTAGTGTTCTGGCTATTTGTACTTGACAAACTTGAAGAAAACATCTTTCCTATCTTGATGTGTCTAAACTTCTAAATGTAAATCAATCTCCATCACATCTTGTCATTATCAACTTAAAAATCTATCTAGACCTAAAAAAATCTTAACACCTAAACAACTAAGCTTCCTGGTGTTCAACTCCATCAGAGACTTTAGAAGGAATAAACTTGATTAGCTGAGTATACAGGGAGTGCAGGTTAGCAGCTTTCCAAATGAGAATATGACAGAGACAGTTTGCTACCTGAACAGTCACCCAAAACTCTCTATAATGTTGGAGCATCTTCTTCAGCCTTCTGGCCCAATATATCTGACAGACATACTTTGAGGCAGGAACTATTGAGGGCTTGCTTACCCTGTCTTGGCAGAGTTTGGCGATTGACTTCACTTTCAATATTTTAATCTCTATTCCTTAACTGTAGTTCATTTTAGTAACTTCTTCAAAATGTTGAATAAATACAGTGATGATAGGCATCTTTTTCTATTTCCCAATTTGTAGCATTCAAATTAAGTATGTTTAATTTTATTATTATTGTTAATTTTATAGATATCCACTACTCTTTTACTATTATGGTAACCTATTATCTTATCATGAATAAATGTTGATTTTATAAAGCATTATTTTATATCACTTTAGGTATGAGTTTTTCTCATCTGCGCTGTCCATGAGAAATTTTAGGCCTGGACCTATTTACATTGACTGGGTTCATTCTTCCAATTTGATTTCTCCTATTATCAACCACAAACTTTCTTAACTTGCTTTTTTAATACTCTGTGCTATCCAATATCTAGATGTTGGCACAATTCAGCTAGTAGTTGACAACTACTATACATTAGGCGCAACAAGTACCAAGAATTTTTCACCCTCTTTTCTGCAGCTTTTCCTACATCTTTGTGACTCCAACTTCTTCCTTATTGATCAACTACGTTTTCCCATACTACTGGCTGCAAATCCTATTCTCAAATAACAATATCTTTTCTCTTTGTTCTCTTGTCCTAGAAGTAAGAGTTGTTACATATTATTGTATTTGACTACTCACAATTGGCTTATTAAATAAATAACTTCTTACAATAAATTCCTTAGTTACATATGTGGGAGCCTGTGTTAAAAAGTTGTGAATTTACTGTGAACTATGAATGGAACACAGTACAAAATGTTCTTCCCAGAATGTGTCCTTTAAAAAAATTATACAAGCAATAAAAACAAGGACATGTAGAGAATTCTCTGACATGTCCACATTATCTCTGTGGGAAAGGTAAAACATGGAGGGATAATCTTGCCTCTTTAACATGACCAAATATAATAAGACATAACACCTGATGTTATTATTGCCATTTTTGAATGAGCTTAATCTAACTGTAAACATCACTTCATGCATTGCTCACTTTTATAATAAAAATGAGACGTACTCTCTGTTTGCACTGATCTTGATCTCAAATTCCTTGAGATCACTTACCCCCTACCCCCATTCAGAGCTTTGGCACTTCCTTCAATCCATGGAGAGTAAGCCTAACTGGCTGCTGTGTTTTAGTGACATAGAGTGGGTTCTGTTTCCCTGTTAATCCCCACTTGACCAGTATAGTGGAATAAATATATTGACTTATTTTTCTCATTCTAAATCTTTTCGATTCTAGAAATAAAACCAACTCTGCCATATTTATATGTGCTTGAGTACATAATATTTTCATATGTATGCATGTCACATATATTCAACCCTTCTATGAGTATAAACAGATACTTATTCAGCTTCAGAAAAATGTAATCACTTCATGTAAAGTTATACAATGTGATGTAGAAAAACAGCATAAGTGGTACTTTGAAGGATATTATGGCCTTTAATATATGTACAAGAAAAGAAATACTTGCCAAATCTGAACAGCTCAAGAGTTACGAAAACAAAAACACATTACATCTAAGTAATTAGATGGTACAGGACAATGATGCTAAGTAAAGAAATGAATTAGATAATAAATCCAAATGACAGAAACTAGTTCTTTGAAAAGATTCATACAACACTTTTTTGTAGGATAAAATATAACAGAAAGAAGAAGAAAACTATAGTACTAATTAAATAAAATTAATGCACACTTGGCCTGGAGAGATGGCTCAGTGGTTAAGAGTACTTGTTAGTCTTTCAGAAGACACAGGTTAGGTTTTCAGTATTCACACTATCACAACCATCTGTAACTCCACATACAGGATACAGGGTAGTCAATGCTCTCTTTGGACCACCAAGGGAACCAGTCATGCAAGTAGTACACATACATACATGCAGACAAAACATTCACACATAAAATAAATATTTTGAAATAATAAATATATAACTACAAGAGATTATTTAAAAAGGTATAACAGAATTGTAAATGTGTTTACTCTTAGATTAACAACAATGAACAAGGGAAAGATAATTACAGAATTATTTCTACTAATGGACAAAAGTAAATGTTAGAATTACCCCTTTTCACACCCTAGTGAACTAACAGAAGAAGCTGAAGACCCTACATGATTTTGAACATCAACAGAAAGGAAATTACATACACTCTGTGTCATGGTCTGGATATAAAATTGCCTCAAAGGTGTATGCTTAAAAGACTAGTTCCCAGATACTGGCAGTGCCGAGAGGTGATTGGATGATGAGAGTTAGTTAGCCTTAACTACTAGTATAGCCTAGAAAGTCCTTAAAACCGAATATATAGCCTTTCCAAACCACACATCAAGATTCCTAGTTGCTGTGTAATAAGATATGTGTGAGGGGGAGTATTTATGCAAAGCAAAAAAGAGTGAACCCTGGTTGTGATTAATACAGAGGGAGTACAGTGGTTTCATATGGGGACTGTAACCTAGAGCTTTCAAAGATAGGTCTGGGAACAAAATGTTGCACACACCAAAGAGGTTTCTTGCTGAGCACTACCAAGATCTATGGAAGAAGCCCCATTAAACAATTCTCAGCAGCAAGATGAACTCTAAGTCAAGGTGATGGTGGTCTTTCCAATGATCTGAGAAGTACATAGTGCAGCCTGCATCTCAGCCTCAAGGACCATAATAGGAGAGGGAGGGAGGGACAGATGGACAGAGAGGTAGAGCAAGGGAGAGGGAAAAACAGGGAGAGATGGAGAGACAGAGAAGGGGGTTGGGAGAGTTTAGCAACTACATTGGCAGAAAGTTCTGGAAGGTCCCAGAAATAGCTCTATCTATAGATCTAGATCATTGAGCTGGTAAACTGGCAGATGAAGACTACCACACTACCAGGTACTCATCCTGAGGGCTATTGCTGTACTCCAATATCAACATACACTACTTGTTTTTATCTATTAATTAGTGTTAACAGTTACTAATTAGAGAACATTACAGAAGATGTACCATTCTTGACAGTAGCAATATCTAAAATGAACCTAACATGAAACCTTAACCCAACACCAACTCCTTTGTCAAGAACTCAAGTTCATCCACTCTCTTGTCTCTCTCAAAGCATACTTCCTTGTTCGTCTACTGCTCAATCACCATATCCTGCACAGAGATCCAGTCCTAACTATAAACACTGTTCTATATCTCAAAACAGCAGAAAATCCAACTAAATTCTTCTTTACCAAACTTCTAGACAACATTTTGGTAAAAGTGACCTGCCTGGCCCTAAGAAAAGATATTGAAATTTACTACTTAGAAAGCAACTAATTAGAACCTGTAACAGAAATTATGTCATTCTTGACTATAAATATATCTAAAATAAACCTAAAATAAAACCTTACAGAAATTTACAAAATCCTTTTGTAGTAACTAGAAAAATTTACTCAAACAGGAAGCATAGAGTCCAACAATCCGTGTTTATTCAGGAAAAAGTTATCAGTTCCAAAATTTTCAGATATTATGTCTTCTCAATAGCTTCCAAGATATCAATCAAGATATGGCTGCTGGTTCTTATGCTCCAAACCAACCACACATGAGTTTTAAAGGAATAAATGAAAAAAAATGGCATTGTGTAAAATATCACAATGAAAGATCCTCGAGACACCCTCAATGGTCTTTTGAGTTGGTACCTGTGTGAAGGCAAGCTCTGGAGTGGAAACAGCTGTGTACGCTTTAATATACAACAGCTGACAGTCTCACATAAAAGAAAAAAATAAGTTCATCTTTGTTTATTTTCCACTGTACCTTGGAGGAGAAAGTCTTACTATGCCATTAACAGAGTTTGAGGTACTACTTAGGAGCTCATATATTAGACCAGTAGAGGGTAAACATTTGGGTTGACTAAGTTCAGTCATTCTAATAACAGCCACCTGAAACCTCATTACTGGCTGATTTGGTGAACTCAGAATGAGGGAGAGAGAGAGAGAGAGAGAGAGAGAGAGAGAGAGAGAGAGAGAGTTAAATTTGTTATTAAATATATTTTATTTTTACATATACATTTATATTATTACATGTATATATAATAAACTACCTACAGCAAGAAGAACCATGACACAATCAGGAATTATATAAATGTTACATTCTTAGTGTTTTGGCTGTTTGTATTTGGCAGCCTTGAAGAAAACATCTTTCCTATCTTGGTACGTCTAAAATTTTGAATGTAAATCAATCTCCATCACATATTGTCATTATCAACTTAAAATGTCTATCTAGACCTAAAAACATCTTAACACCTAAACAACTAAGCTTAATTGTAAAACTAAACTACCTGGTCTTCAACCCCATCAGAGACTTGAGAAGGAATAAACTTGATCACCTGAGTATACCGGGAGGGCAGGTTAGTAGCTTTCCAAATGAGAAGATGACAGAGACAGTTTCCTTCCTGAATAGTCACTCCAAACAAGTGGAAATTAGCCACATAATACAGGATAACTACACTACAACACAGAGACTGATGCACCAACCAAGGACTATGCATGATGTGGATCTAGACTCTTTGCTCAGATGTACTTAGCACAGTCTCCTTATTGGTCCCACATGTGGAGAGTAGGGACTACTTCAGATATGCACTCTGGTCACCGAAGTTAGATCACTTCCCCCTGGCAGAATGGCCTTGACAGGCTACAGAGGAAGAGGATACAGACAGTCTAGATGAGATTTTGATAGGCTGATGTCAGATGTTAGAGGAAGAGGGTTCCCCTTTCTAAGGACTAGGGGAGGGAAGGAAGGAATTCTATGTTAGTCTATTGTTTTCACCTGCACAGAATACAAAGGGTGAACTAAAACAGAATAGGAAAAATGAAAGTGAATCACATGCAACAGGGGTATGAAGTCATTCCTGAAACATTTGGAAATGCCCATGATGTAAGTGGAGGAAGACTCCAGCTTTTGCTTTCAGGGGTGTCATTTTTCTTCTTGGTTTAAGGAAGGATAATTAAAATTATAAAAGAAATACCAGGATCAGTCAGCAGTCTGAGTGACAATGTGAGTTAAAACAGAGGGACCCCACAAACCTCCCTTGAACCCTCTGTGCACTAGCAATTTCCAGAAGCTGTTAGGTCTTTGAAGCCCAAAATAGTGACCAAATCAAGTATATGTACTCGGTGGTGATATTTGGGGGCTTATATGTTGGCCGCCAGTCCTTAGAAAGAAGGTGAGAAAGTACCTATAGAAGCCATGTTACAACAGTTCAGTTTGAGGGTGCCTTCCCCCAAAGAAGAGACCCACACAGAGTTGTAGCCATAAATTTTGATAAAACTCCATCTTTTCCCTACTTAGAAGTCACAGGGAAGAAAAATCATTGATTTGAGATCTTTAGACTTACCTCAGAAGACGTTGAGCAAATGATTAATCAATTATTATTGTGAGTTATTTGGAGACTCTTACCTTCAGGATCAACTGATGAACCCCCCTGGTTTCTGTTCCAAAGAATAGGTCTACGAGATCCTGGAAATCCAAGACCGTGACTTAAGCTTTACCTTCAGTCTTACTGCTGTGGGCTCTGGTCATCTGAGTCAAAACATCCTAAGTGTTATCAGGTGAGTAGGCATATAACAGGAGAAATCTGTGCGAACCCAAACTCCTTTACAGTCCTCTGAAAACTGCCATTTCCCTACCCTGAAAAGATGATCACGCAGGAATAAGGTAAGGAGACACCAACGATAACAGAAACTATAAAGCCTTATCTAGAATTAGATATCTAGAATTAGAACTATGGTGGCATATAAACTTTAGGAATTGTGAAAGCATACACAAGTGCTGTTCAAGCTCAAGACAGATGAAATTCTAGCCCAGAGAGGGAAGGTATGAATTCCTACCCCTAGCAGAGATGCTATTGGCAATTTGTAGCTATGGGGAAAGGGGGAAATCACTTTTCTTTAGGAGTGTTGGCTCTTACAAGTCTACCATGTTCCACTGGAAGGCCACAGGTCCAGGAATGTATGTGCAGTGCAAACTGAACTTAAGGAGTTGTCGGGGGGGGGGGGTGTGGAGAGGATACGAAGTTGTGTAAGTAGTGAAGAGAGGGTACATCTGGGAAGAGTTGGGAGAGGGGTAAATATGATCAAAACATACTATATGATATTTTCAAAGAAATAATTTTAAAGGAAGTAAGAGTTTTTATCTGGGACCCATTCACTCTTTTCAAGAGGGACAAAACCCAGTCCTGGGCAAAATAAACACAATTTCTTTTGTGTTGTCTGGAAACCCTCTTCTCTGGAATAAGAGAGAGTGGGCTGGCATATTTCCAGCCCTGGGATTATATTCAGAGGACCAGGTAGATGCACCATAAAGGGGAAAAGGGTGAAAGGATGAGACTTTTGACTTCTGTTTTTACCAGCCTCAGGCCAGAAGGCTTTGCTTGGTCTAAGAGGTGTGGTCTCCTATCATGTGTGTTGTCCAATGCCTTAAAGGGCAATCAGAATTAAAACTGTGGTAAAGTGAAATCCACTGTGAATCCTCCAAACTACAACCCACTCTCCAACTGAAAAGGAGGCCACAAAGGCCCCCACCTCTGCTCCGGTCTCCAGAATCCAAAGACATGGCAGACACTTGGGACCTTGCTCTCCCAGGAATCCTGCCTGGGAAGCTAGAGGACTTGGAAGAGGGAAAGCTCTACCCCAATTTGTATAAAGTCATGAAAATTAGTGGGTATTTCAAGCTTAGTGGGACAGCATGGCCATACAGAACTTCTCCCCTCTACAGTAGTCTGAGTGTGTTAGGGCAAGCCTAAAGACCGAGTTGCCCATGATATTCACCATTGGGAAAACAAGGAAGTTACATACTTGTTCTGAGGAACTTGCTATTACCAGATGAAAGGCTCATAGTGAGAACTTTGATCACTGTGGGAACCACACTCCTGGTAACAGCAAAGGTCTTCAACTCTCTTCCCTTTTGCCTGCACTAGTAATCTGTGGGAGTGACATGCTCTTTCTGTATGATACTAGGAAACACTGCGGTTTTAATATCAGAACAGCAGAAGGCTGCATTGGTACTCAGACTATGCCAAAAACCCTTTAACAAATGGTGATCACATACTTTTACCTCAGGATGTCCTAAACCTGGCCATAATGCAGTTACCTAACCACAATTTATTTCCTCCACAGATTTCTCAGGACCCAGAAAAATAGTAAGGTGAGTTTCCAGAAACTTGTTTAGAAAAGCAGCAGACCAGGAGATGTGTTTAAGGAAAAGTACTCCCTAATATAGTAAAGGTATGGTGCTCATACAATGTCATTTTGCCCCTCCCGATTTCTGCTTTGCCAGGTCTCCTGCCTACAGCCTTGTCCTGCTGCCCTTGAGCCAAGCCATCATGCCTAGGGGCCACAAAAGTAAGGGCCGGTCTCGTACCAAACGTCAAAATGTACAGAAGAGTCAAAGTCTGCATGACGCTCTGCCCACTGAAAAGGAGGAAGCAACATCTGTTGGTCAAGGCGATCCCCCCAGCTCCCCTGGTACCGACACTCCCCAGAATACTCAGGCAGTTGTAGCCTCTGTTTCTGATGATTCAAGTGTGTTCTCAGGTGCTGTAGGTGGTGAAGCTTCTGTTTTTGTTACTGAGAGACGTTTACGTGTCTCTCTGTTTGCCTCTTCCATGTTTTCTGAGCGCAAAGATCCTCTCAATCGGAAGGCAGGTGTATTGCTGGAGTTCATGCTGGAGAAGTTTAAAGCAAAAGAGCCCTTTACAGAGGAAGCTATGTTGAGAGTGATTAACAAGAAGTACAAGGTGCACTTCACTGAGATCATTAGAAGAATCTCTGTGCGCCTGGAGCTTGTCTTTGGCCTCGAGTTAAAGAAAGTTGATCCCCGTTCTCAGTCTTATATGCTCATGGGCAAGCTGGGTCTCTCTACTGAGGGACATCTGAGTGGTGGTGGTGGGTTGCCCAAGACAGGGCTCCTGATGACCCTCTTGGCTGTGATCTTCATGAATGGAAACATTTCCAGTGAGGAGGATATCTGGGATTTCCTGAGCATGGTAGGGATATATCCTGGAAGGAATCATCCAATCTTTGGGGAACCTAAGAAGTTCATCACAGAAGATCTGGTGGCAGAAAATTACCTGCAATACCACCCAGTGTATGGCACTGATCCCCAAAAATATGTGTTCATGTGGGGTTACAGAGCCCATACTGAAACCACCAAGATGAAAGTCCTGGAAGTTTTAGCTAAAATCAATGATGATGTTCCTAGTTCTTTCCCTGCTCTGTATGAGGAGGCTCTGCTTGATGAGGCTAATAGAGCAGCAAGGAGAGTTACAGCTGTGCCTGGCAATGTCAATCCCAGGCCTCATTTCCGGTTCATAGCCTACAGTTCCTCCCACAAGTAGTTGAGTTTGAGAGTTTTCCACTCTGGTGAAGAGTAGTCAGCCATCTATTCAGTGGGATGCATTATAAGCTAGAAGTAACAAAGTTTGTATCTTCTTGTCCTGCTATACATGAGCAAATTGCAGGTATTTTAGTCTTTGCTCAACTGGAAATCATCTCTTAACCAAAGTTAATTGTCTCACAGTCTATGCTTTTAAACATATTGTCTGACATGTTTATTGCTATATTTCATGTTTAATATGAGTTTGATGATTTTAAACAAATTAGTAAAGCTTAAGTAAGTATGTTTTACTACATCATAAGGTAGGGTGGATTTGTGAAAGTGATTTTTATATAACTGTGGTATCAATAAAGGTGTAACAAAAATAAACAGTTTGCTCTACATTTTATTCCATTGCTTATAGTGTTAATTGCAATAAATTTGGAATTAAATTTACTCAAAGTGTATGAAAAATTGATTTGTAATAATTCAAATCTTTCACTATTAATACTTTTTACAAGGACATACATTAAGTGTCTGATCTAAATAGTAATCTCAATAGTACTAGACATGGTGTAAGAAAAATTATATACCTGTCACTCAAAAAAAAAGTATCTTGACAGCAGGTACATGCAAGGAAGAGAGTGAGATAGTATATAAGCTACAAACACCAAGACAAAAATATCAAATGGGGTGATGGTGTGTGTATATTGTTTATGTATGTGGTATATGCCCATGAGTTACAGGTATGTGCCCATAAACACATGAGGAATCCAGAGGAGGGCACTGTGTAGTCTGCTTTGTCACTCTATGGTTTATCATCTTGACAGAAGTCTCTCACTGAAGCCAGAGCTAAGATGATGGGCGGCAAGCTTTATTAATCCTCCTGCCTCTGCCTTTACAGAACTGGGTGAAATGGCCCATGTGTGACCATGCCTAGCTTTTGTACATAGGCAACAAAACTCAGATTCTTGTGTATACACATTAAGTATTCTTACCTGTGGAGCTACCTCCTTAGCCCTCTAAAATTTAGTATTTATAATCTTTGGTGGTTTTATCAGTTAAAAATATATGAATAATGAGAAGAGGAAAATCTGGGCCTGCAAAGGGTCCCTGGTATGAAAACTGAATGAGTGCTGTGTATAAAGAGAGGACATTGCTTTTTGTTTGTTTTTGTTTTGTTTTGTTTTGTTTTGTTTTGTTTAGGAAATTGGGTCTCTTCCTTGCTATCTTTCGTATTCTCCTATATCAACTGAGTATCTATCTGCTCTTTGGGAAATTCTGTGCTGGGACTGATGATGCTCAGAAAAATATCCAGCAGCTGTACATGGTGGTACATGCCTCTAATCCAGCACTCAGGGAAGCAGAGGCAGAAGCAGGCGGATCTCTGTGAGTTCAAGGCCAGCCTGGTTTACAAAAAGAGTCCAGAACAGCCAGGCTACACACAGAGAAACCCTGCTCCAAAAAAACCAATAGAGAATGAAAAGAAAAAAGAATCCAGCTTTATTCCATAGAATTTTAGAAACAAGGAACTAAAATCTTGAAAAACATTACAATGTCCTATAGGAATTACAGAAACAGAACAGGTAAAAGTGAAAGTAAAGTTCCTGAGGCAAGGCATTTTAGATTTTGAAAACTTCAAGTCAAAATAATGTGATATGATTTTAAAGTAAGCTGTATGGTCAGTTATATGAGTCTATAAGACTGATAAACAGTATACAGGCTTTCATATGATATATCAGAATATTGAAGAAAAATTCTAAATGGAAAACTGTATTGTAAAGGAGGTTCTCTAAAATTAGCTTGTAATATTATACACTGCCTGGACATTTGATGGAGCCAGTAGGACCTCAAATTACCTAAGCACTTGTTTACTCTTTTTTTCAGACCACAATCTCACATGCACCTTCACTGCATAGGGTAGGCTGCTCTTCCTTGATTTGCATACTCTGACTCCCAGAGACCCTGCTTATTTACCATGTGTGACAAGCCCCATTTGGCCCTGTGTTTCAAGTAATATAAGACTTCCTATGATTTTAATAAAATATGTGAATGATTAACATCCATCTTGTCTATGTACTACCTAGTGTATGTTTAAATATCACATATTCCTGTTCTAGAAATTCCTCTTTCACCCGCACAATGTCAATATGTCCTTAAAACATATTATTACGAAGAATAATGCAGTCAGAGATGGTCCAGAAAGAATATATATGTAGGAAAATCTATTAATTTGTGAGGAACATTATAAAAGTACCACAATGGCATAAATAGGATGAATTTCTCACAATTCTGGAAGCCAGAAGTCCAATATCAAGATGTTAGCAGAATTGGTTTCCATCGGGGTCTCTGTCATCAACCTAAATGGCATCTTCTTGGTGTCTATTAATATGGCAGTCTCTATTCATATGCACATTATTGTTCATCCTTCTGTGTCCCAACATCTTCAAATAAGAAATCCCAGTTCCATTGTATGAGTGCTTATTCTAATGGTTTAAATTTAATTTGACAGTGCAATCTCCAAATATGTCACATTCTGTAATACTGAGCAATGTGAATATTACAAAGAGGGGATACAATAAAAATTATACTGGACCTGTGGATTTTAGCATGATTTATATTTTACTTAACAGCTAATATCTACTTATGAGTACATATCATGTTTGTCTTTCTGGGTCTGGGTTGCCTCACTCAGAGAGGCTGAGTAACAAGGAAGGCTCAAGGGGGCATGCATAAATCTCCCTAGGAAGGGGACATAGAATAGATTTTGTGGGTGGGATGGAGGTAGGTGGGAGATGGAAACAGGAAGGACAGGTGGAGAAGGGAGGGAGGGAGATAGTATATGTAGTGGAGACTGGAACTGGGGGGCATATAGGATGAAATGTGAAAACCTAATGCTGTGGAAATTCCCTGGAGCCTATGAGGGTTACTTAGTGAAGGTTTCTATTGCTGTGAAGAGGTACCACAACCACAGCAACTCTTATAAAGAAAAACATTTCATCAGGTCTGGCTTGTAGTTTCAGAGGTTTAGTCCATTTATCATCATGGTAGCATGCAGCATGACAGCATGCAGGCAGACATAGTGCTGGAGAGGTAGCTGAGAGGTCTACATTTGGATCCACAGGCAGCAGGAAGAGACAGTGACAGTGGGCCTGGTTTGAGCACCTGAAACCTCAAAGTGGCACACTTACTCCAAAAAGGGCCATACCTATTCCAACAAGGCCACACCTCCTAATAGTGCCACTCCCTATGGACCTAGGGGGGCCATTTTCATTCAAAACACCACAGTGGCCCCAGCAAGGACTCCTAGTAATGGAGGATATAAAGCCTGAACAGGCCAAGTTCTGTAATGAGAGTAGGCTCCCAGTGGTGGGACTGGAATACCAACTCAGCCATGAAACACTAGACCTACAAGCTGTCCTATCTACAAGAGGTGGTGGAGTAATAGTGGCTCAGAGCTTGTGGGAGTGGCCAACCAATGACTGGTCATATTAGAGGCCTAGGCCAGGAGAGGGAGCCCATACATTACACTGCCTGGATGGCCAGAATCTGGAACCTAGATGGCCCAGCAACCTAAGGTAGAACTAGACATGATTGGCAAAAATGAAAAAGAAAAGTAGAAAAAAAAGTGAAAAAGTCGATGAAATGATTCCTAGTAATATTATGCTATACTCAGAAATCAATGCCTAGCTCAATTGTTATCAGAGAGGCTTCCTCCAGCAAATGATGGGAGCAGATGCAGAGACCCACAGCCAAATAATAAGTAGGCAGAGCTCAGGGAACCCTGCAGAAAAGGGAAAGGAAGGATTGTAGAAGTCAGAGGAGTCAAGGAAACCAGGAATACATGGACCACAAAATAACCTAAGCAGCACTTATAGAACATGCCAGGGAATGAAGTGGCAATTAAAGAGCCTGCATGGGTCTACACTAGGTCCTCTGCATATAGTTGTAGTTTGTTTGGCTTGGGTTTTTGTGGGACTCCTAACAATCAAAGTGTGGGAGTCTCTGACTCTTTGGCCTACTCTTGGGACTTGTTTCCTCCTCCTGAGTTGCCTTGGTATAAGGGTCTGTACCTAGAATCTTTGCATCTTGTTATGTCATGTACAGTCCATGTCCCTAGGAGGCCTGCTTTTTTCTAAAGGGAAACAGAGTAGCAGTGGATATAGGAGAGAGGGATGGCATGGCAGGGTAGACTGTGAAGAGTGGAGAGAGAGAAGGCTACAGTCAGGATGTATTATATGAGAAAATAAATAAAATGAAAAAAGAGAAAATTATAATGTATAAGAATAGAAATATTTTTGCTTTTCCCCGATATACTAAAATACAATGCTCAAATAAACGTTTTTTGTGTATTTCCAGATAGCGTTTTGAAAGAATAAGTAATATTCCCTCAAAGTGAGAAGCAGATGCCATTATGTTAATATGGTTTGGCTTGCCTAGAACTGATTGAATGTGCTTACCTAGTAGAGTATCTTAAATGTATTTTGACAAAATTGAAAGGAAGGCGGTATTTTTGCATGTGATGACATGAATGAAAAAAAAAAAGAATGCAGATGGAAGGATAGTTGAGAGGCACTGAAAGATTTGATGCTCAACAAAACTCTAAGAACTTCGAAGTGTAGCTAGTTGAAGAATAAGCCCAAGATCCAAAGTAAGTAACATGTGTCATGGAAGGGAAGAATCTAATTTTACTTGCTAAAGCAAACTTTTAGCTGTTATTTAAGAGCATCTCATTTTCTCTGACATAACTCAGAGGATGGTAGTATTATCCAGTGCACAATTACTATACCTGCCATTCATTAACTTCTAAATATTTGGCAGTTACCATGACAGGTGTTTTATACAGGGCATGTATTAAATTATTATATAAATCCAGTTTGATTTAGTTAGGTTTCAGTAATAGACTAGAATACACCAGGTAGCTTTAACAAAAAAGAACTACTACTTGATATCCTGGAGGACACAATGTCCAAAATCAAAGAGCTGGTCGATGGAGTGCCTGGTGAGCCCCTTACCTCTTCACATACTTCTTTTCTTCATTCATCCTCATGTAGTAGAGTGGAACACAGTATTTCTAGTCTTTTCTCATGAGGGATGTAATCTACAATAATGTTTCAACCTTTATTATTTAATATAAATATAATTATTGTTGGGTGTAGTGGCACACATCTTTAATTCCAACACTCATGAGACAGCGGCAGAGTTCAAGCTAGTCTGATCTATATAGTAAGTTCCAGGCCAGCCAAATAAATGTACAGTGAGATCCTGTTTTAAAAGTAGATGAGTAAATAAAATTAGCTTCCTAAGGCCACCATCCATAGTACTGTTACATTAGCAGTTATTTTTCGACTCATGAATCCAACCTGTAATTTAAGCTGTACATGAAGATAAGGCTGGAGGAATACAAGTTCAAGGCCTGTCTAACCTACAAATATGAGTTCCTTATCAACCTTAGAAATTTGCACAGACACTATCTACAAATATAATTATTTTACATTTTTTTTAATTAAAAATGTCATCAAAATGCTAGGGAAGTTACTCAGGAGTAGTGTGCTTGCTTGGTGTGCAGAAGGCCCTAGACATTATTCTTTCTTTCTCTCTCTCTCTCTCTCTCTCTCTCTCTCTCTCTCTCTCTCTCTCTCTCTCCTCTCTCTCTCTCTCTCTCTCTCTGTGTCTGTCTGTCTCTTTCTTTGTTTCTCTCTGTCTCTCTATCTCTGTCTCTCTCTCTTCTCTCTCTCTCTCTCATGCACACACACTAAATAAACAACCACATATGAATTTTGAAAAAAAAACATAATCATTGGGTCCATAACAAGTTATAAGGACTCCACTGTATGATAAATAGCCAACATAATTCTCAGAGTTCAGGGCTAATGAGATGGGTTAACAGTTAAGAGCACTATTGCTCTTGCAAAGGACCCAGGTTCAATTCCCAGCAACCACAGGTGTCTGACAACCTTCTGTAACTCCAGTTCCAGGGGATATGATATCTTCTTCTTTCCTCTATCAGTAACACACACACATACATGAAATAAAAAATAATAATTTTATGTGCTGCCAGGCCTCCCCACCAAGGGGAAGTAATCAAATTGGGAGCACCAGAGTTCATGTCAGAGGCAGTCCCTCTTCCCCTGCTGCTCTCCCCACAACTGTGAAAAATGAGCTCTCCATTGGCTAGATGTGAACAGGGGGGCTAGGTTTACTGCATACATTGTTTTTGGTTGGTGCAACAGTTTGTGCAGGTCTCCCTGGGTCCAGATACTCTGGCCATGACTGTCTCCTTGTGGGGCTCCTGAACCATCTGGGTCTTTCCAGGAAGGGGAAGCAGGCTATCTGGATGAGACTTGATAGGCTGTGGTCATATGGAAGGGGAAGGTCCCCTTCTGTCACAGGTCAAGGGGAGGGGAATAGGGCAGAAGAGGGAGGGAGGGTGGGGAATGGGAAGATACAAATGAGGCAATAGCTATTGGGGTGTAATCTGTATAAATTATAGTAAATTAAAATTTTTCAACCCCCCTCAATAATTTTTAAAAATTCTGAAGATTCATATGGTATTAAATGTTGGAGCAAGGACAGACCGTTGATCTGAATTATTCTAGGGACTGTACTATTCTACTCTTCCCACAGTAAGGCTGACTTTTGGAGTTTATGCATTTTTCTCCTCACTATATTTTTTTATATTTGATATTTTTATTGAAATTTCTGTACTTTTATATCACTCCCTTAATTGTATTCCAGATTATTTAAAAACAGATTTTGTGCATAAAATACTGGATTGGACCCACTGCGAGAGTAAAAAGAATATAAACATAAAGAGGGATTTGACTAACAAAATTAAAGGGGGGGAAACTGGTAAAATATGAGCATCTATATATGAAGTGTCACTTCAACAGAAACAGATTGGGATCTAAAAACTCATGTGGCTTAGTCTCATTCTTGTAGTAACCAACTACCTTGAAAACTTGAGTCTGTATAATAAACAGAAGGAATACATATATACGTGTTTTCTCTTAAAGTTACCTCTTATTCTAAGCCCTCTTCCTTGGTATTCAGCTTTACCTTCTTCTCTTCACACTCTGAATACACATCCCTGCTTTTCTCAGTATTTGACAGTGGTTACTACTCGTGAATAATTACAGACATGGCATCTGCCATGAAATGAAATCTTCAGAGACAGAAACCAAGACAACGGTTGGGCTAATTACAGACTTGCATTTAAACAAACTGTGCAGAAACTTTCCCTCCGAATTAACTCAGAAAAGGAGGATTTCGGAAGGTTTGACTCCAAGTAAGATGGAAGGGCAGAGGGAATTGACTTAAATGCGCTCCATTTATTAAATGTACTAGCTTCTATGAGAATGAGAAACTACACATCCCACATCACAGGGGGCGCCAGAGAGGCGGGACTTCCAGTCAGCCTCTCTCCAAGGTCCTTCCCATAGAAATAAAGGTAACTTCCTTCTTCACTGTTTGAGAACTAGGAGGTGACAAGGAGCGCTTTCCACGGCCTGTGACTCCACAAAAGCGGGAAATAAGCCTCAGTTTCTGTCATTCAAGGTGAGGAGTTTCCGCTTGAAGCTGTGCCCTTTGATCTTAGTTCCTGTCCCTTAAGACTGCCCTTCACCATCGACCCAACTGCTCCCTTGTTCTCAATGTAGTCCCACTTCAAAGCGGAGGACCGGAGGACCTTTAGACCACTCTGCCCTTTCCATAGGCCCCCTGTTGCCAGACTTGGTCCACCTCAGAGTAAAGCACTCCACCTCAATCCCTGGCACTGTCCCTCCCTTTCATCTCTCTCTCTCTCTCTCTCTCTCTCTCTCTCTCTCTCTCTCTCTCTCTCTCTCTCTCTCTCTCTCTCTCACACACACACACACACACACACACACGCTCCCCCTCCTCTCCCCCCCCACGCGCCCCGCTTCCCCGGCCGCCATTTCTTGACTTCCTGATTTTTTCTTCAGTTGCGCGCGCCATTTCAGAAGACAGCCAGTGGTTGAAAGCCAAGTAGTTTCTCTTGGTCTCTATGCTAACCAAAGAGAATAATGCTATTCTCGCCCTACTGGAAGCCCGGGTTTTATTTGCAATCTTGTCCCATCTCAAAAAACAGCCAAGGCCCACAAAAATATGTCCAAACTGTCAGTTTTGGCCAGTCTTAAAGAAGAGCTCCATTCCCTCAAGAAACTGCCCCATTTAAAAGTTTGGCCCAACTCGGAGGAGAACCCCCATCTCAAAGCATAGAGCTTTTGCTCCATTTTAGCCACTGGAGAAAACACCTACATTTACCTCAGTGACCACCATTTTTATGTTGGTATTTTTAAATAATTTTATTTTTTGAGATTATAGTATCATTTCATCATTTTCTTTCTTTCTTTCTTTCTTTCTTTCTTTCTTTCTTTTTCTTTCTTTCTTTTTTTCCCTTCAAGACAAGGTTTCTCTGTGTGCCTTTGGCTGTCCTGGACTCGATTTGTAGACCAGGATGGCTTCGAACTCACATCAACCCACCTGCCTCTGTCTCCCAAGTGCTGAGATTAAAGGCGTGCACCACAATGCCTGGATAGTTTTCTCTCTTTTCCTCTTTCCAAGCCCTTCCATGTACTCACCTTGTTCTAGATACATAAATACAACATGATTTGTTATAGGCACATAATGTTGCATGCATACATGTTTTTAGGGATGACTGTAGTCCAAACATGACCTGGACAAAAGGATGCCAACAGGTATGCTAATGTGGAAGGAGGAAAGGTCATAAGGCTACAACTGTAGACAAGGACTACAGTCAGTGACCACCATTTTTGTCTGTCTCTATACAGCTTGAATAGTATCTTTCCCTTCCCTGCCACACATTTCCTTGTCCTCAGTCTCTGATGCTCCCACTGAAGAATCTACACCACACCTCCAGGAAGCTGAGCAGTAGTTGTACCAGTGGAACACCTCAGAAAAAAATCCCCAACAATACCTCACTTTATTTTCAATTTATAGAAATATGTGCTCTTAAGGGTCTCAAAAATGGACCAGTCAATAAAAAATGTGGAGCCAAATTTTACTAAAGAAAATAAGCCTATAATAACAATAGAAAAATTCAGGAAAACATAAATGGAGATACTAAGACCCCATTTGAGAGTCTGAGAAAGCCAAGCATGGGTGTCCCATGGACATATGCCCTCTGTTCACACTTAATCAGATAACTGAAGCTATTGACATGAAGGGAAAGGATCCTTTATGTTAGCAAAAGAGGAAACACTATGCTTTGTAGGGAACTGAGAGAAGAACTTGGGGTGAGTTTTGAGAAAATTACCAATATAATTAGGAGGCTCACAGATTGACCCTGCCATCAATCCTTGGCAGTGCAAGCATTACTATTGTGTTAATTACTCTAAGAATGGTCTTAAAAGAGTAATGAGATCCTTAGTGTGAATGGAAGGTCCTTTAGTCAGATAAGTATTTAAAGTATAGTCAGAAATCCAGATAAGAACTCCATGGGGAGGAATCAGGGTACATCTCCCCTGCTAGGGGACTAGACTTTGTGTGCAGTAGTAATGGGTCATGCCCTTATTTACTCCCATACTATGAGGCTCTACCAGAAATAGTAGTAAGAAATTGGGTTAGAGAAGATGGCCTAAATATTTCTACAAGGAAGTTTAAGAACTGTCTGAGAAGAACACATACAACAGAATATCACACAGAGACAGTTGCCCAGTGATACAGGAGAGAGGCTCAGGCTTTACAAGAATTGGCATGAAGCTTCTCACTGGAAACTGAAAGGGTCTCCACAACTCTCTCAGCTAGAAGGCATGATTGTCAGCCCCCTGCATTCAGCCAAACCCAGCACAGGCAGGAATGATAAGCTATCACTTGAGACTTCCTCTACCTTCTTACTTATGAAATAGGCAGTTGAGAACAGAAGGCCAGTAGCTTCCTAAAGTAGTGGAGACTGGGCCTCCAACCAGGGACCATGCATGGACTGGACCTGGGGCCCCTGCACAGATGTAGCCAATGGGAAGTTCAGTTGGTCATCATGTGGGTACCCTTTTAAGGGAAGTTGGGGGATGTTTCTGACATGGACTCTGCTGTCTGTTTTTGGGTTGGGTTCTCATGGCCGGGCTGCCTCATTTGGGCCACTGGGGAAGGGGATGACCTCAGTCCTGATACTACTTGATATGCTGGAGTGTGTGGGTGGTTTCCCTTTCTCTGGGGAATAGGGGCAGGGAAGGATGGGGCAAACAGGGAGGGAGGGTGGGACAGGGGGAGAGGAGGGAAGGGGATTTGACCAGGATGTAAAGTAAATAATTTTAATTTTTAAAAAGAAAAAAAAAGAAGCACTTTGATGGAAACATATAGAAGATGACTTAGTTAAACACAAGGAGGATTCCACCTGATGAAATGCTCATGTAATTTCATTCTCTCCTCATCAGGCAACTGCATCTCCAGCATCCTGCCCACACATCTTGGTATTGTCCCTCATCATGCCTCGAGGCCAGAAGAGTAAGCTCCATGCGCGGGAGAAACGCAAACAGGCCCGAAGTGAGGCTCAGGCTTGTCGGGATGCTCAGAGAACAGCCCAAGAAACACCAGAGGCAGTAGAAGCGTCCCCTGCTGCCTCCCAGACCCAGGCTGAGGCCGAGGCCGAGGCCGAGGCCGAGGCTGAGGCTGAGGTGCCCAGCACTCCCGAGGCGCCTCCGACTACACCACCATCTACCCCAAGTTTTCTGATTATTTCTTCCTCTGATTCAGATGAAAGCTGCAGTGAGGAAAGTGAGCAAAGTAGGCAGTGGGGATACTCTGCTGGGGCCAGCCTTTACTCTGACGCTGAGCACCAAGCTCTGATAGAGAGAAGGGTGATGATGCTCTTGCAGTACCTGCTCTACAACTACAATCTGAAGCAGCTTACCACCAAGGAGGAAATGCTGAAGCTTATCAGCAAGAAGCATGAGAGAGACTTCCCTGAGATCTTCAGGAAAGCTGCTCAGAAGCTCGAGGATACCTTTGCAGTGGAAGTGAGGGAAGTCAACTCCAGTAATTCCTCATATGACCTCATCAGCCAGCTGAAGCTCCCCAACAATGGGAGGATTCGTGCTGGCAGAGGCTTACCCAAGGACGGCTTCCTGCTGAGCGTCCTGGCTATCATCTTCGTTCGGGGCAATCGCACCAGTGAAGAAGAGATGTGGGAAATCCTGAAGAAGAAGCACATCTACCCAGGGAAGAAGCACCGCATCTTTGGTGAACCCCGGAAGCTCATGACCCAGTATTTGGTGAAGCTGCAGTACCTGGAGTACCGGCAGGTGGCCAACAGCGACCCTCCACGCTATGAGTTCCTGTGGGGTCCCCAAGCCTACGCTGAAACAAGCAAGAAGAAAGTCCTGGAATTTTTGGCCAGGATCAACAAAACAACACCTGATGTCATCGAAGCCCTTTACGAAGAGACCCTGGACGAGGAGGAGCAGAAGCAAGAAGGAGAAAAAGCCAGAGGTGAAGATAAAGCTGCTGCCGCTGCTGACTAAGCTAGTCAAGTTACCAGCAGCTTCTACCACCCCTGTTGACACTTGAAGTTTTCCTGTCAAGATAAGAAGACGAAGCATCAGAAGAAGAAATTTTTTGAGTTAGTAGTTCAGTACACTGAGAATAGTAGGGGATTAAAACACGGTCAGGCCTAGTTTTCTTTAATTGCTTTCATTACTTGGTTTGGTAAAGTTAAATGTAATAAATGCAATGAAATGTTTTCCCCTGGTTTTTAAAAAATAGATAAAATTCAAATGTTTATGAATTAGACTTTGTGTTTATTTACTGATATTTAATGAATCCACATTAAAAATAATATCTTTAAAAGTCCAGATGAAAGTATAGTATTGGAAAGGTAATATAGTATTCCAGCCTCCAGTTTTAGAACTTTTGAGCCATTTTCTGCTACTGTACCAGTAAGACTGAACTTCCCATTGTGGCTTAATATAAAGTAAAAAAAGGAGTAAGGTTTATGGCATTTCTTATGATAGCAATCAAGTTGAAGTTCATTGAGCAAGGCATGTGGTGAATGTGGAAGAATGAAGGTCCCAAAACCAGATACAGTTTTCATCCACCAGTCATGTAGGTATGGGGCTAACTGGACTTTAAAATTAGTAAGTTAATGCATGCCCTTACATGGTATGCCTTGGAGGTTAGGGACAAAATCCTATAAGATTATGCTAGTAGCTCTGGGAAAATATACAGTGGTGTTGGGGTGGAATTGAAGTATATCACTATAATTGACATTTAATTTTCACAGTTCTGGATTCAGAACATTATAAGATCAAGGTAAATACTGACCCAGTTCCTAATAATGCTACCCTTACTTAAGAGCTTGAGGGGTGGTAAGAATAAGGGGGTAAGGGACAGCAAAAGGTAAAGGGCAAGTAAAGAAAGTGAAGGAAGGAAAATGGAGATAAGGAGGAAAGAAGTCAGTCAGGTAGAGGAGAAGAAAAAGAGGAGGAGGAGGAAAGCACAGATTGAGAGAGAAAAAAATTTACTCATCCTTGTTTTAGTGTAGCTAACATCAAAATCAGGGGAGTAGCTCTCTCACTGCATCCTAAATAGAATTGGTGTCTTCCTCAAACCCCTCCCCTAAAGGCCCAGGGATCTGTGTGAAAGAGGAAACAAAAAGATTGTAAGAGCCAGAGGTGGTAGGTAGTTAAGTCCAAGGAAACAGTCTTCTAGACACAACTGGAATGATACACATATGAACTCAGAGAGACTGTGGCAGTGTGCATAAGATCTTAACAAATTAAAATCAGATGGGTTCCCAGCATCAAGAAGTCCAAGCCGACTTGGGTCAAAAATGTTATTTGCAATTGATTCCTATTGGGAATGGGAAAATCAGTCGTCTCCAATGGGGTGTCACTGGGTATATCAACCATATTCCAGGGGAGGCCTCATGCCCAGAGGTAGTTGAGCAACACAAAATGGACTCCTGTTTGCTGTGTGAGGATGTAGGAAGGGACTTTTTGTTTCATTTTGGGTACTTTTATTATTTTTTTTTCTTTTAATTTTGATTCTCTCCCTTTTGTTAGAGACAGAAAGAAAGTCCATTAAGTTGGGTGGGTAGAGAGGTGGGAAGGAGTTGAGGAAGGAGAAAAACATGATCAAAATACATTTTATCAAAAAAACTTTTTAAAATCTGGGGCTTCCTATTATAAACATTATTGAAACATAATTACCTCTAATGCCCATTATTGCGTTCTCATCACATTCCAGAAGAGGACTTCACTTTAATTTTGGGGATACACACTTTAAATCCACAATGACACTCTTATAAGTGACCAGGTTGGTGGACAAATGGAACACACATCGCCATTTGGGCAAGAAGGAAAGGTGCTTCTTTTCCTTTCTGTTTCTACTGCTGATGAAGTCAGCTTGAAAATCAGATGGTGGAGCTGGAGAGATGGCTCAGAGGTCAAGAGCATTGGCTACTCCTCCAAAAGCTCCGAGTTTGATTCCCAGCAACCACCTGGTGGCTCACAACCATCTATAGTGAGATCTGGTCCCTCTTCTGGTGCACAGGTGTACATGCTGGCAGAACACTGTATACATAATAAATAAATATTTAAAAAGGAAAAGAAAAGAAAAACATTAATACAATGGAATACTATTCAGCTATCAAAATCAAGGAAATCTTGAAATTTCCAGGCAAATGGATGGAAGTAGAAATGATCATCCTAAGTGAGGTAACCCAGACCCAGAAGGACAGACATGATAGATAGATAGATAGATAGATAGATAGATAGATAGATAGATAGACAGACACAGACAGACAGACAGACAGACAGACAGACAGATATTATCTCAACATAGATATCCTCTGAGAGAATCCATCCAGTGGGGCATCGGGACAGATACTGGAACTGGAAGCTGGACTGTGGGTGGAGCTCTGAGAGTTGTAGGGAAGAGTTGGGGGAATGAAAAGTCCAGGAGGGAACAGGAGCTCAACAGGGAGACCATCAAGGCCTGAGGATCTGGACACAAAGAGGCCCTGCACAAACTGATGCACCAACCAAGGACAATGTATGCAGAGAACCAAGACCCCCTGTTCAGATGTAGCTGGTGGACTGACGATTCTCCACATGGTGGGGAGAGAGAACTGCTGCTGAACTTCTGACATGCACTCAGGTACCCACAATTTAGTCACTGGTCCTTGACAAGACAGCCTAGTGGGCACACAAAGGAAGGGGATGCAGGCTATTCTGATGTGACCTAATAGTCTGTTGCCAGACAGTTGGGATAGGAAGACCTTCCCCCTCCATTGGAGGTCTAGGGGAGTGGAATAGGCAGAAAGGGGAGGGAAGGTGGGAAAGGGAAGATAAGAGGGAAGGGATAACAATCGGGATGTAATGTAAATAAATTATAATAAAGAAAATGTACATAAAATGGAAAATCAGGTGGCTAGCCAACCTGTAATCCCAGCACTCAGGGAGTAGGAGGTGGGTGGCAGATCAGTTTAAGGCCAGCCTGATCTACAAAACGAAACCCAGTCTTAAAACAAATAAAAACAATCAGGTGTCTGGCACTCATTCTGTCAAAACTGTGAATGATCCTTCAAGTAAGATGAGATCCATAGAAGCCACTATCTTGACACCATTTGACTTGCACTGTGAAAAGAAGATCCTAATTGATGAGAAGAGCATTAGGTTATCTTAATTTTCATTTAACAAACATTTTGTTAAGTCAATAATGACTAAAACGAGACAGCTGGGCAGTCCACCATGGGGGCAGTGGAAGGATTTGTGACTTATTACAAATTCTAAGACCTTGAATTGTAGTCTTCTAGGAAGTCTACCCCACACTCTAATCAGTGCTGTCACATTGAAATTTAATGCTTGTACTTAGTAGGAAGAACTTTTGTCTTGTTTACTATCATTTTTATTAGACTACTCTATATATTCCAATATCTTGAGGATAGGAAAATAAGATACTGCATTACAAGTATATTTATCAACTTGGACCAATATAATAGCAGTTATTTTTCAAAGCTGGGAATTATTTTTCAGCTGTGTACTCCAACCAGATAGTACCTTCACCAGACTCACTTGCTGGATGCTGATCGTGTAGTTCACGTTTAAGGCTGGTAGATCGAATGACAAGACTTAGAGCCCTGAAATATATTTGTCTAGTGCATTATTTCACTCCTCCTACTTCAAGAGATCTTCTGCCTCTAGTTTATTTTTTTCACTATTCTAAAATGGCTCTCAGCTTGATAGCCTATGACCCTCAGTTTGATAGCCTATGACCATATAGAGGGGCAGGAGGTTCTCTTCTGTCACAGACATAGGGGAGGGGAATAGGGTGAAAGTGGGAAGGAGGGAAGAGTGGGAGCATACAAATGATGGGATAACAATTGAGTTGTAATCTGAATAAATTAATAACATTAAAAATTAAAAGATAAATAAGTAAAATGGTTCTTGGACAATAAAATGCCACTCGTAGCCAAAGTAGTGGAAAAAAACTCTATAAAGAGCAAGTGAATAGATAAGAAATAAAATGAACATATTGGCCATAGGCTTAGTTTTTCTAAGTCAATGATATCTGAAAGGCAACATGACACAAAAGCTGGTAGTGTGCCCACCTCCAAGTCTTTGCACATTATAGCACCCTTTCCTGGGATTTCCCCCAGTATTCACTCCTTTCACCTCTGGAGCCTGACCTGCTGGGTAGCTCTTTATCACATCTTTCTTTGAAGGTTACATTCTATTCCCACTGGAGTAGACAGCCTTTGCCATATAACCCTGACAGAAATCCCAATTCCATGATGGTGTCTCTTTTACTATGGATATCTATCATTTTCAAATTCTACTTTACATGGCATATTAGAAAATCTCTCTCTCTCTCTCTCTCTCTCTCTCTCTCTCTCTCTCTCTCTCTCTCTCTCTCTCTCTCTCTCCCATACCTTATTCTTCATTCTTTTTCTTTTCTCTATGACTTTTCAAACATCCATTTTTACTAGATAGGTTAGTTTCTGGTTGTGCATCTAAATTTTTAGTTTATACACTTGTTATGTATTAAGTATAAAGGTAGATTTTATATTTGTGAAATAAATTTATTTCTGACTTTTAAAATCCGGAACAGAAGAAATATTAACTTTCATGATTCCAATGTGTTTCACTAGTTTTATTTCAGTCCATATACTCCAAATACAGATAGTAAAAGGTACCAATATTGCTGGCTTAAAATAAAATGTTGTTAAATATTACTCTGCAAATACCAGGATTTTTAAACAACAATAGTAACACTTTAAAAAAATCTTTATTTTAATTTTTTTATTTACAACTTACAGCATTTGTCCACAGTTTCATCAAATAGTCATAAAATAGTTTTCTTAAATGTAGAGATTCTTGACTTTTTGTAACCAAAGCGCTGTTATTTCATGTTTTTTGATGGGGAATATCACTTTATCTTTGAGGACCCAAAGATAATTAAGAAAGATTTGGTGCCAAACTGTACTTGATGACTGCCAAGTATCTGGTACTGATCCCCTCTGATCTTCACTCTGTCCCTATTAGGTTTCAAAACTCAAACTGAAACAATCAAAATCAATGTCCAGGAAGGTTTCACCTGGGACTAGTAATACCAGACCTTTTTTGTCCTATAATACCTTATGAGGAAATGTGGAGTGATCCGGTTGAAGGAACAGCAAGGAGAGCTACAGATTGGTCGAGTCTAAGTCTCATCTCAAGGCCATGTCCATCAGCTCATCCCTCATCTAGTTGGAGTATCATAAGGTACAGTTTTCAGTTCCTATTTGGAAGGAACATTCAGTTTTCTCAGCAGTGGAACAAATTCACAAACCAGTTTTGGTGTGGTTTATGACCTAGTATTGGGTGGAGTGGAAAGCCATAGGAACTTCACAGTAAAGAAACTTGTTTTACACTGTAAATGACAAAAAAAGTGGGACTGGAGAGATGACACAATTATTAAGAGCATCTGCTGCTCTTGCAGAAGACCCAGGTTTGATTCCCAATACCTATATTGTTTGGATTACAACAGTTCATAACTCCAGTTTCAGGGCATCTGGCACCCTTTTCTGGCCTCTGAGGATATCGTGTATATACATGGTGCATATACATACATGCAGGCATCAACACATACACACAAAAAGCAACATGTTATAGAAACCTGTAGCCATACTTTTTGGCTACTTTTTGGATTCTTTTTCTTACCTCCCTACAGCACCCCTATCTTTTTCAAACCTCCTACACTGGGTAGGAGAGAAAGAAGTTTAGAGAAGAAAGGGGGAATCAATATCATTAGATTATTTCCTGCTGATTAGAGGCATTGAGTTCCTTGGGGAAATTTTGATCTTTGTCATCATGCATCAGCATATCTCCAACCAGCAATCCAGCAACCAGCAACCAGCAACCAGCAACCAGCAACCAGCAACAGCAGCAGGAGCAAACTCCAATAAGCAACAGCAGGGCTCTGGCATTTATGTACCCTCTCAAGAGTCCCCAGAATTCCTAATGTAAATTATTCTCAGCAGGCAAAATCATGCCTCTCCCAGTGAAGGGGGCAAATCATAGTCACCTACTGTGGACAATCAAAAGTAGCCCCATATCCCATACGTGGGATTTAAAACTCATATTCACATATAATATTTCTGTGTATTGCAAGAAACTAAAAATCTCATTACAGAAGCCAGTGTGGAGGTTCCTCAAAAAGCTGGAAATTAATCTACCTCAATATCAAGCTATCTCATTCTTGTGCATTTACCCAAAGGACTCTGAATCTTACTACAGAGGCAATTGTTCATCCGTGTTCATTGATGATCTATTCATAATAGGAAAAAATTAGAAACAGCCGAGATGTTCACCAAATTATCATAATAAAATGCAGTACATTTATACAATGGAAAAATGAAATTACAAAATTTTCAGAGAAATAGAACTAGAATCAATCATACTGAGTGAGGCAATTCAGACCACAAAAGACAAATATTTCAAGTTTTCTATTACATATGGATGTTAGCTTTTTGTTTGGTTTGGGTTTTTTTTTTTTTGTTTGGTTGGTTTTTGAGACAGTATTTCTCTGTGTAGCCTTGGCTGTCCTGGACTCACCTTGCAGACCAGGCTGGCCTCAAACTCAGAGATGCACCTGCCTCTGCCACCCTGAGTGCTGAGATTACAGGTGTGCGCCATGATGCCCGGCTAGAATATTAGCTTTTAAGCTTTCAATATCTTTGCTTCAATCCAAATAATTACAAAGGTTAGGTACATAAATGACCAGGGGAACTGAGGGAGACAATGAATATAGCATTATAAAGAGGAAACTAGAATACGAAGATTAAATGGTGAAAGGGGTGGGGAAGTATGGTAAAGGAGGTGTCATGGGGAGGGGCAGCTAACACAAAAACCTTTTGAAAAACCATATGGAAGCTTACAACTATGGAAGCTTCCTAAAATATATACATACATGAAAGGAATTAGATAGAGTTTTCATATAATGAGGGAGACAATATCCCAACTAGCCATTTTATGTCATCAAGTAAAACTTCCATATACGTATAAATACATATGAGAAATTTTATATATATTGTTTAATTTTTGGCTAAAGGAAATCCCTTTGGCCCTATCAAACATCACAGGCTGCTGTAAACAGTACTGGTTACTCTCTAAATCCTGGTGAAAAGACCCTATTGCTGAAGACACCACTTTCTTCTATCATTGATCATAGAGAAGTCAAGATTGAACCCAAATAGCAGATTCACCCCTAGTGACTAGCATTCGTGATTCTGGAATGTACTCTGCACACTAACAAAGGAGAAAAGCAACCATCAATATCATTCAGCTTCAATTCCTGTAACATACAATAGTGACATGCCTACAAGGTATAAAGGTGCAATAGTGACATGTGTTATGGCAGTAACAACCATTTTTTTTTATCAAATTTAGGACCCACTCATAAGATGGAACCCATATTTGACACTGCTAAAGTGACCAAGAATCTGAGACTGGATCAGCCATGGGCTTAGGGAGAAATCTACTACTATCGTTCTGTTAAAGGAACATAGCTAATTAAATTAACCTAATGGCGCATTTTTATGTCTATAGACCAGTGACTCACTCAGTCTTAATCAGAGAAGCTTCTTCTTGCAGTATATATGAATTAGCATAGAGTTACACATGTGGACAATGTGCCAAGAGGGAGAGAAGGAAGGAGGGAGGGAGGGAGGGAGAGAGAGAGAGAGAGAGAGAGAGAGAGAGAGAGAGAGAGAGAGAGAGAGAGAGAGAGAATATTCAGTTCTAAATGGGATGTCTTTATCAAAGCCCTTTCCTTAAGGCTCAAAGATCTATGTGGAAGTGTGGTGACAATTCTGTAATTTTGGTTCCTTAAAAAGACCAGAAATTTTATAAGAATACGTTTTTGTTTTAATCCCAGACTATCCATAGTAGCTGACTATGATTTGCCTCATGCTCTAGCAGAGGCATGGTTTTGATATCTGCAGATAGTCTCTGTGATTGTGTCACATTTGGAAGCTGTGGAATGGAGGGGTAATAAAAGGAGAGGACCAGAGCTTTGGAGGTGGCTATGGTAATTAGAGGGTGGAGGAGGTTGGGTTGATAAAAAAGAAAGAAAACGGGATCAAGGACAAGCAGAGAGAGATAGAGATCGAGCTATCGCGATCTCTCTCTCTCTTCCTCTCTCTCCCACCCTCTCCTCCCTCTCTCTTCTCTCTCTCTCTCTCTCTCTCTCTCTCTCTCTCTCTCTTTCCCTCCCTCCCTCCCTCCCTTCCCCTCTTTCCTCTATCCTTCTTTTCTCCTATCTAGTGATAAGGGGCGAAACTTGGGGGATAAAGGGTGGGAAAAAGAAGATCCATAAAGTAGCAAAGGCAGGAAATATGAAAGAAGAGGCAGAAAGATTATAAAAGCCAGACTGGTATATAACTTCAAGACACAACAGGAATAATACAAATATGAGCTTGCAGAGACTAACAACACACAGAAGACATGCACAGGTTCAAATCAGGCAAAATACTAGCACTGAGAAGCAGAAGTGAACACAAATCCTACCATTAAGAAGCTATTTACTTAAATTCCTGAGTAATTTCTCAAGTCTCTGGGGGGCATTGAAGACAAGATAATATAGTTCTATAACCAAGTTTAGCTGGTTAGGAGACAAGATCATTTTAGATCAAGATAAAGAAGTTAAGCTATTAGAGTTGAGATAAGATAGATATTGAATCTCATTCCGAGATCTAGACCCAACAAGACAGGAAAAACATTTACTATGCAGATGGCCAAGTCACTATGAATGTAACATATATAGAATTCATTATTCTCATGATTGTCACATGGTTCTCCCTGCTGTATGTAGTTTGTTTTATACATGTATAATAAAATAAAAGTATATAAAAAAGAAGCTATTTACAATTAATACCTGCTGGAAAGGGGAAATCAGTTTTCTCCCATGGAATATCACTGACTATATGAATCATGCTCCAGGGCAGGCCCCATGCCCAGGAGTAGTTAGTTAACACAAAAATGAACTCAGTTGGGGGGAGGGCTTTTTGTTTCATTTTGTTTGGACACTTTTTATTTATTTGTTTCTATTTTTGTTTTTGTTTTGTTTTGTTTATGGAGAGAGAGTAAAAGAGAGAAGGGCCAATAACATAAACTTGGGTGGGTAGGGAGGTAGGGAGGATTTGGTAGAAGGAAAAACATGATCAAAATATATTACATGAAAATTTTAAATAATAAAAACAGGTTCATTTTCCTTTGTGTTTTAAAATTATGTCTTTTACTATAAATAAAATATTTGCAGTCATGTAATTTATTTTAGAGTGCTTGTTTTATTCCAGTATACTGTATATTCTCTACTGACTACAAAAGCACCACCACCAACAACAACAACAAAACAGAATAAAACAAAGTATCTGAGTTAAATGTTGTACTTAACAAAAATTAATCCCATGAATCACAGTTAATAGAGTGAAACAGAGTGAATATGCTAAAAAAAGAAGTTTCAGGAGCTAGGGAGGTGGCTCAGTAGTTAATTCCTAGTACCCACATAGAATGGCTCAAAATAAGCTATTGTTGTGAATGGCTTATAACAGCCACCTCCAGGGCATCTTATAATGTCTTATAGCAATTGTGGGTATGTGCACTTACTCGGACATACACATAAATTAAAAATGGGCTTCAGTGGGGCAGGAGAGATGTCTCAAAGGTTACAAGCACTGCCTGCTCTTCCAAAGGTCATGAGTTCAAATCCCAGAACCACATGGTGGCTCAAAACCATCTATAATGAGATCTGGTTCCTTTTTCTGGTATGCAGGTGTACATTCAGGCAGAACACTATATAAATAATAAATAAATAAATCTTTTGTGCCTCACATTTGACCATGTCCCCTGGAGGGGGAGACCTGGTGGCACTCAGAGGAAGGACAGCAAGTAGCCAAGAAGAGACTTGATACCCTATGAGAATATACAGGGGGACGTAATCCCCCTCAGGAACAGTCATAGGGGAGGGGAATAATGGGAAAATGGGGGGGGGGAGGAATGGGAGGATACAAGGGATGGGATAAACATTGAGATGTAACAAGAATAAATTAATAAAATAAAAAATAAATAAATAAAAAAAAATAAAATAAAATGGGCTTCAGAAGTAAAGTAAGGCCAAAGGTGTGAATTGTGAATTATTTTCAATGTCAAGCCATTTCACAATTTTGTTCCTAATCATATATCACTGGGAAAATTAAAAACAGATTCTGGTCAGGGAAGCAGCTAGCCTAACTGCAGATTTTCACTTCTCTCTCATTTCCTCCAAATTCAATCCCCTAGTCTCATGCCCAGCTCTTCTGCAGCAGACCACCTGCTGCAGCTTCTATTCCCCCTTGCCTTCCTCTCCACTGGATCCCACAGCTCTTCCCCTCCCAACTTCCTCTTCCTTCCCCTACTCATTGCTTTACCCCAGACTCTAAAACCAGCAGTCACTCTCTGGGCACTTACAGGCCACGGTGACCACGGAGAAAGCCGACTAACTTTCTCCTTCACTTCTCCTTCAAATCCAATGCCAGCAGAGTGCCTGCTGGGGCCTCCCTTTCCCCACTTTGCCCCCTTCACTAGTGGATTGCACAGATCTTTCCCACCTCCCAACATCATTCTCCCACTCACTGTTTTATGCCATCCATCAACCCCAGCAGGCATTCCCTGAAAACAAAACAGCCACTTTAGCTAGTGAATCACGTAGGTTAATTACAGATTTTCAACTCTCCCTTCATTCCTCCAAGTCAAGTATGCATTCTCATCCAGCTCTGTTGCAAGCCTTCTGCTATGACCTCTTCTCATTCTCTGACCCTATTCCCAGAGAAGTAAGGAAAATATGGCTTCCCTCTCTCCAGTGAACACCCTAAGTCTCCCCTTCTAGGCCATTTCCCATCCCTGTGTGCCAGCTCCCAATACCTAGAAACATATTTTACCTGGAGTCTCCAGTGGCTACACCTATTTCCTAGCAGACAACACAGAAAGGGCAACTAAAGAACAAAACAGTCACCCAACAAAGACAAGAGCAGATATCAATATCAAACCCAGCTGCATCAACACCAGTGTAAAAACACAGTACCAGCCAGGACAATGTGTCTCCACTAGAGACCAGCAACCCTACCAAAGCAAGTCCTGAGTATTGCAATGGAGCTTAAGCACAAGACAAAGAGCTTCAAAAGAGCCTTAATGAATCCCTTAAGGAAAACTAAGAACATATGAACAACAGTGGAAGGGAATGAACAAAACAGTTAAAGGCATGAAAGTGGAAATAGAATCAATAAGGAAAACCCAAACTGAGGTAAATCTGGAAATGAAAAGTTTGGGAACTCTAACAGGAATGTCAAAGGCAAGCCTCACCAACAGAATATAAGAGATGGAGAAAGAAACTCTAACATTGAAGAAAGGATAAAATAAATGGATACCCCAGTACAAGAAAATATTAAATCTAAAAATTGCTGGCACAAAACAGCCAGGAAATCTAGGTCACTATAAAAAACAAATACAATGACAATATGAATAGATGAAGGAGAAGAAATCCAGGGCAATGATACAAAAAAATTTTTAATACCAAATAAATGAGAACAGAAAATAAAGCCCCCTCATCACATAAAAATCAAAACATGAAACATACAGAGCAAAAAATAATATTAAAAACTGCAAAGGGAAAAGACCAAGTAACATATTAGGGCAGACCTGTTAGAATAATATTTGACTTCTCAGTGATGACTCGAAATACCAGAAGGGCCTGGAAAGATGTGCTACAGACTCCAAGAGAACACACATGCCAGCCCAGACTACTATACCCATCAAAACTTTAAGTCACCATAGAGGAAGAAAACAAAATATTCTATGACAAAACCAAATTTAAGCAATTATCTATCCACAAATACAAGCCTAAGGAATGACTGCATGCAGCAGAATGCAAAGAGAGCCATAATTATCACCTTGCCCCAAACTGTACTTTAAATGTATCAAAGACCTCATCATAAAACCAGATACACTGAAGTTGATAGAAGAAAAAGTGTGGAATAGTGTTTAACTCATTGACATAGAAGAGGACATTGTGATTTTTAACATTTATGTACCAAGCACAAGGGATTCTAAGCTAGTAAAAGAAACCATACTACAGCTTAAATCACATGTTGCCTTTCACACATGGATTGTAGGAGACTTCATTACCCTGCTATAGCCAATACACATGTCATTTAGACAAAAACTAAACAGAGACATGCTGGTGCTAAATGACCATATAAACCAAATAGACCTAACAAATATTTATAGAACCTATCACCCAAACAAAAAAGAATATAACTTCTCAGCAACTCATGGAACTTTCTCCAAAATTGACCACATACTCAGAAAACTAGTCTCAAAGGATAGAAGTAAATTTAATAAAATACTACATATTATCTGACCACTATGGTCAGCTATGGATTAAAGCTGGATAACAATAACATCAGAAACAACAAACCACCTACAAACTCATGGCAACTGAACAACTCTCTGGCGAATGAAAAATGGGTCAAGACAGATCTCAGAAAGATATATATGGTATATACTCACTTATAAGTAGATATTAGCACAACATAGAGGTCCTCTGAGAGACTCCACAAAGTGGGTGAACTAGACAGATGCTGGGACTCACAGCAGCCAGTCTCTGGGAGGATCATTGGGAGTGGTCTGGAAGAGTTGGGGGATGGAAGGGCCCAGAGGGCCAGGGGCCCACAGGGATACCATCAAGGTCAGCAGATCTGGACTGGGGGAGGGGAGCTGCACCAACCAAGGACAATGCATGCAGAGAACCTAGACCCCCTGTTCAGATAAAACAAAGGGGTCAATGATGATTGCCTCTCACATGAACTCTTGTGCTGGTGATCTGATCACTTCCTCTTAGTGCTGAGGCCCTGAGGGCACACAGGGGAAGGAGATACAGGCTATACAGATGAGACTTGATAAGCTGTGGTCAGATGGTGGGGGAGGAGGTCCCCTGTCAGAGGTCTGGGGGAGGAGAATAGGGTGGAATAGGGAGGGAGTGTGGAATTGGAAAAGACAATCAAGGGGATAACAATTGGATGTACGATGAAAAAATATTGTAAATAAATTTTTAAAAGGAAAAAAGAAAACTGGGTCAAGACAGAAACAAACAAATTAAAGACTTTCTAGAATTGAATGAAAATGAATTTACCACATACTCAAACATATGGGACAAAATGAAGGTGATTCTAAGAATCAAGTTTGTAGAAATAGCTGCTTATATTAAATAAAAAAACAAGAGAGATCTCATCCTACTAACAACTTAATAGCACACCTGAAAGCTTTAGAACAAAAAGGAGAATTCACACCCAAAATATTAGATGTTAAGAAATAATCAAGCTCACTGCTGAAATCAATAAACAGCAACACAATATAATAAATCAATGAAACCAAGAGTTAATTATTTGAGAAAATCAATAAAATTGACAAATGCTTATCCAAATTAAACAAAATGTTGAAAATATCCAAATCAAAAGGGAAAGCTATTCTTGTAGGTTTCTAAGACCCTCTGGATCCTTCTATTTCCCCATTCTCCCATGCTTCTCTCACCTAGAATCCCAATAGGATGTCTTCTCCTCTGTCCACTTTCCTGGTAAGTGAAGACTTTCATGGGACAGACCCCGTGGGCTAGTGTCCAGATATAAGTGAGTATAAACCATTTGACTCTTTCTGCTTCTGGGTTAACTCACTCAGTATGATCATTTCTAGTTCAATCCATTTGTTCACAAATTTTGGGAATTCCTTGTATTTAATAGCTGAGTAGTATGCCATAGTGTAAATGTACCACAGTTTGCTCGAACTGTGACACCAGCCAAGGGCAATATGTGCAGTAAACTTTGAACCCCTACACAGATCTAGCCAATGGACAGGACATTCTCCACAATTGAGTGGAGAGTGGAGTCTGACTTTTACACGAACTCTGGTGCCCCATATTTGACCACGTCCCCTGAATGGAGAGACCTGGTGGCACTCAGAGGAAGGATAGCAGGCTAACAAGAAGAGACTTGATACCCTATGAGCATATACAGGGGGAGGAGGTCCCCCTCAGTCACAGTCATAGGGGAAGGGAGTAAGGGGAAAATGGGGAGGAGGGAGGAATGGGAGGATACAAGGGATGGGATAACAATTGAGATGTAATATGAATAAATTAATAAAATATAATAAAAAGGGAAAGCTATTTTCTTTAAGACTGTCAAATACAAATAGCCAAAACACTATGAATGTAACATCTAAATAATTCCAGATTATTTCATGGTTCTTCTTGCTGTAGGTAATTTATTGCATATATGTTTGATAATATAAATGTATATGTAAAATATTTAATTAAAAAAAAGATTCAGAAGCAAAAAAATTAATTTTTTTAAAAAAATTTAAAATAAAAAAAAAAGAAATGAAAACAGAGGCATAACAACCAACAGAAAGGAAATAGAGACTTTAAAAATCTCTACTCCACCAAATTGGAGAATCTAAAACAAATGGATAATTTTGAATCAATATCAGATAAGCAAGTTAAACAGACCTATATCTCCTAATGAAATAGAAGCAGTCATTAAATACTCTCAACCAAAGAAAGCCCAGGGCCAGATGTTTTTCCCAGAATTCTCCCAGACTTTCAAAGAAGAGCTAATACCAATACTCTGTAAGTTATTCCACAAAAGAGAAACAGAAGTAACATTGCCCAATTCATTTTACAAAGCCAGTTATCTGGATATCCAAACCACAAAACGACCCTACAAGGTAAAAGAATTATACACCATCTTCTCTTAGGAACATAGATGCAAAGCTTCTCAATAAAATATGCAAAATGAGTCTGAAAACACTTAAAAAGATCATTTACCATGATCAAATAGGCTTCATTCAAGGGATGTTGGGATGGTTCAACATATATAAATCAATAAATCTAATGAACCATGTAAAAAAAAAAACTGAAAGATAAAAACACAAAACCTTCCCATTAGATGTACAAAAGACCTTTAACAAAAAATTGAAAGCCTCTTCATGATAAAAGTTCTGGAGCGATTTGAGAAACAAGGAAATAAGAAGGAAATTCACAGCAAACTCATAGCCAAATCAAATTAAATGGGGAGAAACACAAAGCAGTTCCACTAAAATCTGGACAGAGGCAAAGTTTGTCCATTCTCCCTATTCAATATAGTGCTTGAAGTCCTAGCTAGAGCAATAAGGCAGCTGAAGGAGATCAAGGAGATGCAAATTAGAAAGGAAGAAGTCATGCAGATGACGTGATAATATAAAAAAAGTGATCCAAAAAATCCATCAGGAAACCCTGACAGTTAATAAATACATTCAGCAAAGTAGGTGGATAAAAAATTAACACATAAATATCAGTATCCTTCTTTTATACAAATAAAAAATAGGTTGAGAAAAAAAGCAACAAAAACAAGGAAACAGTACCTGTCACAGTAGCCTCAAATAATATAAAATATCGTTGGGTGACTCTACTAAAGCAAGTGAAAGACTTGTGTCATTAAAAGTTTAAGACACTGAAAAAAGAATTTGAAGAAGATATCAGAAGTTGGAAAGATCTCCCATGTTCATGGATCACTAGCATTAATATAGTAAAATGACCATCCTATCAATAGCATTGTACAGATTCAATGCAATCCCCATCAAAATACTAACACAATTCTGAAGGAAATTTTCTATCTTCATATGGAAGGCCCCAACGCTCCAAAAACCAGGCTAGCTAAAACAATCCTGAAGAATCAAAGAACGGCTGGAGGCATCCACTATCCATGACATCAAATTGTACTACAGAGCTATCATAATAAAAATAGCATAGTGTTGGCACAAAAACAAACACACTGATCAATGGAATATAATTGCAGATCCATATATAAATAAATACACACAACCACACACCTATGGACACCTGATTTTTACAAAGAAGCGAGGAATAGAAACTAGAGAGAAGACAGCATCTTTAACAAATGGATGTCTGCATGTAGAAAAATGAAAATAGATCTATATTTATCACCCTGCACAAACTCAAGTCCAAGTGGATCATAAAACCAGACAAACTGGAACTAATAGAAGAGAAAGTGGGAAAGAGCTTTGAACTCATCAGCACAGGAGACAACTTCCTGAGCAGAATTCAGGCGGGACCTCATGAAGCTAAAAACCTTCCGCACCACAAAGGACACCATCTTTTGGGGGGAAAAGATGGGAAAAGATTACCAACTGCATGTCTCATAGAGGGCTAATATTCACAATAAATAAATAACTAAATAGAGGAGACAGTTACAGATGGATGAGGAAGGCTGGAGCAGGAGGATTAAGTGGGAAAGGGAAGGGAAAAGAGGGCTGAAAGGGGAAATATGGGGAAACACAGCTAAAATTAATGGCTATTTGAGAAGTAGTACAGAAACCTAATACAGTAGAATCTTCCTAAAATATATATGTATATGAAGGCAAATGATGGGGAAACAGAGCTCGATTGGCCATTTCTTGTTACCCAATGAAGCTTCCAGTACTGGGATTGAGTTACATCTAATTAAATTGTTATTCAAAGTAGTCCCATGGGATTTACCCAGTCCCCTAAATTACCCAGGCTGTTGCCAAGGCTATAGGTTGCTCCTCACAAACTGACAGCATGGCTACATTTCTGAAGATCTCTCCTACACAATTGACTGAACTTGGAGAAGTTAAGCAGGTTCCTACATAGTGCCTTAACACATGGGTTCTAACATCTTTGGTCAGGAAAATACTCTGCATTCTACCAAAAAGAGAAATGAAAATACCAGTCCTGCCACAAGCCCTTTGATCTCCAAAGCTTTCCTGGCTGAAAGATACGTTGCTGTAATGGTGGTACAAAGCTCCTGTGTGTAATCAAACCGTTACCTGATTTGACTTAAGACCCACTCCATATCACAGATTCTATGAGTTCTTACTCCACAAAGGGTTGTAGAATTGTGAGTTCTTACTCCAAATAGGATTGTGTATCTGAATTTGGGGATTATGAATTGAAATAATCTTAAGAAATACTGGTCTGTGATACACAATCTTCCAGTGCTTCCAGGCCGAGGTGGACTTAATGTTTTATAATTCATTTTTTTTCTTGTCATTGCTTTATAATTCATTTTTTCTTCTCATCGCTCCTAATATTACAAAACAAATGAGGCACTATGCCTCAATTTTTGAAAACACACATCCATAATAATTCTGAATAAATAAATGTATAATGAATATGTTAATAAAATATCATTCAGTTGGAGATCTATCATCCACATATACAACGCCAGATAACATGAAACTATCAATAGCTCTCAACATCTATTTGTTCTACCCTTTCTCATTTATTTTATTTATACTTGTTGTGTATCTGTCTGTCTGTGTGTGCATGTATGTGTGCATGGTATATATGTATGTGAGGCTTATGGTTCCAGAGGCATGAGTAGAGTATAGATCTTCATAGCAGCAGGAAATCATGTCATCAGGCAGGCAGGTTGCCCCTGGAGCAGCAAAATGAGAGCTCATATCTTAAACTGCAAGCACAAAACAAACAAAAAACAAACTTGGAATGGTCCAAGGTTTTGAAACCTCAAAACCTACCCCCAATGATATACTTCATCCAGCATACTTTTTCCTAAACCTACCCAAGCTGGACCATGAACTAGAGACCATGCATTCAAACATCAGCACCTACAGAAGACACTCTCATTCAAACCACAACACAATGTCTCTCAGTTGAACCCAGAACTCACAAATATGACCTATTTGGATAGTGAGATGCTCAAAGGATTCTTTGTATCTACTTTCCAAATTTTAGACTTACCCACTTGGCATTAAGCAGATCCTAGGAAACACATTAACCAGTGAGCTAGTTCCTCAGTCCGGGACCAGCATCATTTTACAATAAAGAATTCTCTATCATTCTAAGAGTCAAGAGGAAGAGACTAATGTCCTAGGGCAGCACTAAAGTCAAATATTTTATAGGATCCATTTCTGACTCAGCTATGCTTTAACATAGGCAGTTGTATTTAGATTAGGTAGTATTTCATTCTCCAAAATTATATCAGGGAACTACATAGGAGAGCACAAGGATATAGGCCTCTAAATCTTGGGAATATTTAGTATGTGGACCTTAAATGAGGAGTGCAAGAAACACTCAACTAAAAATAATAAGAAACAATTATTTTCTCCTTTCAACCCAAAGATAGTCCAAATAATGGTTGCTACATACATATTCAATTCATTTCTAACTATGACAGACACAGATCACTAAGCCGAGCAAAGATACTAAGTAAAGAACAAAGGAGCCACCTGTGTCTAAGGAGGCTACAGGTATGTATGACCAAATAAAAAAGCATTCCCTTCCCTAAGTGCAATCTCATAGAGCTATATGCCTTCTTATGAGGAGATATTTTCAATTCAAAGGAAAGGAAAGCCATAGACCCTCTCTGGAGTCAAAATTAGGACACTGAATAAATACCAAGAGTAGCAGATATAATAGCATTCAACATGCATTATATTTTCATCAAAACTCAGATTGTAACAATCTTCATTCTGATGTTTGGGTACAGGAATAACTATTAAGGAGTAGTTATAGATTTTTCTAGTCATCATCAATTGATTAATATATTACTGTCTCTTGTATGTTCCTCATCCCTCCATTAGGTGTACTATTCTTACTTGGATACAGAAACTAGTCATCATGAAGAAAATGCTTCCTGCAAGTGGTTCCTTAAGCTTCCACTTTGCAGAACTTTAAGCCAATAACTGTTTATACTTCATAAATTACTCTGATCTTCTATTATAGCAATTAAAAAGAAAATAAAGCAACCTTTTTTAATGTATCCCAGCAATAGAACTACAAACATTCTGACCCCACCTTTACTTCCATCATTTGAAGGTCCAAGGTAGGAATTTCAGGCAGAGACTTCCTCAGGTTTTTAAAAGCAGATTAACCCCAGGTTAATTTCATAGACTGCAAAAGAAGTCATGAACGTGCAGGGGTTTGTATTCTATGACTTAGAGAAGGGCAAGATTACAACTCGGAATGAGGATAAAATAATCCTATGGCAGAAAGGATGCCCCATTTGTTCCCATTTCTGACTACTATACTGGGTTTTCCATCACTTTATGTGTTTCCAGTGTCCTTTTCAGATGAATGTTGTGTCAGTAGTTGACATGATGATAATGAATATAAACTGATTGGACTTCTTCCACTCAAAAACAGAGTAATCCATGAAAGAGTATGCCAGGCAAAGGTGGTAAGTAACCAAAGACTCATTCTACCTTTCCTTGTAGCCGACCTTTTAGATAATACAGAAATACTATGGGTACTTAGAGCAGCGCTCTCATAGAATTCTATACACTTAGCCTCAGTTAAAAGCAAGGAATTTGCTTTCTGCCTTAAATATTTATTATTTATCATTTTCCATTCAAGATCCTACATTTGCACATTCCTACCTGCTGTTTCTGAGCACACATATTACTCAGCATCAGAAAAGGAAACTTGGTTCCCATTATAAATGTCACTTGGCCTCAAGGGTGCTCAGGCTACAGAAGAGTAAGATGTTTTATCCTCATTTATGTTTTGAGGATAGAACTCAGAGAACATCTACTGTTGACAGTTCCATTAAGTTTCACAGAGATTTGGTCCATCACTACTGGGTTTTGTTTGTTTGGTTGGTTGGTTTTGATTTTGGTTTTTCAAGACAGGGTTTCTCTATCTACCCTTGGCTGTCCTGGACTCACTTTGTAGACCAGGCTGGCCTCAAACTTAAAGAGATCCTCTTGCTTCTGCCTCCCAAGTGTTGAGATTAAAGGCCTGCACCACCACTGCCTGGCTCACTACTGTTATTTTAGGGGTTTCATGTGCAACATCTAATAAAGAGACTAAGTGTTCAGAAAAGAAACAATCAGAACTTTTTAAGCAGCACTTTCTATTCAGAACTCAAGTAGAGACCCTGATGTCAATAATGAAGCAATTACTATTGAAGTTATATAAAACAAAACAGCACTTTTAAAAGCAGCATTACTAACAGTTGTCATCAAAAATGTATAAGGCCACTTTCTCAGATTCTCACAACAATTTATGAGTACATGGGCATGATCTTTGGCCTTGAATCAAAGAGAGTTGGCCTGATATGACAAATATGATGCTGTGAACAGTCAAAAAAAATACAGGACAAAACAAGAAGAAAAAACAAAAACCCACCAAAACAAACAATAAAAACCAATAATGAAAGTTCGAGTTTATCAACACAAGATTGTCTAAGAGCAGTCCCCTGGTGTTTCTCTCAGTTACAGTCTCTCATTAACATAAACTATACCACAGAAAAACTAAAACATTTTGAATCAGATTTCAATATTTTCTGGGACACCAATTCAGTAAAGCAAGAGTTGGAAATTTCTTCAGGATAGACATGAAGTAATGAAAGTCCCCAGAACACAGGCAGACATCCACCAACTGTCTTCCATGTTATGAGTTACTGTGCCTCCCAGTTATCATGCCTTATCAGCATGATACAATGCCAATGGAATTGCTTTATGCTCATGATAACATCATAATTTTGTAACCTTTCTTCACTATGACAGAATACTGAATATATGCATACTTTTTCACTAATTTAGTTCATTAGTTTACATCCCAGTAGGAAACTTGACTTCCTCCTCTCCTCCCAGTCCTTCCTTCTCCATTCCCCTACTCCTATCCTCACTCCCTTTCTTCTCAGATAAGAGGAGATTTCCTATGGGTATAAACCTGGCTTGGCATATCAAGTAGGACTGGACACATCTACTGAGTCTAGGCAAGGGTGCCCAGTTAAGGAAAATGGATCCAAAGGCAGGCAAAAGTCAGAAGCAATCCCTGCTCTTTCTGTTAGATGCCCTACACGAGGACCAAGCTATACATTTGTCACAGATGTGGGAATGGGGCTAGACCCATGCCACGGATACTCTTTGGTTGGTGGTTCAGTCTCTGTGAGTTGCTATGGATCCAGGTTAGTTGATTTTGTAGGTTTTCTTGTGTTGTCCTTGACCTCTATGGCTCATTCAATCCTTCCTCTCCCTCTTCCATAAGATTTTCCATGCTCCAGCTAATGCTTGGCTATGGGTCTCTACATCTATTATCATCAGCTTCTGGGTGGAGCCACTCAGATGACAATTATGTTAGCCTCCTGCCTGCAAGTATAGCAGAATATTATTAAGAGTGTCGTTGGTGGACTCTCTTTCATGGCATTCAACTCAAGTTTTGGCAGTCATTGGTTGTCTGGGACAAAGGTTTTATATGTGGGTTGGTGTCAACCTCCCTCCACTGAAAGTCTCGCCTGGCTACAGGAGGTTGCCACTTTAGGCTCCATAACCCATGCTTTTAGGAGTCTCAGCTACAATCATGACCATAGACTCCTAGGAGCCTCCCTCTTCCCAGAGATGCCTTGTCCAAGAATTTCAGTCCTCTTTCCCAGCCCTCCCCCTTTTCTGAACACCTGATCCCCACCCATGCTCCCTTCCCCACCCCCTCTCTCGCCAAGTTCCTTCCCTCTATCTACTTCAGATGTCTTTTTTATTTCCCTTTCTTGAATTGGGAATAGTTCTACTTTAAGACCCATCTACACCACTCCTGGACATATAACCAAAAGACGCTCCATCATACCATAAGGATACTTGCTCAACTATGTTCAGAGCAGCTTTATTCATAAGAGCCAGAAACTGGAAACAACCTAGATGTCCTTCAACTGAAAAATGGATAGAGAAAATGTGGTGCATTTACACAATGGAATACCACTCAGCTATTAAAACCAAAGAAATCTTAAAATTTGAAGGCAAATGGATGGAACTAAGAAAAATCATCCTGAGTGAGGTGACCCAGGCCCAGAAAGACATGGATGGTATAATACCACTCACAAGTGGATACTAGCCATGTAGTATAGGATAACCATACTACAATTAACAGATCCAAAGAAGCTGAGTGACAACAAGGGCTCAAAAGTGGATGTTTAAATCTCATTAAGAAGGAATAATACAAGCATTGTTAAGGTGTAAGACCTTATTTGGGGTCAAAACTTCAGAGGCTATCAGTGAGTGTATCATGATAAGAAAACATACTTGCCTTATCCAATTGGAAAATGTATGTTTTTCCTGTTCCATAATCCCAAGCAAAACTCTTAACATCTACATCATGAGTGTCAGGAAGACACATCTTAGAGATCCACCACTTCTGATATTTTCCAGGAATCATAGAGAAGTCTTAGCATTGACTTAAGCTTTTTCCATAGGATCTCACAAACCATGGACATCTGTTCCATTAGAAAAGCAGCAATGTGAAAATCTCCCATGCTCATGGGTAGGTAGGATTAACATTATTAAAAATAGCCAACTTGCAAAAAGCAATCTACAGATTCAGTGCGATCCTTATAAAAATGCCAACACAATTCTTTACAGACCTTGAAATAACAATTCCCAGCTTCATGTGGAAAAACAAAAAATCCAGAATAGCTAAGACAATCCTGTACAATAAAAGATCTTCTGGAGGTATCTTCATCCCTGAACTCAAGCTGTACTATAGAGGAACAGTAATAAAAACTTCATGGTAATGGCATAGAAACAGACAGGTGGATAAATGGAATTGAATGAAAGACCCAGAAATAAACCCTATGGACACTTGATTTTTGAAAAAGAAGACAAAACCATGTGATAGAAAAAGATAGCATCTCAACAAATCATGTTGGTCTTACTGTATGTCTGCATGTAGAAAAACGCAAATAAAGCCATATTTATCACCTTGCACAAAAATCAAGTCCAAGTAGATCAAGAACCTAAACATAAAATCAGAAACACTAAATCTATTAGAAGAGAAAGTAGGGAAGAGCCTTGAACTCATTGACACATGAGACAGCTTCCTGAACAGAAAACCAACAGCTCTGGATCTACAATCTACAATTAATAAATGGGACATTATGAAACAGAGAAGCTTCTGTAAGGCAAAGGACACTGTTAATAAAACAAAATCACACCCTAAATACTGGGAAAAGACCTATATCTTACAGAGGGCTAATGTCCAAAATATACAAAGTACTCAAGAAATTAAACACCAACAAACCAAATAATTAAATTAAAAATGAGATACAGGGTCACTTCCCCATGTGGGCCTAGAGAGGAAGGGGATACAGGCTATCCTTGATGAGACCTGATAGGCTATGGTCATATGGTGGGGGAGGAGCTGCCCATCAGAGGACTAGGGAGGGGAATAGCCTAGAAGAGGGAGAGATGGTGGGTATGGGAAAATATGAATGAGGAGGTAACAATTGAGATATAGTTTGAATAAATTATAAATAAAAAATGAATTTTTAAAAAGGGAGTCCAGAGTTAAACAGAGAATTCTCAATGGAAGGATATTGAATAGCCAAGAAGCACTTAAAGAAATGTTTAACAACCTTATCCATCAGGGAAATGCAAATCAAAACAACTCTGAGATTCCATCTTACAATTATCAGAATGGCTAAGATCAAAAACTCGAGGGATAGCACATGCTGGTGAGGCTATGGGGAGCACTCTTTCATTGATGGTGGAAGTATAAACTAGTACAACCAGTTTGGAAACTAATCTGGTGGTCTCTCAGAAAATTTGGAAAAGATCGACCTCAAGACCCAGATATACCACTCCTGGGCATATAGCTAAAAGATGTTCCACTATACAACTAGGATATTTGCTTAACTATGTTCATAGCAGTGGGTGTCATTCATACTAGTCAGAAACTAGAAACAACCCAGATGTTCTTCAACCAAAGAATGGATAAAGAAACTGTGGTACATTTACACAATGGAATACTACTTAGTCATCAGGGAAATGCAAATCAAAACAACTCTGAGATTCCATCTTACGCCTATCAGAATGGCAAAGATCAAAAATTCAAGTGACACCACATGCTGGCAAGGATGTGGAGAGCAAGGAACACTCCTTCATTGCTGGTGGGAATGCAAACTAGTACAGCCACTTTGGAAATCTATCTGGTGCTATATTAGAAAATTGGGACTAGGGCTTCCTCAAGACCCAGCTATTCCACTCCTTGGAATATACTCAGAAGATGCTCCAGTACACTACAAGAAGATTTGCTCAACCGTGTTCATAGCAGCCTTATTCATAATAGTCTGAACCTGGAAACAGCCTAAGTGTCCCTCAGTAGAAGAATGGATAAAGAAACTGTGGTACATTTACACTATGGAATACTACTTAGCTATTAAAAACCAAGGAATTCCAGAAATTTGTGGACAAATGGATTGAACTGAAAATGATCATAATGAGCGACTTAACCCAGAAGCAGAAAGAGTCAAATGATATATACTCACTTATATCTGGACACTAGCCCAAGGGACATGTCCCATGAATGTCTTCACTTATCAGGAAAGTGGGACAGAGGGGAGGACATCCTATTGGGACTCTAGGTGAGAGAAGCATGGGAGAATGGGGAAATAGAAGGATCCAGAGGGTCCTAGAAACCTACAAGAAGAACATTGTGACGGGTGGATCTGGGCCCAGGGCTCCTGCTGAAACTATGGCACCAGCCAAGGACAATACATGCAGTAAACTTCAAACCTCTACCCAGATCTACCCAATGGACAGGACATTCTTCACAGTTGAGTGGAGAGTGGAGTCTGACTTTCACACCAACTCTGGTGCCCCTTTTCTGACCACGTCCCCTGGATGGGGAGGCCTGGTGGCACTCAGAGGAAGGATAGCAGGCTACCAAGAAGAGACTTGATACCCTATGAGCATATACAGGGGGAGGAGGTCCCCCTCAGGAACAGTCATAGGGGAGGGGAATAAGGGGAAAATGGGAGGGAGGGAGGAATGGGAGGATACAAGGGAGGGGATAACAATTGAGATGTAATATGAATAAATTAATAAAATATTTTTTAAAAACCTCAAGTGACAGCACATGCTGGTGAGATGTCTTGCCTATGCACAGTAATAGTCCACACTCAGACATGGGTTCATGGGCTAATGGGCAAATGATGCTGTATGACTGACAAAATGTAAGTATCAATAGTGTGCAAACTGTTCGGGTTATACCCTTTGAGTTCAACATAGCACTGAGAGGAAGAATATGTGGAATAATAATTTGATTCAACCGAGTGAGTGAATCCTATTTGTAAGTAGGTAGAACCAGAAGGGAAGAAAGCAGATGCTAAGGGGAGGAAAACCACAGAGAGGAAGGGTTAACTCAACCTTCACAAGGAATTTGTACTCATGAACAATATAGTGATCTATTAGTATCACATTTAATACATCATTATATTCCTTTATGAGGAATATGATGTTTGGCAGTAAGACTTGTTTATTTTCATCTTTTGACATTTTTCCCTGGTTTTGGTGGACCTGTGTATTTTATTTTTTGTGGGGCTTTGTTTTTAAAAAATACTTTTATAATTTTTTTCATACAATAAATTTTGATCATATTTCCCCTCCTCCCAATCCATGCATTCCTCCCAAACCCTCCCTGTGTCCTTAGCCATCCAATTTCATGCTCAAGCATCCCCTCTATGCCCCCTCAGATTTAATTTAGAATGGCTGGTGCTCTACTTGGTGCAGGGAAGTCTCCACCCAGATGCTTTTCTGGGCTTCAAGAGGCTATGGTAGCCACAGTATTTTCTTTATTTCCCTTTCTTCTAATTTTTCCTTTAAATAGTTACTAGACTACAGAAGCTAAGTGTACAAATGATATAGATCACCTAGGTGTTGCTATGCATCGTATTTTTCCATTAGAGTTTTGATATTTTCCAAAAGAAACGTAGAAATCTGTGGTCATTTTTAATGATGCAGAACTCAAAAGCATAGCAATAGGGATAAGAATAAGAGAAAAAAGAAAAGTATACAACAATAAATTGTTTTTAAGGCCTTTAGTATTTCTATTAATTCTTTAGCATTTGCAGTGTGTGTATGTCCTCCTTCCACAGAAGATATGTGGAGGTCAGTCTTGATAGAAATTAGCTTTGTTGGCTGATCCATTTTGTTGGAATTCCATTATTATTTCTTATGCTAAAAAGTACATACACACACACACGTAATCGAAGTTTTTGTTTCTTTGTACACTCAATTGTGTTGTCTTATGTAAACATGTTTTTGCTTTAATCCCAAGTGTGGGGTTTCAGTTTGAGCTTTAGTTTGTCCACACCTGTTAATGGTCTATTGCAGGGTGTGGCTTTTGCCAGATGGTAAGGCCTTCTTCCTGGGGTATGGAGAGGGGCGTGACCTAGGGTTATGAGGATATAAATGAGAGCTCAGAGAGGATGGAGTGTGGTGTTGATATGTAACATGTAGTATTTTGAAGAGACCAGAGATGGATTGTGTGGCAGTTTGGAGCAGACAGACAGAAACTCCTAGGGGCACAGTGGCTTGGAGGAGACTGCTGGATGCATCTGCTGGTGAGAGAGAGAGATATAAAGCCAAAGACCCATCTACTCTAAACAGCCAAGAGAAGTAGAGTGGCCCCCCTCTCCCCACTAACCTTCTCTCTCCTACCTAGGGTTTGGAAGTTGGAAGGGAAGTTGAGGCCTAAGCACCCCAAGTAATGTAGAGTTTAATGAAAAGAGCTCTACATGTGGCGCTCAATGTGATTGGTAAGATAAAACGACTAACACCCCCACAGCCCCCGCATGAGGCAGTTCCCAGCTGACAAAGATCATGAGGCAGTTATCAGCTGTGGACAAACTGGAGCAGCCCCCATATCCCACACCTGGGATTAAAGCAAAAACATGTTTACATATAAACCAAAACTTCCACAACACACACACACACACACACACACACACACACACACACACACACACACATGCCTGCAGACTTTGTCAGCTTATTTAAGACTTTATGCACAGCTACATTGTAATAAATTAAATGAACTACTTACTGTCTCTCTTAGGCGCCTTAGGCAATACTTTAGTGACTGTTTTGGAAGAATGATAACAACAAAACGGCCAAACCACTGACCAGAGAATAGGTTTCCAGAGCCTGCAGATGATATCTTTATAGAAAAATAGTGAAGTTTTAAATCTCCATAATTGACAAGTGTAAAGACCCGATGGAGGTGGCCTAAGTAATCTGAGGACACAAGCTGTCAAATGCAAGTAAGCTGAACTGAGGCTGTTTCCGGATCTGAGGTGCTGCAATATATCTACAAAGGGCATGATTTCTAGGTTAGATGGGACAGTGAGCTAGATGAGTGTATGATATGATATGAGCAAGTGACTATCTTGAAGTTAGGGTTTCAAAAGTGACAAGCTAAACACATCGATGGAAAATTCGTCCTCAACATTTCCTTTAGTGTGGTGAATAGGCCAGAAGCCATCTCCACTTGAAGCAGAAAAGCAATAAGTCCTGTACCTTTTGCACTGAACACAGTAAAAACTAGATGTTTCACATAATCACCTGAAAGGTAGTTTTAAAGTACCTCAATGGTAGACTGCTTATTTAGCATGAGTAACGCGCTGAGTTCTATTCCCAGCACCACAACAAAGCCAAAGAAGCCAAAACAAAATAAAGCTGAAAAAGGAATGTTTTCAACGTGATGGTACCAGGAGTCTGGCAGGAGAAAGACCTTAGACCATTGCTATAATAGCAATTCTATTTTGTGTTTATTCCATAGACACTTACTGCTGTTAGGACACACTACACTCCTCTTAGATCAGCCTATTCAATAGCTGTGTAGATGCTTCCTTTACAAGCAATGATGAAGGCAGCAAAACCCAAGATAAATATAAAAGCCAAGTACTACCTGTTACTGAGAACTTGAGGAAAGGAATTCAAATTAGTAAAGTGGCTCTTCCTCAACAGCCTACATTTTAAGACTATAGTGAATTTGAATCCAATTATCAAATTCTCTCCTAAAACACAACTACTGACCTTCACCCTGGATTCAGCATGATAAAGAGGGGATATCTTCTATCACTACAGCCTAAGATACAAGGATCAAAGATGGGAAGAGGTTCAAAACTTAGTTTCATTTGGCCATTGCATAATTTTTGGACTTGTGCTAGGAATATTAGCTGATCAGTACTTTTGAAATAAATGAAGAAATATGGTCCTTATCTCCTATGAATGAGTGAAAACAGGGAACCAGTCACGTTTTATTCTCATTGTTCCTCTCTGGTATGGTAACTTTTTTTCTCCCATCTGATGGGGGAAATTATGTACTTATAATCTCAAAGCTGTTATAAGAAAACAAAACAAAACAAAAGACAATTAATTGAATAAAAAACTATCAACTATTAAGATCTATATGTGTATTTAAATAGCCTTTTTTCCTTGGTCTTTCATCCACATTGTCTTACCAATGACACAAGAAAGCAAATCCCTTTAGAACCAGCATAATGATAACTTAGAAACAATGGCAGTATGGGGTCTAAGCCAGATGGCGTCCTAGTTCTGAGAGGGGAAGTGGACACAACCCCCAACCATTACTCACCTAGAAGCTATCTCCCATTGATAATTATTTTGCAAAGGAAAATTTAGTTTTCTCCAAAGGAGTCATACTGGGTCTATAACTAAATTGAAGGACAGATCCCATGCCTAATAGTAGAAAGCCAACAGAAAATATAGTCAGTGGTATTTTGGGCATTTCCCCTGACCCCCCGATCTCACAGTGCTTAGTCTGTGGTTTTCCCCCTTACTGGTCTGTTCCTTATGTAATATGTTTTCTGATTTTGTGTCCTTATGGAATTTCTGTGTGTGCAAAGGTCTGTCTATCTCTATTTACATGTGTTTCTTCTGCTTTTATTTTGGCTGTTTTTTTCTCTGTTTATTTGTATGTTTTGTCTTATTCAAAAAACCCCTTCCCAGATCTAGCCAATGGTCAGAATATTCTCCACAGTTGAGTGGAGAGTGTGATACGACTTTCTCACATACTCTGGTGCCTCACATTTGACCATGTCCCCTGGAGGGGGAGACCTGGTGGCACTCAGAGGAAGGACAGCAAGTAGCCAAGAAGAGACTTGATACCCTATGAGAATATATAGGGGGACGTAATCCCCCTCAGGAACAGTCATAGGGGAGGGGAATAATGGGAAAATGGGGAGGGGAGGAATGGGAGGATAGAAGGGATGGGATAAACATTGAGATGTAACAAGAATAAATTAATAAAAAAAAAAAAAAAAAAAAAAAAAAAAAAAAAGAAGTTAAGGGACTTGATACCCTATGAGCATATAAAGGGGGAGGAAATCCCCCTCAAGCACAGTCATAGGGGAGGGGAGTAAGGGGAAAATGGGAGGGAGGGAGGAATGGGAGGATACAAGGGATGGGATAACCATTGAGATGTAATATGAATAAATTACTAAAATAAAAAAAAAAAAAAAAATAAAAAAAATAAAAAAAATAAAACACTTTATATGAAAATAAAAAAACACATGATCATCTCTTTAGATGCAGAGAAAGCATTTGATAGAATCCAACACCCATTCATGTTTAAAGTTTTAGAGAGATCGGGGATACAAGGCACTTTCCTCAACATAATAAAGGCTATATACAGCAAGCCAATAGCCAAAATCAAAGTAAATGGTAAGATATTCAAGAAAATTCCTCTAAAATTGGGAACAAGGCAAGGCTGCCCACTCTCTCCATATCTCTTCAATATAGTACTCGAAGTTCTAGCCAGAGCAATAAGACAACAAAAGGAGATCAAGGGTATCCAAATGGGAAAGGAGGAAGTCAAATTATCTCTATTTGCAGATGATATGATCGTGTACATAAGTGACTCTCAAAATTCCACCAGAGAACTCCTACAGCTGATAAACACCTTCAGCGAATTGGCTGGATACAAAATTAACTCAAAAAAGTCTGTAGCCTTCCTATACACAAATGGCAAGCTTGCAGAGGAAGAAATTAGGAAAACCACACCCTTCACATTAGCCACAAGCAATATAAAATATCTAGGAGTTACTCTAACTAAGCAAGTGAAGGACTTGTTTGAAAAAAATTTCAAAACTCTGGAGAACGAGATTGAAGATGACATGAGAAGATGGAATGATCTTCCTTGCTCATGGATCGGGAGAATTAACATAGTAAAAATGGCCATCCTACCAAAAGCAATCTACAGATTCAATGCAATCCCTATCAAAATACCTACACAATTTTTTTAAAGACATTGAAAGTTCAATTCTGAACTTCATATGGAAAAACAAAAAACCCAGAATAGCTAAAACAATCTTGTACAATAAAAGGTGCTCCGGAGGAATCTCCATACCTGATCTCAAACTGTACTATAAAGCAATAGTAATTAAAACAGCATGGTACTGGCACAGCAACAGGCTGATTGATCAGTGGAATCGAATCGAAGACCCAGATATAAATCCACACACATATGGTCACTTGGTTTTTGACAAAGAAGCAAAATCCATTCACTGGAAAAAGGATAGCATCTTTAACAAATGGTGCTGGTCTAACTAGAGGTCTATGTGTAAAAAAATGCAACTGGACCCATATTTGTCACCTTTCACAAAACTCAAATCCAAGTGGATTAAAGACCTCAACATAAAACCAGAGACACTAAGTCACTTAGAAGAAAAAGTGGGGAAGAGCCTGGAACATATTGGCACAGGAGGCAACTTCCTGAACAGAACACCAACGGCCCATGCCTTAATGTCAACCATTAATAAATGGGACCTCATGAGGCTGAGAAGCTTCTGTAAGGCAGGAGACACTGTCAAGAGAACAAAGCAACAGCCTACACACTGGGAAAAGATCTTCACCAACCCTACATCTGACAAAGGTCTAATATCCAAAATATATAAAGAACTCAAGAAATTAAACACCACCAAACCAAATAACCCAATTGACAAATGGGACTTGGAACTAAGCAGAGAATTCTCAACAGAGGAATATCAAATGGCTGAGAAACACTTAAAGAAATGCTCAACCTCCTTAGTCATCAGGGAAATGCAAATCAAAACAACTCTGAGATTCCATCTTACACCCATCAGAATGGCTAAGATCAAAAATTCAAGCGACACCACATGCTGGCAAGGACGTGGGGAGAGAGAAACACTCCTTCATTGCTGGTGGGAATGCAAACTAGTATACCCACATTGGAAATCTATCTGGTGCTATCTCAGAAAAAATGGGAATAGGGCTTCCTCAAGACCCAGCTATTCCACTCCTTGGAATATACCCAGAAGATTCTCCAGCACACAACAAGAAAATTTGCTCAACCATGTTCATAGCAGCCTTATTCATAATAGCCAGATCATGGAAACAGCCTAAGTGTCCATCAGTAGAAGAATAGATAAAGAAACTGTGGTACATATACACTATGGAATACTACTCAGCTATTAAAAACAAGGAATTCCCCAAATTTGTGGATAAATGGATTGAGCTAGAAATGATCATAATGAGTGAGTTAACTCAGAAGCAGAAAGACTCAAATAGTATATACTCACTTATATCTGCATACTAGCCCAAGGGGCATGTCCCACGAAAGCCTTCACTTACCAGGAAACTGGGACAGAGGGGAGGACATCCTATTGGGACTCTAAATGAGAGAAGCATGGGAGAATAGCAAAGTAGAAGGATCCAGAGGGTCCTAGAAACCTACAGGTAGAACATTATGATAGGCAGATTTGGGCCCAGGGGTCCTGCTCAAACTAAGGCACCAGCCAAGGACAATACAGGAGGTAAACTTTAAACCCCTTCCCAGATCTAGCCAATGGTCAGAACATTCTCCACAGTTGAGTGGAGAGTGGGGTATGACTTTCTCACGTACTCTGGTGCCTCACATTTGACCATGTCCCCTGGAGGGGGAGACCTGGTGGCACTCAGAGGAAGGACAGCAGGTTGCCAAGAAGAGACTTGATACCCTGTGAGCATATACAGGAGGAGGTAATCCCCCTCAGGAACAGTCATAGGGGAGGGGAATAATGGGAAAATGGGAGGGAGGGAAGAATGGGAGGATACAAGGGATGGGATAAACATTGCGGTGTAACAAGAATAAATTAATAAAAAAATCTTTTTAATTTAAAATACAGGCTATATTTATAATATATGTGTGAATTATATGTACACAAAGATGGATGACATCCTGTCTTATTTTATACATGTCATGAAATTTAAAGACCATAATTTATAAAATATGCTATAGAGGCACACTGGAATTTAAATATTAAATGATAAAAGTGGTAATAAGGACATCTTAAAATACCTTGAGATTATCTAAAATATTACTAAAGAAAACATACATGAAACAATAATTCTGAAGAAAATTAAAATAGAAACATTTGAAGCTATGTGAATGTTAAAAAGTTAAATATTAACTAAGACGTGAGTTCAGTGAAAGCAGGAGAATGTATATGATAGAATATGTATATCAGAAAACAGGATATCTAATGTAAACATTTAAGCTGTATTCTAAAATAAAATTCGGAAAAGAACAAATTAAAAGGTAGCAAAAATAATCGACATTAGAACGGGAGTCAGTGAAAGTATACACATTAATAGAAAAAACAGTAAGATCAAAGGAAGCCAGCATTTCAATATAATAATGTTAATAACCATCTAGCCACATTAAGAAGATACAAATTCATAGTATCAAATGTCAAATATGCTATCAACAAATAATTACTTGTAAATAATAAAATAAAGGAATACTATGAAAAACTCTATCCAAAAGTTGATGATATAGATTAACTGAACATGTTCTTTGTAATACATTGAAACAAATACATGGATAAGAGAACATCTGGATCAGAGTATTTCTACTTAAGAAATTATACACTTAGTAAAATGAATAAAATCTTAAACAACTACAAATAAAGTGATGGAGAATTTGTAGAACAAGAGAACTCGCCATTTTTTTTAGTGTCAGTACAAAATTATACAGCCTCCTTAGAAGACAGTTTGATGGTACCTTACAAAATCAAATATACTTTGATATTTTCCAGCAATTGAACTCCTCAGTATTTACATTATTTGAAGTCTACATCCATGCAAAACTTGCATACAAATGTTGATAGCAGTTTTATTCATAATTGTCAAATTATAGAATAAATTAAGATGTTCTTCAACAGATGAATGAATAAACAATGTCTGGATCGTCCATAAAATTGAATAATATTTAGTGATAAAAAGAAACAAGCTGATCAGCCATGCATATTAATAAGTGAAAATCGCCCATTTGAAAGAGGCTAAATGCTGGATGTTTCAAACTACATGACGTTCTGAAAAAAGCAAAACTATTTAAGCCATTTAGAAAGACAAAATATTCAGCCAGGCGGTGGTGGCGCACGCCTTTAATCCTAGCACTCTAGAGGCAGAGGCAGGCAGATTGCTGTGAGTTCGAGGCCAGACTGGTCTACAAAATTAGTCCAGGACAGCCAAGGCTACACAGAGAGACCCTGTCTCAAAAAAACAAAAGAAAGGCAAGGTATTCAAAGGTATGGAGAGAAGGGTGAATAGATGAACAAAAAAGAACCTTAGTGTAGTAAAAGTATCTTTTATGGCAACATAAACATGATATGGCAACATCATACAGTTTCATTCTAAATATATTTTAAAGTTTTATTTCATGTCTATGAGTATTTTGCCTGCATGCATTGTAAATGTAGTATGTGTTTCAAGTACAGGGCTCTGGCTCCCCTGCAACTGGAGTTACAGATGGTTTTGAGCTTCCAGGTGCTGGGAACCAAACTCAGGTATTCTGCAATAGAGCAAATGCTATAAACCACCTTTCCAGCCCTCTCATACTTTTTTTCACAACCCACAGAATATTTAAATATAATTGTGAATTCCACTTAATAACACTGCATCAATATTAGCTCGCTTACTGTACCACAAACACTATGCTAAGAAAAGTTATCAGTATCAAAAAATTACTATGTAGAAAGAGTTATAACTATTTGTAAAAACGTCCTGATAATTTCTCCTAATTTTGTAGTAAATGTGAAACTACTGTGAATTTATCAATGAATTAAAACTCCAGACAAGAATAGGCTTCTTCATTTAGTATGGAGGAACAGGAGGCATCCAGTGGAGGAGAAAGAGACAGAGGAAAGAGTATGGGGAAAGACAACTGGAATAGGGGGCAATGTGGAAACCTACTGCAGTGGAAACTTCCTAGAACCTATAAGGGTGACCCAAGTGAGGACTCATGGTAATGGATGATAAGAAGCCTAAACTGTCAATCTTCTGTAATCAGGCAAGGCTCCCATTGGTGAGACTGTGACGCCAAACCTGATACATAATATACAACCCACAACCTGACATGCCTGCAAGATGTGCCGGGGCAAGGGTGTCTCAGAGCTTTTGGGAGTGGCCAACCAATGGCTGCTCGAACTTGAAGCTCAGACTGCAAGAGGAAGGAGCGAGTCCTTGCTCAACACTGCCTGGATGACCAGGATCTGGAAGCTGGATGGCTCAGAGACCTGGGGTAGAACAACCAAACATGAGTGACAAAAAAGTCAATGCTTTTCTAATGATATTCTGTTATGTTCATAGACCAGTGCTTAGTTCAACTGTCATCAGAGAAACTTTGTCCAGAAGAAGCTGATGGGAGCAAATGCAGACATTCACAGTCAAACATTAGGCAGAGCTCAGGGAACCCTGCAGAAGAGGGGAGGAAAGATTGTAGGAGACAGAAGGGTCAAGGACACAGAAGGATACACACCACAGAATCACCTAAGAAGGACTCACAGGTGCTCACAGGGAGTGAAGCAGAAATCACAGAACCTGTATGGGTCTGTGCAAGGTCCTCTGCATATATGTTATGGTTGTGTAACTTGGTGTTCTTAGGGACTCCTAACAATGGGAGTGGGGGTGTCTATGACTCTTTGCTTGTTCTTGGGACCCTTGTTCTCCTATTGGCTATCCTCATCCAGCTGTGACAGGTCTGTGTTTAGTCTTACTACATTTTGTTATGCGATGTTTGCTTGATATTCCTGGGAGGCTTGCTTTTTTCTGAAGGGAAATGGAGGAGCAGTAGATCTTGGGAAAAAGAGGAGATGTGTGTGTTGGGGGGAGTGGTGCTGGCAGGAGGGAATGGAGAGGAGGCTGTGGCTGGGTTGTATAGAATGAAAAAAGAAAAAGAAATAGCTATGAGATAACTGTGCAAAATGGATTTTTTTTGGTATTTTATGAATACTTATGTAGTTGTCCACTTTTTTTATTGTTTTATTTCAAGTAAACACACTTTTGATCCTACTAAAGAAAAATTATCTGTCCCTAGCAATTTAATTTTTTCAAGTCTAATATAATTAATAAATACAATATAACAGTGAAGCAGCCCATCAATTCTGAAACTTATTTTTTTTTAAAGATCTCTTTCTGTCCTAAAAAGTAATTCAACATTCCCTAGAAGTTTTGTGCCTACAGATACCTACAAAATTTATTTTTATATATTTTATGTTCAAAATATTATATGGCACTACAAATATATATAATCTTTATAATATGCACACAATAACAGTAAGCATGCAGTTCTGTAAAAGATATTATTGTAACTAGCCAATAGTGGTGGAACTATTTTGTTCATTAAAATATATTTCTAGCCAACATTTGGCATAAGCTTTTCATTTAATGCCAATACTTGGAAGGTGGACATGTGAAGATGTAATGGACATGTGAAGATGTAATGTTCAACCCCATTGTCACTGGCAGGCTACCTGAGTGAGACACAAAGACAGACAGTGGACCAAAACAAAACATATACGTAAGTAAAAACCATTTGATACAGTCAAGCAATTTAAAATATTGGAGAATGAATATCAAATTAAGGAGAGAGAAGCAGCAGGTAGAAAATGTAAAAAGGTATGAATTTTATAAAAGAGGAAAGAGAAAAATGCAAACAAATTCCTTAAAGACAAACAATTTCATAAATATTTTTCAATAACAAATAGAAAAATTGAGATTAATGATACTAAGAAAATAAAATGTACAAGTCCCACATACAGAAAGGATTCACCATTAATAGGGAAATATTATGAATATTATTACTATGTCAAGATAGTACCTAAAAAAGACTTTCTTTAAAGAACAATGAAAATAGTTAACTGAAAAGATTTCAGGAAATAAGCACCAAAGGAGTTTTAGAATTAGAGAATTACCATACCAGCACTCCTAAAGAATTAACTGATAGAGGTAATAGCTGATAACATCAAAGTGAAGGAGACAAGATAGTATTTCCTAAAGGATTCTATACAGCTTACTGCACAGTGCAACTACTGATCAACAACCAAAGAAAATTTTAGCTGTATAAAATTCTTTAGTAAAGACTTTTATCTTTACTAGACTACTAGAATGCAGTGATCACAAAATGGCAGAAAAATGTTTTTACCAGTAATTGATATTATAGAGGATTAGTGTGGAATGTATTTAAATAACTAAAAATATGCATACCAAACCACAAACAATTTAACTAGTAAGAGGGCAATTGGATAGGGAAATTCAAATGACCAATAAAATCATGAAACAAGTTAAACACTTTTAGCCATGAGGGAAACCCAAATTAATATACTACATTTAGAACTTATCTTGGTGAGAATGTTATCAAGAAATTCTGGCAAAGATATGAGGAAAAGAGAAAACTGATACACTGTTGATGGGGAGGTAAATTAGTCTAATCACTATGGAAATTAGAAAAGCAGTTTAACATATCCATACAATACATTACATAAATTCTAGCTACATAATTTTTAAAAATTAAGTGCGATTATCATAAAGCTGCATCTTTATATTTAACATGACACTTCAACAATGACCAAGTTATGCAATAAGTTTAGGTAATTATCTCCAGATGAACAGGAATAAAATGTGAAAATATATATATATATATGTATATTTTCAAGCATAAAAAATAGTCTTTCTCAGCTATGTCATTTGCAGAAAACTGGATGTAGCTAGATCATCATCATGTGAAGCAATATGAACCAGGAACATTGAAAAGGAAAAGTGACATCTGTTTTCTCCCAGATAATTTTTTTTTACAACAAACTGGAAGGCTAATAAAGCTCTGTAATAAAAAGGAGTTATTAAGCCATCAAAAATATGAAATATTAATCTTCAATAGAATTACTGTTTGGTCTTCAGAGAAAAAAATATATCAATTAACCTTACATTTTTATTGCTTATTGCTTCACTTGTGGCTATGAAGATGCTAATAAAGCTCAGCTTGCTCTCGCCGCCCCCCTCTGCACCCCTCATTGAAATCAGTCATGGTACAATTAAATGAATAAAGAAAAAAAAGTCTGAAATTCTTCTTCTGTGTGGAATTAGAACCTATGAATGAATGAACCATAAAATGGAAGCTGTGGGAATCATGGACCGTGCCTCCAGGGGAACTGGCACAGAACTGCTGAGATGGAGCATGTTCAAACCCCACAAATCTCACATTTCAGACTTAAAATCTCATCCTGACAATGGAAGGCATGGAATAAAGCTCTCAACTTGTTTTCTGCGCCTGCCTCAGGAATATATGACATAGCCCCAAGGTTACAGGTGGCCAGTCACATGATCTTGTCTCCTGTCATCTTTCCTATGCAAATACAACATTGCCAGCATCCTACACTCAGCCAATGACATGCATTCATCCTCAAACCCCTTCTCACTGCCCAAGGTTTATAAGTCCCTGTTTCACATGAAATAAAGGGAGATCACTATCTATGTCATCAATGACCATCTCAGACTCACTGTTTATTTGGGGGAAAGAAGAGTTCCCTTCCTCCCCAAAGAACTCAGTGCTAGACTCCTGTGGTTGATTGTGGGCCAGGCAGCAACAGAGGAACCCCCTAGCCCAAGGGCCATGAGCTCAGCGCTCATCTGCGCTCATTTGCAGGAGGGTACTGCTGGCCACTGAGAGTTTAGGCCATGCATAGATAGGTGAGTCAGCATTGATCACTGCAGCAGCCTTTTACTGCTCCACCAGCTGCAGTGCCCATCTGGGTGTGGGGGCGAGCAAGCCACTTGCTGTTCACAGCGCAGCTGTCTGACTTCTCTGAGTCAGGCCCAGCACTCTGTACCCACAGGGCTTGTTCTCAGGGCCCTGAGTTCAGGAACCTGCATTCTGGCTGTAACCCAATCAGCTGTGGATATTCACCCAAACCTTCTGTCGCTAATGCAGCTTTGTGAAAAGAGCTTACACCTGCTAGAGCTCCTGTTTTAAAAGAGTAGTAATACTGTTGCAGAGAAAAATCTATCCAGCTAAACAAGATACTTTGTGGTTCATCCTTCCCTGCCCAGAGACCAATGTTCCTGAGAGAAGTGAACTTTTTTTTTTTTTGCCTTTTGATAATTTTATTTTTTTCTGATTTTGTAATTTAAATTTCCCATAGCAGCTTGGCAATGTTGAAAACAAATACAAATACGAAGATGTTCATTTTGACACTTTATGTGCATGAGTATGTGCCATACCATTTTTGTGGGGGGTTTGTGTTGGTAATATCTATTAACCGTATTTTAAGAGTATCAATTCTGGCTTTTTATGGAAAAATAAAAATCAAACAGTATATTCCTTTTGAGGGTTTTTAATATGTAAATATATAAAAATATATTATATGATGGATTTTTTTCTCATTTTTTATATTTCCTTACAATTTGGTGGCTGTTAATCTAACTTTAGATTCTTTGGCATATGCTAAGTAGCTAGTCTGGGCTTTCAAAAGTATGCATGAACAATTCAATTTTTATTAGCTGAATGAGGACATTTTGAATTCTCTTTTAAAAGTCATCTGATTATTAAAATAACTTAATGTTTATTTTTAAACTAACAGTTTATTATGTCTTTTTAGGAGAGGTGAACTTTTGACTTGGCGCTTCACCATTTTCTGCTTGGAACACAATAGCACTGGGACTTCTGCTAGAGAAATGTGTACATCCAGAGCTGTGCTCAGCAGCAGCAGGAGAAATGGAACAGCAGAAGCAGGTGTGTAGCCTGTGGTAGAAGTTGACATAATTAACTGCAATGAACATTTTCAAGTTTGGCCTGCTTCATCTGCAACAAAACATTTTTTCAACTCCCTTAGTGAAGGAATATAAGGTAGCAACTGCACCTGCTATTGTCAATGGAGTCATTAGGGAGTATAAATATTTGAGTTTGTTGAATCCAATGACAGTACTAAACTACTTGAAACTTGTTTAGTGGAAGAGACCTGGTCAGTAATTTATCATACTACTAGCAGAAAATGCCTACAAGGATGAAACTGGAGCAGCAAATATAATCAGGACTAATATCTGAGAAGGGTAAAAGTTCACCCCGGAAAAATATGAACATATGATTATGTCAGCCCCCAAAGGACACAGGCATAGCTGTATGGCTAAGGAACTCCTTCTCTTTCCCCTTAGAGAGACTGCCAGGCCATGGTTGGAGGAAGGGGATGATTTCATATGAGAAAAGGGTTTATTTCCAGTCCAAGACAGCAGTATAGAGAAATGAAATGAGGACAGAAGAGAGTTATATTTGAAATTATATAGGACCCCAGGCTCCTGTCCTTTCTCTAGCATGTCCTAACTTTATCAAGCAATGTTTTTAGTTTGAGTGTTGGCCACAAGTCATATAGAAAGGATGTGACTTGAGCACTTACAAACAAACAAAAAAGAGGAAAAGCTCAGTGAGATTTAAGTATGATGGTACACATATGTAATCTCAGAAGAGCTGAAAAAGAGGCAGGCTGACTGCGAGTTTAAGACATGCTCCAATCAAAGTACTGCCTCAGAACAAATCTCCCTGCGAAAGCTAATTTCTGATTATATGGGAACAAATAAGAGTGTTTGTACACCTATAATTCTAGCAACCCAGAGTATTGAGAGATGAAGGCCAACTATACAAAATACAGAGTTCCAGGGCAGCCTGAGCACATAGTGATTCAAGAGAGCAGAGTGGTAGAGAGGGGAGAGTGAAGGAAGAGAAAGAGAGGAGAGGAAAAAGAAACAAAACAAAGGGGAAGGTAGGTGGGAGAGGGGGAGGAGGACTGTAAAAGGGAGAGAAGTAGGGAGAGGGAAGGAGCAAGGAAGAAATAAAAGAAGTGAGGAGAGGGGAGCCAAAATAAGGAGAGAGGTATGTGGGGGAAGGGGGAGGGGAGAGGGAGGAGAGAGTGGAGGAGAGGAGAAAAGAGGAGGTAAAGGACAGCAGGAGGAGGTGGGGGAAGGCAAAATAGGTGGAGAGATGAGTCAGGAGGGGAGAGTCGGGGTGAGGAGAGAAAGGGGGATGGAAGATTAGACTAAAGGGGTGGAGAGGGTAGGTACAGAAGGGAGATTTTAGAAGAGAGGAGGGGAGAGCTTAAGAGGGGTGTGACTTGTTAAGGAAAGGTGTTGGTAAGGGTAAGGAGGAGAGGAGAATCTAGGCTAAGGTAGGGAGTTGGGTAGGAGAGAGAAGGGAGGGGACAGGAGCAGAGTGAAAGGAGGAATAGATGAGGTTACTGGACTAGGGACAACAAGAGGGGAGGGAAGACAAGAGGGGAGGGGAGAAAAGGGGAGGGGAGGAGAAGACAAGGGAAAACTAAAGAACAGTGAAGGGGAGGCAAGACAAGTGGAGGTGGGACAGGGCCTAATAAAGATGAACAAGATGGAGCAAGAAAGTCAAGCATAAAAATCTTTTTTTTTTTTTTTTTTTTTTTTTTTTTTTTTTTTTTTTTTTTTTTGAGTGAGCATAGCTGCCCTCCTCCGGAACAAAAGAAAAGCGATATAGTGCTACCCGTGGGGAGTTCTATTTAGAGGAACACAGTGGGACGGACCGGAAGTTGAAGATGACTTCACTTCGCCGCTCCGTGGCTTGAGGAGATGCCGGCGCAAGACGCTTAGAATCCAGTCGACACAAAGATCAATCCTAGGTATTGTCGGGTGTTTGGGTCAGGTAGACTGCTTTAAAATCATCACAACTTCAACTTTCTCAACCCTGCTTGTCCCTCTTGTGAGTTTTTTACCGCCGCCGCCAAAAAGGCCCCTGCAGGCTTTTTCCGAACAGCCCATCTACTTTCATGCTGGTCTCACGGACTGAACGCCATGGTGCGGGGGTGGGGGGGTGGTTTGAGTTAGACAACAGAAATATGAGTGTCAGGCTTTAAGGGCTAGAGAGAAGTCAGTCTTGAAATTTCCATGCATTACACAGACCGCTGATACTGTGATTCGGTCTGTACAGGCCTTCACCCAAAATGGCGGCCGAAGTAGGTCTGTCCGTACAGGCCTGTACCCCAGAATGGCGGGCTAAATGGGTCGGCCTGAGCCCAGATCTCCCCGCCCCCCATGGCAATCTGAGTGGGTCTATCTGCGCAGGCCTGCGCCCTCTGGCAGTCTAAGTTTGTATGGCAGCCTAAGTGTCTTCTAACTGGGCTGCTAGAACAGGGCTCCGCCCACGTATGGTGGCCTTAGTGGGTCTATCTGCAAAGGTCTTTGCCCTTTTCTGGCTGGCTAAGTAGGTTTGTGTGAGTGGGCACGTGTCTCTGCCCCTGTATGGGACCTAAATGGGTCTGTCTGAACAGGGCTCCGCCCATGTATGGTGGCCTTCGTGGGTCTATCTGCACAGGTCTCCACCCCTAAGTGGGTCTGTTAGCATAGCCCTCCCAAGGGAACCTAGTGAAAGACCTGATCCACTCGTTGAAACCTAAAACTAGACTTTCATGCAGAGGCCTGACAAGTTTTCATTTTCTCCACAGGGTTTGCAGAAAAGAGGTTGATCAACGAGTCCAGGAGTCCAGGAGTCCAGGAGTCCTGGTATGTTCCTAGAAAGATGTTCTCCTGGAAAGCTGCAAAAACGGGTCTTCATTAAATCCAAAGTATTCTCTAACTGGTGGTACTGTGGCGCTTACAGGTTGTCATTTTCACCCTTCCAGATTCCTGCCTGTTAGCTCTCCTACTTCAGCCCTGAGCCCTGTCATCATGCCTAGAGGGCAAAAGAGTAAGAGACGCTCCCGTGCAAAACGACAGCAGGCACGCAGTGAGGACCAGGGTCTCCCAGCAGTTCAGCCTACTGCAGAGGAAGCAGAATCTCGTCCTGTTGTCCAGAGTGATGACTCCAGCTTCCCTGTTGGTTCTGTTCCTCAGGGGGTGAAAACCCTCGAGTTTCCTGGTGCAGGTGCATCCTGCACAGGCTCTGGTGTAGGTGTTAGAAATGTTGCTGTTTTTACTGAGAAGAAAGGCCTAGGTGTCACCCAGTCAGGGATCTCCATTCAGCACACATTTAAAGAGCCTATCATGCGGAAGGCTAGTGTGCTGATAGAATTCCTGCTAGATAAGTTTAAGATGAAAGAGCCAGTTACCCGGAGTGAAATGCAGGCAGTAGTCAATAAGAAGTATAAGGAACAGTTCCCTGAAATCCTCAGGAGAACTTCTGCGCGCCTAGAACTAGTCTTTGGTCTTGAGTTGAAGGAAATAGATCCTAGCACTCAATCCTATTTGCTTGTGGGCAAATTGGGTCTCTCCACTGAGGGGGGTCTGAGTAGCAATTGGGGATTGCCTAGGACTGGTCTCTTGATGTCCATCCTAGGTGTGATCTTCATGAAGGGGAACCGTGCCACTGAGCAAGAGGTCTGGCAATTTCTAAATGGAGTGGGAGTATATGCAGGGAAGACACACTTAATCTTTGGGGAGCCCGTGGAGTTCATAAACAAAGATCTAATACAGGAAAATTACCTGGAGTACCGCCAGGTGCCTGGCAGTGATCCCCCAAGCTATGAGTTCCTGTGGGGTCCCAGAGCCCATGCTGAAACCACCAAGATGAAGGTTCTGGAAGTTTTAGCTAAAGTCAGTGGCACTGTCCCTAGTGCCTTCCCTAATCTCTACCAGTTGGCTCTTAGAGATCAGACAGCAGGACCAAGAAGGACAGATATGGGTATGGCTGGCACTGTTTCTAGAGGTGGTGTTTAGTCCCAGGTTCTATGCCACAAGTCTACTCCCATGTAGCTGAGTCGGCTTTGTGGTCTCCACATTGTTTAAGAAGAACAGTCAGCCTCCTAATTCATAGAAAGTTCATAGAATACCAGAGGCAAAATGTATGCCTTCTTGACCTGTTACGCATTAGAGGAATGTAGGTATTTCTGCTAATTTTCAAATGTTTAAGCAGTGATTAGTACCATGCTTTCTGTTAACGGCATAAAGTGGTTTTTGTCACTTGTCAATTTAGGACTTGTTTTGTTACTTTGCAACAAACTGTAAAACTTTTTGTTTTTACTAAGACATTAGGCAACAGTACATTGGAAAAGATCTTTTCATGAAGATGTAATAGCACACAATGGTGAACAACAGTAAAGTGGCAAACTTTATTGTTATTTTTGGAAATGTTGTATAAATGTAATGCGTTAGCTGTATACTTTTTTCCTTTCTTGTATAATGCTAAGTAAAAAAGTTGGATTTGATGACATTACTCAAATTCATTAGAAAGTAAACTGTAAACCTCTATTGCTTTATTATTTTCAAGAATTAATTAAGCATTGGTTCTCTGGAAATTCTCCTTTCCTTCCAATAGCACTGGATCTAATAAGAAAAAATATGGTATAGCCGGGAACAGTGGGTTATCAGAGTCTAGCAGCAGCTCCATATAAGAAATAGGGTAATGTACTATGTAAGATACTAAGGGCATATAGAAAGGTGATACGAGGAACAGGCCATTTTTGTGAAAGCTAAGTATAAAATCACTATGGAATGTATTAACAGTAGGCAATTCAGAGGGCATACATGAACCAAAATGCTGCTCACCAATTTACTAACTGTAATATTTAACCTGTATATGGGATTGTCCTCTGTTAGTAGAAAAAGTTTGTGTTTTGAATCAAGGGCCAGCAGCTTAAATGATATCTATCCAAATTAGTCTTTTAAATATTTTTACCAACCAAATATTGAGCCCTCTTTTAGAGTGTCACAGACTATATTGCAAAACGTTTGGCAACTACAATTTCATCAATGGTCACTAATTTTAGTGCTGCTGTCATAGCCTGGATGAACTGTAGGAGTGATAAGGACCAGACTAATGATACATCTGAGAGCAGAGAGGCTAGGCCTGAATTGAAAAACAAACCTTAAATGTTCCTTTGGAATTTGAGGATGCCACAAAAAATGTCTACCTAGGGCAAGAACGGACAGTCAGTTCATTGCCCTGATGCAGATGAATACAGTACACAAACTGTACATATAATGTCTAGAGATTTTCCTAAAAATACATGTGATACTTAAGAAAAGGATATTCTCCGCTGTTAAGTGGAGAAGGAGAGCTGACTTTCACACAAACTCTGGTGCCCTATATTTGATCATGTCACTTGGATGGGGACACCTGGTGGCACTCAGAGGAAGGATAATAGGTCACCAAGAAGAGACTCGATACCCTATGAGCATATACAGGGGGAGGAGGTCCCCCTCAGTCACAGACATAGGGGAGGGGAATAGGGGGGGAAGCAGGAGGGAGGGAGGAATGGGAGGATACAAGGGATGGGCTAACAACTGAGATGTAATATGAATAAATTAATAATAGAAAAGAAAAAAAGAAGAGGTAAAAAGAGACTTGATACCCCATGAGCATATACAGGGGGAGGAGGTCCCCCTCAGTCACAGTCATAGGGGAGGGGAGTAAGGGGAAAAGGGGAGGGAAGGAGGAATGGGAGGATACAAGGGATGGGATAACTATTGAGATGTAATATGAATAAATTAATTTAAAAAGGAAAAAAAAAAGAAAAGGTACTAAGAAGCCACTGAGTGCTCACTCTTAGTATACAAAGATAAAGCCAGATTCTCTTCCATTAATAAGGTATTTTAGTTACCACCTTCAATGTAAGTAATTTCAGCAGGGCTGAAGAGATGGCTCAGTAGCCAAGAACAGTGGCTGCTATTCCAGAGGACTGGCTTGATTTCCAAACACCATATGGTAGCTCACAAACATCTGTAACTCCAGTTCTAGAGGATCCAATGCCTTCTGGCCTCCATGGGCGCTGCATACCCATGAGGCACAGATACACATGCAGGGAAGACACTCATATACATAAAAATGCAAAGAAACAAGCTTAATGCTAACTACCATTTTTTAAGGATACAGTCTCTGCCTTATACTGTTCCATATGACCTTTATCAGATTCAAAATGCAGTCAGAGATCTTGGGGTTTCTGAAATTAACGCAGAATAATACAGTAAACAGACTAGTAGTCATTGGTCTGAATTCCTCAGAAGTAAAACAGCATTGTAGTCCTCCAAGCCAAAAACAGACCTTGTGTCACGGGATCATTTCTTTACCCATTACTTCAAAATGTATTTTTGGTGATAAATGTATGACCTTCAACCCAAAGTACTGTTCTGCAATACAGAGTCCAAGGAAAAAGCAATGAAAATACAAAAGAAAATGTGATGTACGACTAATGTAAGAGACTGACGAGGGAGGATTGGGAGTTTGAGGTCAGCCTGTAGCAGGCCCCCCTGGAATGCATAGCAAGACCCATCAGAAAGGATTACTTGATGATATTTGCTACAACTCAATAAAAATAAACCTCAAAATATTAGAGATTCACAAATCCTAACTTTAAGCTTCCCTATAGAAAGTAAGAATCCTTACACAGAATGATACAAGAAGCTACACCTGGATTGCAGTAGTAGGCATAGATCACCACTCTGCATATAACAACACCACACCTGTCCTGGGACCTCTAGTTACTACTTTCAGCTTGGCCATGATTATCATTCTTGCAGCATGCCAGTCCCCTCTTGGGTCTGCAGAGGGGAGATAACCAAAGGTTTGGAGTGATATAGCTATTGCCTAGAAGTTTTCCAAGAGACAAATGATGCTCAACAGAAGGAATCACAGAGATCCCAGCCTGGCATCTGCTCCCAAAGCTAGAAGGCTCAGGTGGGTTTGTAAGGCTGATATTTCCTCTCAGTGCCCAGTGGTTCCAGGTACAGAAGAACTTTGTTCTGCATAGGTTATCTGAGAGGAAAAGTCTTTCTACACATGGCATATTTACTTTAAGGATTGTGGAAGCTTACTCATATATGTAATGTAAAACACTTGGAATCCAACAAGTTGAGAGTAGAATGCTAAGAGTTAGAGGCTCAGGAGGGGAAAGGAAGTGTTGGGGAAAAGTTAGTCACTGAGTAATAAGCTATAGTTAGAGGAGTAAAAAAACCTCATGTTCTTACACCATTTGGTGAATACTAATGACAACATTTTGTAATTTCAAAATGCTAGGAGAAAAATACTATTTTCACTACAAAGAAATGTTTTATAAAACATTTAGTTGGACTTTAACACTACACAATATATTTATGTATATACACACACACATATATACATATATGTAGGGGGTATATCTATATCTATATTATATGAAATATCTCATAGTGTGGGAACCAGCATCCAGGATGGAGTGAAGGAGATAGGAGTCACCAACCCAGGAAACAGACTCCGGAGATCAGCATCAAGTGCAGATCCACTTTACTACACAGCAGCAAGTGCCTTTGAACCAATGTGGAGTTAACACAAGCTCTAGGGTAGCCAACCATCCCTATTGGGAAGTGCCAGGCATACCAGCACCCCAGGGAACTTCGTGCAGACAGGAAAAACAGCCACCACCCTGTTCTGGGCCCAATCTGAGGTTCTACCAGTTTGCTGGGATCCTCCTTTTGTGTCACATGGTTTGCCAGCAGACATGGGCACTCATACTACTGAGATGCATGGAAGATACCTCACTCACTATCCAACCAGGCCCCACACAGGGGCTGCAGCATGCATATCATGGCACCATTGTAATATGTTTTTTGTTTTTTCAGTTAAAATAAATACAAAATATAAAGAGGAAAACCTGAGCCTCTAAACATTTAAGGCCTGGAGAGATGACTGAAAGTAGACACAGGAAAGAACCTTGAAAAGCCTGGATTTGTTGTCACTAACTCCTGACAAGGTACAGACATGTGTAGCCCATTTGATGTTGACTAACTTCTCTCTCTGGAGTCTCAAGGAAAAACAGAACTGGACCGAGACTTTGAGACAAGACAGTGGAGAGAGCTTTTCACTGTCTTTTCAAGAACAAATGCAGCATGAGGAGTGAACACTGAAGGCCAGCAATCCCAGAGAATTCAAGTGATACAGAACCTGATTTTACCATGTGCACTGGAACAAATTGGGCAAAGCTAGCACACTGGCTTTTCCTAGAAAAGGTTAAAGTAATGCAAAGGCCTTAGCACGAGTGAGGACAATTATAAAACAGAATACAGATCCTGTCAAGCGGCCCTAAATCAACATTCCAGTATAGATGACAGAGAGACTCACAAGGTCTCACCCTTAGCTGAGGAGCCATTGGCAACTGATGACTACTGAGAGAGAGGAGAGAGCGGATCCATTCTCTTCACTGTTGTATTGCCCGGTAGATTGCCCACGATCCACTGGATGGCCCTATTGAATAATAAAAAAAAAAAAAAAATAGAAAAAGTAAAGAATATGACTGCTCCTAGGTATGTTGTAGGAGAAAGTTTATTATAGAGAAAAAGGAGAGCATAGCCAGAAGTAGGGACATCTGGAAAAGTCCAGAGTGGACATGACCAGACTGAGCTATACCATGAGATGAGAGGGGGGATAGGGAAGGGAGAACAGAGAGAGGGGAACCAGGTACAACAGCCCAGAGGTAGTACAAAGAAAGCCCCTAAACAAAATGTTTGGTTTGTATAGGGAAAAGCAGCCCAGCCCCCTAGACTGGAGAGTTTAGGGTAGGGAGTAGGTTATGCCAGCCAGGAGGCCCTATAGTAGGAGGTCCAGACTGAGGCATTGCAGGGAGAACCTGCTGGCCAGGTCCGATTTGGTATGTTAAATAGGCACTACAGCTGTCTTTCCCAGTTTAAAACCTAACATCTATACCCATGCACATCTGGACAAATTGAACTGGACTAAGTGAGCTATTAAAACAAAAAGAAGACTGGGGAAACCAGGTAATTTGTCTGCAGACATTCTCCCCTCCCTGTTCCCCAAGACCCCATTCTCCAGTGCCATCCCTAGCACTGCAACACAGACAAGCTGCAGCCTGGCCTCACCCCTTACAACATCTGTGGACCCCATTGGTAAGCCACTTCTAACCTCCCTCCCCACACTGGATGCTCTGTCCCAGACCTCAGCTCCAGCAGAAACCCTGCTAACAAACAAACCAGGTAGGATGCCCTCCGGCCTTCTCCTTTTTGTTCCCCCAAACCCAATCCCTCCACTCTTTTCCATAGCACTGCAACAGAACAGCAGCCTTCTCTCAACCCTGCCCACATCTCCTATGGTTCCTCTAATCCTAACCTCCTTCCCCAGAGGGCATCTTCATTTGGGCCAAGAATGTAAGTTGTCTAGTCCCCATACACAAGTGAGCAGATCAGGAGAAAGGTTATCACCTGCAAACTGTTTCTGAAGGAGGGATGATAATCTATATGAGAAGCCATCCCAGAGCCATGGTGATTGTATTCTGCACTGGGCACAGGGGTTAGAGCCTATTTCGTTAAAAGGGACATTTTCATTATTAGATTGCCTTGGGTAAAATGTGGTGAACCCTTATGGAAGAGCTTCATTTTGGTGGTGATCTATCTGCTAGCTTCTGTCTCCAGGTATCTGGGTGGTAGATTTTAGTTTCTTGATATAAACACTATGACTTTTTAGGTTTTGGGTTTTTTTTCAGCTTATGGAATTTTTCTCCAAATTAAGGAAATGAAACTCACGTGAGAAAAGTTACTGTAGCCTTACTTGCAGCTCCTTTATTTTTGCCAAAATATTGCATATTTTATGCATACTGATATTTAAAAAAAGACAAATTGCTGGCAGCATTCTCCTCTGCTAAAATAAAAATAGGTGGCACTATTTAAAAGCCATAGCTTCCATGTCTTTTTAAAATAATTATTTTTATTGTATGTGAATGAGTGTTTTGCTTGCATGTATGTATATGCACCAAATGCAAGCCTAATGCCTATAGAGGCCAGAAGAAGGTCCTGAATCCCATGGCATGGAACTTACAAATGCCTGAAGGCAGCCATGTGCATGTTGGGAATTGAACCTGGATCCTCTGCAAGAGCAGGCAAGGGCTGCTAACAACTAAGGCATCTCTCCAGCCCAACTTTAAGTGTTTTCAAAGAGTACATGTATTCCAATAGTTTTACAAGATAAGCTTTATCAGACTCACTCTGTGATGATGTTTACTTATGTTCGTGATGGTGCTAAGTGATAGGGCAAGGAGGACAAGACTCCTGATCTGAATTCATCTAAGACCCACAATCTTTAATGACATAGAACATGGAGATTTCTGACTGGAACGTAACTGGAAATTTCACCCCTGCTATCTATTTATTCTTGTTTTCTCTCAAAAAATGTAAACTATATTCAAGGTCATATAAAAAAGATAACAGCTTCTGTTTTAGGCAGCTGTTAAAAATTCAAGACCTGTTAACTTCTCATGTTTGTTTGTTTTTAAGATGGAGTTTTGCCAGGCATGGAGGTACACACCTTTAATCCAGCACTCTGGAGGCAGAGGCAGGCCGATCGCTGTGAGTTCAAGGCCAGACTGATCTATGGAGTGAGTTCTAGGACAGGTAAGGCTACACAGAGAAATCCTGTCTCAAAAAACCAAAAGAAAAAAAAAAGATGGAATTTCAAGTATGTCGCATTGGCTAGCCTGGAACTCACTGTGAAAACCAGCGTGACCTCAGACTTATAAAGATTCACTGTCACTGTGTCCTGTGTGCTAAGATTAAAGGCATGCACCACTGCAGCAGGCTCAGCATTCTATGCTAGGTTTTTAATAACAGAGGTTTATTTGGTTTATAATTCTTCAAATAGCCTGGGTCAGCAGCCTATTCATAATACTGACTGTATCACACCATGACATAGCAGCACAAAGGAAATGATACTGCACCAATGGGGACCTGCATAAGAGTGACCTTGCTTTATAAACGAGCCAGTCTCACAAGAACTCATGCAACCACAGACTTGACCCAGTTCCATGGCAGCATTTTGGAATGTATGAGGGCTTAGCCGTCATGCCCTAACATATTGTACTAGTCTCCAACTCTTAAATTCTAACCCCTCAACGCAGCCACACTAGAAACCAAACCTTCAGCACAAAATTCTAAATGTGATTGACACCATTCCACAAGCTGTGTCTCAGAGTGTATAAGAAGGAGAAACAAGTGGAACACCCAGCTCTCATCTCTCTCTGCTTCTTTATGGTGAATAAAATGTGACCAGTCACATCATGCTTCTTCGGTCATACATTTATAGCCATAATGAACTGTATCCTCAAACTGTGAGCCCACATAAATGTTTCTGTTTGTTTGTTTATTTGTTTGTTTGTTTTTGTCAAGTACTTTTTCACAGCAGTTAGAAACTAAAGCACAGTTTATTATGGTAGAGAATGAATGGCAATGAGAGCATGAAGGCTTTGGTCAAATTTCATCTGCAGTCATGAAGCATAGAGATCAGCGCTAGTGCTTAGCTGGCTTTTCCCTTCACTACAAATGTAACTTTCCAACCACAGCTCATGTGATAGTGCCACAGGCATCCAAGATGTGACTTCTTATTCTCTATTAAATATATTTCTTAAAAAACCCTCACCGAAACATCCAAAGGTATGTCTCTTTGGAGATTCCAAATCAAGTTGACAAGGAAAAATACGACCATGAACTTTAGAAACAGAGGGCAGAGACCCCTGAGCTAGAACTAACATGAATGAACCCTCCATGAGGACTATCTTTCATGGTCCCTGAAGGTACCAAGCAAGCTTCCAAAAGAGGTTAGAAACTTAGAGTCCTATCTAGCTATAATGTCTATGAAAAAAAAAATCAATGGTTCATGTCTAATACCAGAAATCTAGCTAGTTACTCAGTGCTAGTGAAATCATAGTTATTGAAGAAGAAATATGCAACCTCTAATTTACTAAACAAGCATAATCCCTAACAACAATCTATAAACACTTGCCCAAATAGCCACAGATAAGTATAATCTCACCTCTTGTCAAGGAAACTCTTTGCCACACATGGAAACCGCCACAGAAAATGAACACCAATGAAATGCAGAATTATAGAGCATGTCTACAAAACAGTACCACACCTGAGGCCCAGGGAACACTGCAGAAGGGCACATGTGTGGAAAGATTGTGAGAGCAACAGGAACAGGATTTTCTGTGAGTTTGTGTCTCCTAGTAATATCAGTAGCTATACTCAAAAAGTCTCACTAATATGACAGCCTAAATGTGACCTGAACAAAGATGACAAAATACGTATACCAAAGTGGATGAGGAAAAACCCATGAGGCCTCAACCCCACACAAGGAACCATAGGCACTGAGGAAAACTAGGAGAAGGAAAGAAGTGAAGACCTCCTCAGGGAAGAGCAGATCAATTGGTTGTCCAGGGACAAAAGCTCCACCCTGAAAACACACATAAAAGTAACATTATGGCCAGGCATGGTGGCGGCACATACCTTTAATCCCAGGACTCCAGAGGCATACAGGCAGGCAGATCTCTGTGAGTTCAAGGCCAGCCTGATCTACAAAGAGAGTTCCAGGACAGCCAGGGCTATTACACAGAGAAACCCTGTCTTGAAAAAGCAAACCAAAACAAACCAAAACAAAAAAAGGAACAAGGAACATTATGTAAACCAAGAAGGTTACATTTAGGAATATTTATGTATATACACATACGTTTTTGCATCAATAACAATTAGTGAAGAATTTGAAGGAGAGCAAGGATGTGAATATGGGAAGGTTCAGATGGAAGAAAAGGAAGAAATCATGTAATGATATAGTCTCAAGAAAGAAAAGAAAAGAAAGAAAGGACCACAAGATCCATCTACCTAAAACTTTGCTTTGAACCATAAAATCCAAACAACTTTCAAAATTAGCATCCAAGTGAGTTGGGGAACATAATGTTATTTGCCTGAGAATATACTTGCTTTTGAGATAAGAAAGTCAGTAGAGTTTTCATGGAATACTTGTTTGAGCCTTGCCCTTAAAACAGATACACAAATGAGTGATCTTACTTTACTTTCAGGTATTCAAAGTCACTTTCATAAATAGGAAATTAGGAAAAACCACCAAATTAGTTACCCCTTGAGAAAACCTTGTTTTGTTTTGTGTGTAAGGGCATCTAGTAAATGGGTACTGCACATTCTGTCATGATTAATTTTGTCGGATTTATATCTCAAGACTTTTCACTAGGCACACATAAAAAGGAGCAAATTTCATCTTACTGATTTAGAATTTATTTCAAAGGTAAATACAGAGAGCTGTTTTTATTTCAGAAGTTGGGTCTTTCCTTGTTGAAAATTTGATGTGTTCAAATATTTCACAACAGTCACCACATAAGTAGGCTCTCAAAATCACAAAAGACTGTAAAGGGATAATCTGCCATTCATAGGATCATGTTATATAAGGAAAGGCTTATTCATAATAAATTATAATTGTTCATCTTTTATTCATTTCTTTTCCCTTTGTTTAATGGTGCTGATGACTGTATGCAGGACATGCTACAAGTGAGGCAAGGGTTTATAATTGTGCAATATCTCCTTTCTGCCAGTCTTCATAGAGAAATAAACTTTTATGGTGAGGTAGTCATATTTCAGATTTTGTCCCCTGCATACAGTGTACAACTGCTATTTCTGCCATTGGCCATATTTAAATAACAAAATTACTAAATGGTATACTATTACTAGTTGTACATATATTTTTATAGCCAAATAATTATAAAATATGCTGAAAACATAATTTCCAACTTTATACAATTCCCAGTCACTTTATCAACCCTGCAAGTGCTGGATAAAAGTACCATATGTTGAATAGTTTTATAAAGCTGATTCTCACATTTTTTTTTTTGCAATCCACAAAATGTTATGAATATGATGTTATTTTTGAAACTTCGTGGCTTCATCAATCCCATTTCTTTTCCCATATCTAATATTCCAGTGTCTTTTTATATCTGACATTGTTTGGACTGCCTTGTATGCATTCGTGTATTTATTTATTCCTAACCTAATATTTTCCTTCTTTTCTTCAACATATAGAGCACAGTTGTAAAAACTCATTTAAGTCTTCACTCATCATTTTGATCAGTTGAGATGTACTAATTTTGTTTTGGAGTCCTGGACATTTTTCCTAAGGCCTCCAACATGATATCAAAGTCTTGTATACTCAGCTTCCACCCCCTCTTTTACTATCATTTTGAGACAAGTTTTTTTTTTAATATATTGTTCAAGCTGGCCTTGAAGTAGCTCTGTAGTTCAGACATAATTCGATTTGTGAGACTCCTGGGTAGCTTGGAACAGAGCTTTGTGTCATCAGGCCCTGTTAATCCAGATAATTAAAATGTGTTTTTAAAAATTTTTTATTAATTTATTCTTGTTACATCTCAATGGTTATCCCATCCCTTGTGTCCTCCCATTCTTCCCTCCCTCCCATTTTCCCCTTATTCCCCTCCCCTATGACTGTTCCTGAGGGGGATTTCCTCCCCCTGTATATGCTCAGTATTTTAATTAACAAATAATAATCATATATACTTATGTAGTACACTGTGATGTTTTGTGTATTTTTAATTTTCCACATTGAACATGTTTTTCTGCTTCCTTGCATGCTGGTAATTTGATTCAAAGACACACACTGAATTTAGTCAGGATCATGTTTATACTGAATTCAGTGCACCAAGCTGGGGCAATGATAAACATACCATTGTTTGTTTTCAGATCCTCAAGAATCACTCTCTGTAGCTGCCTAATGCTCAGAACATTGGAATGTATCTTGTGCACATAAAACTGCAAATGTCTTAAACCCCTATGAAAAGCAAAATATTTTTAATTTCTCAGATAACTATTTTGATCATATTATTTTAAAACAATTTTATTTTTCTTTTCTTGAAGGTAGATTTTTTCATACTATATATTCTGATTATGATTTCCATTCTCCCAACTCCTCCAAGATTTTTCCCCACCACCACTTCCATCTGAATGCATACTCTTTCTGTTACTCCTTCAAAAACAAACAGTTATCTCATGGATAATAATAAAATAAAAAAAAACAAAACAAAAACAAATCATTTGAAATAGGACCCCCCCCCCAAAAAAAAAAAAAACCAGAAGAAAAAGACCCAAAGAAAAAGCACGTGATATATACACAAAGAATCTGTAAGGAAAAAAGAAAGGAAGGAAGGAAGGAAGATAGAAAGGAAGACTGACAGACAGACAGACAGACACACACACACACACACACACACACACACACACCTCTACCTTAAAAACACAAAATTGGAAACCATAAAATACAAGCAAAAGACCAGTAAGATAGACGCTGGGACTTGCAGCTGGACACTCGGTGGAGCCCTGAGAGTGGTATGGAAGAGCAAGGGGATGGAAGGACCCAGAGCATTTAGCAATGCCACAGAGAGACCATCAAGGCCTGTGGATCTAGATGGGGATGGAAGGACCCAGAGCATTTAGCAATGCCACAGAGAGACCATCAAGGCCTGTGGATCTAGATGGGGATGGAAGGACCCAGAGAGATCAAAGATCTCCACAGGAAGACCACCAAGGCCAGATGATTTGGACCCAGGAGTCCTGCACAAACTGATGCACCAAGGACAATGCATGGAGAGAACCTAGACCCCCTGTTCAGATGTAGCCTATGGACAGCTCATTCTCTAAAGTTGGGGGGTGGGGAAAGGGGACTGCCTCTGACATGAACTTTGGTCCCTGCAATTTGATCACTTCCCTTTGTGGGCACACAGAGGAAGGGGACCCCCTTCTGTCAGAGGTCTAGGGGAGAGGAATAGGACAGAAGAGGGAGGGAGATTGGAAAGAGGGCAATAAGAGTGAGGAGATTACAATTGGCATATAATGTGAATAAATTATTAAAAATTAAAAATTATAAAAAAATTAAAAATTCGTGAGCAAGGCAATATAAAGCAAAAAGTGTACAAAATCCCATTGAATTAATTTTTGTTGGCCATTTACTGCTGGACATGTAGCCTATCCTCATTTACAGTTAATAGACCCAGTGTGAGACTCTGTTATTAAACACTAAATTTTCCTTTGCAAGTGGATGTTAATTGGAGATGACTTCTTGCTTAGGGATGGGAGTTCATGTCCACTTCCCCCTCTCAGCACTGAGACCCTATCTGGGTCAAACCTGTGCAGAACTCGTGCTCACTGCCACAGTCTCTTTGAGTTCATATATGTGAACTTGGGCCTTAAATGGGGATAGTACATATACCTCATTTAGGGCTAAGCACTCAGTTGTCATTTATTCTCAGCATTTTGGCCAATTATGAGTCAGTGCATTAACTATCACACACTGCAAAAAGGCTGAGCACAGCTTTTGCCTCTGGGTATAAACATAAATATTTAGAAGGTAGTTTGACTACCTGTCCATCATCAGCTGTATAGCTCTCCCTGGAGATTGCGACTTCCTGTCATAAGCTTTAAATAAGATTTACAGCATGAGATATGTACTCCCTCCATGAAGTGGACCTCAAATCTAATCAGAATGGAATTGTTTACTCCCAAAATATTTGTGTCACTTTTGCATCATTGGACATATTTTGCCTGGCAGCTTAGTATTGTAGCACACAGAGTCTAGAATTGGGTAAGACTTATGGATGACATTCTCGCAACCCTAGTAACCTGTATACTGTCTTCTGGTTAGCCATCAAGGAGGAAGTTAGCAGCTTGGTTCCAGCTTAATTTATCTATGTAGCACAATCAAATTTTCTGGTTTCTTCAGCAGCTGAATCTTGCTATGCAGTTCACAAAGAGCAGTCACAGTGGCCTGCCTTGTTTGGGAGTTTCTGTCTGGGGACTCTCTCACCAACAACTTATAGTGAGGTATTCCATATTTGGTACTGGGACTGTTGCTGATTAACCTACTTCTTTGGGGAGCAGCATTATCCACCCTTACAGTGTACCTCCGTTCAAATGCTACTAGACATATGTAGTTTTAAATTAGATTAAAAAGTACTAGATTTTCATATGTTTTTGCCACACTGTAAGTCTCAGTTTTGCTGTGGAGTAAGAAAAGGACATGCCCTCAAGTTAGGATTTCTCTATAGCTAGTGAGAAAAGATGTAAGAATGAAAATATTATAAACTATTATAAACTAAATGTGTTAAAATTCTAACATTGTTTCTTCCTGAAGTGCCCTTGAACACTGATTTTATAATACTTCAATCACAATATGAACCTGTGAAAATACATCAGATCATCGATTCAAAACAGAATAGTATAAATGGCCAAAGTACAATGTCTACAGAGGTAACACAAGTATATACCTGCTGGTAACAGGATGCCCAGGGACCAAGGAGTGGAGACCATGCAACTCACTTGACAAGGAGCCGAGCTTGAGGTCTCCTCCAGATGACCCTGAGTGGAGAGGAGTTGAATCACCTGACAAAGATCTGATCCCTCCTGACCCCAGAGCTCATCAGTTGTTGCGAGGCTACCTGTTACTTTCTTAATGGTGGCTTTCATTCTGCTCTCCTCTCTCCTTATCTCGATGCACTCCCCTTCCCCTGTTATTGGTTCTCCAAAAATCACTGAGCACAGAAAGCTAGATGTTCTGCCAAAATCAAGTAGTAATACCTGGCCAGCAACTCATGCTTAAGGACAAAAATGTCTCTGATGAGTAAGCAATATTAATTTAGGAAAAAGGGCAAAAAACATTCCTTACTAAAAATTTCAATGGTTTATGATTTACAAGTGGCATATGAAAAGCATGAGACATTGAGGAAAGAAATTTCTAGGCTTGAACCATTTATTAGGCAAAAGGAAAAGATGCCTATGACTTGGAACTTTTGAGGAAAGGCTTAGGTGGATTCTGAGGAAGGCAGAAACCCAGAGTGGAATGGTGAGCAAAGCAGTTTGTGTTAATGATTTGACTTTTATGGAAAGATTAGCTGCCACAGATAGCAGACCTTAGAACTGTCATACTAAAGAAGAAAAAAGTAGGATTCTTAAAGAATATATTAGAGCTGATGCACTTAAGGATGCAGCTACATTTTGCTATACTCAAGGATTCTATAAAAGATGCCTACCTAGGCATCAAGCTGAGCTAGAAAGATTAACTGCAAGGTGAAGCAATGTCTAGTAATTCTATAAAAACAAAAACAGCCTAAGAGTACTAATGCCTAGTTGCTGATGTCTACGTAAAAAAAAAAAAAAAAAAAAAAAAAAAAAAACCACACACAAAAGCTCTGCCCTTCAGCCAAAACCAAAACTGGCCAAAGAGTTCCAACATTTAACTTAATAAGAAATAAAATTATGTGCTTGCTTTTGGGGTTAGTGGGGGCATAGACATGAAACTTGTGGGGTTTTCCCCCTGAAATTTGAATGAGGTTGAAATTCTGTAGAGTTTTATGTAACTATCATGTGAAATAACTGACTTCACTTCCTTAAAATTGTTTTGACTTTACTTCCTTAAAAAACTAAATAAATAACTGAGATTTGTGTTCTGTGGTATGCTTGCTTGCTCACTTGCTACTCCAGTGTTGATTTTGTGCCATCGCCATTCATTCCTGCTTTAAGGATCCTCGCAACATCTAGAAGTGCTAAGGCTGGTCCCCTGCAAACACATACTGCTCATTTTTTAAACAGGTGAAAATAATAAGTTTTCATTATCATTGTATGGATTTAAAGAGTTAACTAAAGCCAGAATAATTCACATTACTTTTCATGAAACTCTGTGCCTTTTGTAAAATTGTGTGTAAATACAAAATATCTAACAAATACATTTCTTAATAACTTTAACTATTGCATATATATCCTTCTTTATTTCTGGATTAAATAAATAGGCACTTTCAGTAGATGATGCAATGTTAATATTAACTTAAAAAGATCAGGGTCTGTGAAAATTATCCAGCTCTGATCATCATTGTGGAATGTCAACTTTTCTGGCCAGGGCACACAGGGAGACAGACTACAGTGAGTAAAGAAAGAAATAGATCAATTTATTTTTCCTCTGAGAGCCCATAATCCACCTGGAACTTCTGCCTTTTTCCAGGGGTTTCCTGTCTCACATCTAGCCTGAGACCTTGACCCATTCTCAGTGAAGAATCCAGTTGTTTCAAGGCTCAGGGAAACTATAAAGCCTTTCATCAAAAAGCAATGAAGATCCACATGGCAGAGGACTGAGGTGATCACAAACCTCAGAATATAAAAATGATCATATCTTTGCTCCTGTATGTAGCTCAGAAAGATATCAGGGAGCTGCATTTAGAGGTTACTGAGGCAGTACCAAGACACTGTCAAAAGAGGGATCTTGGGCCAGTGCAATGAACATTCAATTTCCAGTTATCTCCCAGATACTGTCTGCTGGGAGGACACGATATTATCCATACCTCCCAGCTCATCTTATCCCCCAGTCATTCTTCAGATGCATGAAGGTGTCAACAGCTTAGCGTAAGAATCTCTGAGCACTACAGAAGCCCTCCCTGGCAGTGAAATCTCAAAAAAATATTTTCAAGTTAGGAAAGTGATTTTTGTTTATACTACATATCGTTGTTTATTATTATTATTATTATTATTATTATTGTTGTTGTTGTTGTTGTTGTTGTTGTTGTTGTTAATCACTGACATTAATTCTGAACCCGAGTATCCATTTTGTTCCTAAAACAAAAACAACCATGGATCTTCAAACTGTACTCAACATGACAAAAATGGATGGTTTTTATATATGCTAAGATGTAAGGATTAAAACAAGATGGAATAAAATTCACACACAAATCTATTTGATTTTGCACATTTTAAAACACCTGTAATGAAAGCATTAATTGATTAACATTTTTATACAAAGTAGGAAATATATCAGCAAATCCTGCCTGAATTCTTTTAGAATTTTGAGAGGAAAAGAGACAAGGTCTCATTCATTTCAGTCTCATTTTCCTCACTAGTGTAGTAGCTATTCTGGTTCACAACTACAGTATTTGATTCATAATGTGGGTTACTGTCATTACTATGAAAATCAATGTAACTATAGAATTAAATAATAGCTACTAAATTCAAATGTTTTAATTTAATTTTTATCTCACCTTAAATTATAAACTTAAAAAGTAAATTGAACCTATGAAATTACACAAAATTTCATAGTAAAGATGCTTCCTTAGAAACTGAAGATATTTTATTGGCTTTTTAAAAAAGTATATAGGAAAATGAGTTTTCTGTTCTAAGCATCAGGCTCACTGTCTCTCACTGATATGGCTTTGCTTGAAATTAACATAGCCCATCTCAGTCTTTGGCATGTGCTGAATGAGATGACAGTATGTGTAATACAGATCTATTTGAATGAATTTGGAGTGTTAACTATTATTAATAAATCTGGCCACTTGACAAATAGAAAAAAATGTTGCTTCTGTTTTGTGTACTTTACTAAAATAAAAAGTTAAAACTCTCACCACGAAGATACACATGCTGAAAATTAACAATAAATGTATATACAAATTCAGTGATCCAATAGAGAGCCCGTAACATGTAAGAGTGGTCACGGACCTTGCCTTAAACTATGTTTATAATTATGTGCCTTTCTGTGTTGTTTTCAAAAAGCCGGAACTCACCAATGATAGAATAAGAGTCATGACAGAGACTGTCAAAATCCAGTGTCCTGATAAACCACCCTGTTGAAAACAACTGAGAATTTCTTTTTTTTTATTAATTTATTCTTATTACATCTCAATGTTTATCCCATCCCTTGTATCCTCCCATTCCTCCCCCCCCCATTTTCCCATTATTCCCCTCCCCTATGACTGTTCCTGAGGGGGATTACCTCCCCCTATATATTCTCATAGGGTATCAAGTCTCTTCTTGGCTACTTGCTGTCCATCCTCTGAGTGCCACCAGGTCTCCCCCTCCAGGGGATATGGTCAAATGTGAGGCACCAGAGTACGTGAGAAAGTCGTATCACACTCTCCACTCAACTGTGGAGAATATTCTGACCATTGGCTAGATCTGGGAAGGGGTTTAAAGTTTACCTCCTGTATTGTCCTTGAGAATTTCTTAATGTGATGCAGATGCGGTTTGAAACAACGAATTTTATCTATGAGAGGCACAAAAACATCACAACCAGAAATTTGGTTTTGTTATCCTGGGAAAATCAAAAGTTCATACTGAAACTACAGAGAACAATATTTTATTAAAGTCTAAGGCATGATTTTCTTTCTATCTCTAAATGAAATCTCATAATAAAAATATTAAAATAGTCCAATCCTGGGTTGAAGCCAGATTTGCTGCTATTGCTATGGTCATTCCATGTTTTGGGACACAGTGCAGCATATCCCAGTGTTTCTGACATTGCAAGAAGGTTGCCTACCTTCTGGCTGTGTAGTGTAGTCAGCTTTACAAGAGGGAACACAGTGCAATATCATTTTTTTCATTGCTTTAATGAACCGTCTGAAGAATTTCTTCTCTTTTGTTTCCCTCCGCCTCTTCTCTTATTTTATTCTTTATTTCCTTCCTCCTTCTGTTCATTTCCCCTTGCTTTCTTGTCATTATTTTCTGTTAAAAAATTTTTTTTTATTTTAAAATATGTGTATGTGTAGTTGAGTGTAGAGTCCTTGGGTCCAAATAAGACTGTAAAATCTTGGAAATTACATACCATCATTTAGGATTATTTTTTCATTTGGAGGTACTACTATTCATGAGAACTCAACACACATGAACTAAGTATTTTCAAAAGGTTGCACTATCATGCTGGGGTGGATTTAATAATGTGAAATTAAGGGTGAGAAATCATTCAATCAAATATAATGTTTATTGGTGATAGTTTTCTCCCTGGAGCTGGAGTTCCAGACAGTTATTAGCTACCTAATGTGTATGTTGGGAAATAATTCCAGTCCTCTGCAACAGCAATATGCTCCCTAAACCCCAGAGGTATCTCTTTCCTCTCATCCTAGTTTTTCTCATCTTGTTTATTTCTAAATGATAGCCTCACCTTAATATAATGTCTGAGTAGCTTCAAATTCAATTTTTAAGAATTATAACATTTTCTGTGCATTTATTACCATGGTAAGTGCTATGCTAGTTTGAAAATAAACTGGGAATTTTTCCTTCTTATTTTACAATGTGATCTAATATGGCATAAAAGTTCTTCATTTGAAATAGTAAATAATGACTCACCAATAAAATTGATTGAGCTCAAGAAATGTACATAGATAAAGAGAAAGGCATTCAAATCTTGCATTCTAATCTGACTTCTTCTTTGCCAAAAATCCCAAGATACTTGGATTTTATGGCTGTCTTTATGGATGACTGCTCCCATTGATCCTGTGGCTCAATCCCCACTTCCTCTCTCTATCTCCTCTTCCCCTGGCTGGCAGGAAGTCCAGTCTTATTCTCTTCCATGCGCAGTGACTAGCTATTAAGCAGCATTATTGACATTTTGGGACAATTGGGGAGAAAAGTTTAGACAGGAGATCCTAAGAACAAGGATTGCAAACAGATATGAGGGACACAGAAATCAGCATTTACATCTTTGCACAATGACATTATGCTTACAAATCACACTTTAAGATTATTTTCTATTCAGGCACTACTCTTATTCATGAGAACTCAACACACATGAGCTCAGTACTTTCAAATGGCTGCAGTATCATATTGGGAGTTTGGATTGCATAATGTGAATTTCAAGGTGAAAAATCCTTCAGTCAACTGTAATGTTTATTGGCAATAGTTTTCTCTAAGCATTAACGGATTGTTTTTGGAAAGTACAATATAATCCTTAGTGAAGCTATAATTTCTTAAAGGAGCAGTTAGACGTTTCTGGACTGCCATGTGAGCTCAGAGCAATCATTTTAAAGAAATTGTCAGAAGGTGGGTGTCTACAACGGAAAAATTAAGTGCATGTTTCCTGAGACATGTCTTTGTTGACACTTGTACTGTTTCCATGTTGCTGGTGTTTATATTTACATCACAATTGTTGAGGGACAGTTATGGGAGTAGTGAGTTGGCACCATAGCATCTAGTAGAGTATTTCAGAGCTGGGGAAATAAAACTGAGAATGCAACATGGCTCTTCACTGTTTTTGTTGAACCTTAGCTACTCCAGGAGAAAAATTTTACTTGAGGATGCAAAACTTGAGCTCCAGGTACTTGACACATAGCATTTGATCACCATAAGGCAAGTAGTCATTCTGCCTACTCAACTGCAGACACTTGCTACTTTTAATTAAAAAGGATAGCAGAGAAGGTGAGACCTGAAACCCGTAGGATAGAGCTAGTAGGCACATTAATTTTAGTTTTTGAAATCACTTCAAGGAACTGACTACCTTTGTTTAACAAAATATCAGATATACTGGCCTCTAGTAATATTTTTGTGACTCCAGTAGTGTCTGTATGTATCTGTAATGGCTAATCATGGTTATCAACTTGACATACCTGGTAAGAGAAAACATCAACCCATGAGTTGCCTCTACCATATTAGCCTGTGAGCAACTCTGGAGGAGCATTTTCTTGATTGACATTATATTCCTGATCCTATATTACTAATATATACTGATTATGGGATAGGTGACTCCTTTGTTTCTCAGATATATAAGCAAAGGTATAACTTGTCTAGTAGATGTGTTTATAATAAATACACCAAGAGTATTACTATCAGGTGATTGCTGTTTTGACAATGAAATCAAAAGTTTTAGCTGATGTGGTAATGTGAATATGGATTGGAAGATTTTTGGGAGGTGAATATATTGCGTATAAGGTAAGGTCACTGGCAATGGAGCCTTACAAGACAGATAATAGCGGGTGATATCTTATGGCTCCTCTTTGTTGTCATGCCTTATGTCTTTCTACTTCAGGTACGGGTAGAGACATCAGTTAGATTTGAAGGGAAATGCTCTGGGAAGTTTGATGAGATGTTATTCTGATAACTGATTATGGCAAAAAGTGAGATGAAATGTTGAAATTCCTCTGATAATCCACATTATGTAATTCTCAGTGCCTTGCTTCACCAGTGGAAGAAAGTTGCTGTGTTTCATTAATGGTTTCTGTAAAGGAAGACAAGGCATGTAATTTCAAAATCTATTTAAAAATTGAAGAAATTGTATGAGTAAATCAGAAACAAAAGATAAAGAAAGGGCTAAAATGGTAAAGAATCATGAGATCTGAGTTCAACACTCATACACTCACATAAAAAAAAAAAAACAGGCATAGTGGTATATGTGTGTATTCCTAGTCCTGGAGAGGCAGAGGCAGAAGAAAGAGGGGTAGAAGAGAGAGAAAGAGAGGATGAGAGAGTTCTTGATTTATCATAGTGCACTTCATTCAATGGACAAATGGTAATACATTCTGGCAATAAATACAGTGAATATAGGCATAGAGTTATTCCAATTTCTAGTCCAACATGAGAAGATTAGATTTTGTCACTCCAATATTCCTTACAATAAATAGTTGACTAAGCTTAAAATCAGCAATTTTCATAGATCACGTAGAGAATGGAGGATTCTTTTTTTTAAATATATTTTATTAATTTATTCGTATTACATCTCAATTGTTATCCCATCCCTTGTATCCTCTCATTCCTATCTCCCTCCTATTTTCCCCTTACTCCCTTCCCCTATGACTGTGACTGACGGGGATTCTAAAACATAAAGAAACATATTGATAGGAGAATCATAACCCACTAGAGCAGAAACTAGGAACAGCAGCCACAGCTGGAGTCAATGTCAAGATAAGAAAAATTTAAACTATGTTTGGAAAGCTGCTGGATTCTCACTGTAGACTATATTTAAAGTTAAAGAATCCCAGTAGTTTCCACTATGCAATGTAACCCATTGTTTCATGATTTTTAGATTCAGGAATCTAACAGGTTGTCACAATGTGGATTGACTATATTGGACAAAACAGAGAGGGGGAGGGGACGGGAGAAGGGAAAGGTGGGGGAGGGAGAGGGAGAGAGAGAATGGGAATCTCTCTCATGTGGTATATTTACAGAGTAACCCATTCTTGAGAGAAAAACCTGCCTAAAAAGTTAATAGGTTAATAAAGTGTACCTGATAAAAGTTTCATTGAGACCTAAAAAATCTGAACAAAGAAAATACCAATGTCCAGACTTCTCTAGCTTTCTAGGCAGTGGAAAAGAAACACGAAATTGCATACCCTCTTGACTTTCTTATTCATCTAAAGTGTAAAAAACTTGAAGAGTCCTTAGGAAGTGGCCAAGTGGCAGAGGCTCACTAAGACATTGAGATCTAATCATGGGATTGTAGAATGCTTTCCCTCACCTCACAGCTTGCCACCACATCAAGAAGGCTCCTATGTAATAAAAAAGGATTAAAATGGACAGAACTGAACATCTCACAAAATGTAGACGAAATGGACACTAGAGACAGTTTCAGTTTCCAACATTTCTCACCATTCTGAACACACCCTGACTTCTAGTTAGAAAAACATAAAACTTCACACTAAGTACATAAATTATTTCCTTGTAACTAATACAGTTTGCTAAGATTTAACAAAACATTACATACTATACTAAAGGAAAAAACTGAAAAAAAACCAAAATAAATATTAATGGCATATTCAGATATAGAAAATATTTTAGAGTTATCAATCAGTCTAACATCTTAAAATACCTATGATTAATATGCTAAGAACTATAATAGAAAAATAAAAACATGCAAACATAGATGCATAATGAAAACACAAATATGAGGTAAAAATCAAGCCAAAGACATAAAACCATAAAAAATTATATCAACTAACATAAGATTATATATGAAGCTTAAAGGCTTTTTCAATGAAGGACTCAGATAATTTGTTGTCAGCTGTGCCTTGCAAGGAAAGTTGGAAGTACTCCTTCAGTGATAAGAAAAATATAAACCAGAAACTTAGATCTCCACAGAGAAAAGAAATGTATCATGCAATAAACAGAGGTTTAAAAAGCTTTAATTTCATATTTATTAGTGATCTTGCAGATAATTTGTTAAAAATAAGAGCACTCCTATATTCAGTGTTTATACTTTATGAACATAGAAAATGTATAATGGCACTATGGCAAAGAAAGAAATGTTGAAATTACCTTACAATAAGATTCTTGCAAAAACTATAAAGTGGGAGCGCATTAATTGATAGTGGACTTTCAATTCAGATTTAGTGTAAGAGCTAAATAAAATCTGCCTGGAGAGCATATAAATATAGTGTATGAGCGTGTGTGTGTGTGTGTGTGTGTGTGTGTGTGTGTGTATACACATATATATGCATACACACACACACGTAGTGTTATGGGTCCTCAACAGGTTGTATTTGATTTATATATTTAGGGGTGTGTGTGTGTGTATTTATATGCAATGACAAATCAAGAGGAAGAATAGTTCATGGGATAATATAAATATATTTATTATTATTATATTATAATTTTAAAATATTAAAGATATAATTGCTATTCTACGAGTGTTAAGAAATGAAATCATACCAAATTACTGTCAAAGAAAGCATAATAGTTGAGAATACAAAATAAAAACAGTGGCAAAAGATATTGATTTGATAGCCAGTATGATATATACTAATATATCTACCACAATAATGGCTTTAAAAGTCAGTGGTCTGAATATAGCAAATAAAAATTGGAAACTGTCAGAGAGAACTAAAAATAAGCATTAACAAGTTTGTTTCTGTTTCTGTTTATTTATTTATTTATTTTATGAGACAAGGTCTCTCTGTGTAGCCTTGGCTGTCCTGGACTCGCACTGTAGACAAGGCTGGCCTCGAATTTACAGAGATATGCCTGCCTCTGCCTCCCAAATCCTGGGATTACAGGTGTGCACCACCATACCCGGCTCAAATATATTATTTTAAAGATTTTTTTTAAAGTATTGTATGTGTGTCTGAGTACTTGAATGCCAGAAGAGGGAATTAGATTCTCTGAAGCTGAGCCACTTCAAATGGTGCCGGGAACCCACTTTAGGGTTTTCTGAAAAAAGAAGTAAGTCCTCTTTTTGTTTTGTTTTTTGAGACAGGGTTTCTCTGTGTAGTCTTAGCTGTCCTGGACTTGCTTTGTAGACTAAGCTGGCCTCGAATTCACAGTAATCTACCTGCCTCTGTCTCCTAAATGCTGGGATTAAAGGTATGCGGCCCCACACCCAGCTTGAAATGGATTTTAAAAATATCACACTGGCTCTAAGTATTCTTAAAGCCATATATATGCTCTTAACCACAGAGTCATCTCTCCAGTGCCCAAACTGATAATGTTTTTAAGGAAATGGTACACCATTTTAAGATTTAAAAAAAAAAAAAAGGCTTCTGGAATTTTTTTTTTCAGGAAGAAGCATAATTAAAATCAGGAGAAATACCAGGTTTAGATGATAAAATTATTAATTCCTCCATGGATGATAAGTTCCATATATATTGAAATGCACATGGTTAAAATAAGTCATATAGGTACGTCATACTGGTAAAAATGCACTCTTATTAAGAATTCTGTCACTCAAGAGAAGAATTGATGGATCCAAAGGTCAAAGAATTCGTTATGAAATAGTTGAACAGAAAATTACCACAAACCAAATGGGTTTTTTCAAAATACATAACACATTTTTGAAGTTCACGTGGAATATATATTACAAGATAGGCTCCATTCTGTTCATTGCACAGACACTGTCAGATTTGAAGGGCTAGAAATCATATAAAGTATGCTATGAAGACATAAGAGAAATATAATGGGTAAAAATTATTGTAAGTAAAAACTGTATGGAGATTAAGAACCCATAGGTCAAACAACGAGTCTAGATAGAAATGAAAATAAAAACACAATGAAGTATATTAAATGAGAACAAAGCTCACAGAAATATATGAGTTGCAGTGAAAGCTTGAAGAAAAATTTATAACACTGAATATATACATATAGCATATACATAGAGCAAGGAACAGCTAATCTAGTCACGTAACTTTTAAGTGAATTAGAAAAAGAACAAATTAAATCCAAAGTAAGAGAAAACAGCACTACAGATCAAGAAAACTAAAAGCACTGTTAGAGAAAAATATTAAAGCCAAAGGAAATTGTTTAACATGGTTAAGAAAACTAGCTTACAATCACATTATGAAAGAATATAAACAATATTTAAAACCATATGTAAAATACTAAATAAAACATGAATAATATAAAATGATATCTTAAAAAGAATCATCAATAATGCATCCATGTAAATTAAAAGTATAATAGAAGAATATTTCAAGCAACTCTATGCCTATCAATTTTGTGATATAAATCAAGTATACCAATTATGTGAAAATCACCTAGATGAATATATTGAAGGGACAGAAAATCAGAAAATTTACATATATATAAATCTCTCTCTCCTCTGTCTCTGTCTCTGTCTCTGTCTCTGTCTCTCTCTCTCTCTCTCTCTCTCTCTCTCTCTCTCTCTCTCTATATATATATATATATATATATATATATATATATATGCATGCAAGTAATGTTCCCAAATCAAATAAGTTATGTTCAAATAAGCATGTGCTTAAAATTATACATCATTAGGGATCAGAGAATTGATATCAAATATCATGTATCATCTATTAGAATGAATGATTTGTAAATTATTGACTGGACCAAATGATAGAGAAGTGGTGGAAAAGGGGAACTCTACATTATAGTATGTAGATATTCAAGATTTTATAGCTTCATTTAAGGAAAGTTAGAAAGTACCTTATAAAATTAAGTTACCCAATATCTACATTCAGCAGTTTGCACACCTTGTTTACTATACAAATGTATGAAAACTTGTATATAAAGTTTCATAGCAGCTTAATAATAACTATCTAAACATGGAAGAAACCAAGTTGTTCCCTTAACAGATGAATGAAAAAATGGTTTGGAACATCTATGAAACAGAGTAATAGTTCGTGATTAAAAAATGCATTGTTAAGGCAAAAGAAGACATCAAGGAATGATATATGAATCCAAGTGTCTAACGTCACAAAAGGCAAAATCATGAGAAGTGATTAAAATTAAAAGTAAAAAATTTGAGAACTATATAAAAAGTAAGCAAACTATTCAAAGATGTCTGGTGGCTGGAGTGATGAATAAGTCATATAGAAGAGGTTTTTGTTTTTTAGAAACTAAAACTATAACTTTACTAAACCATCACAATCCCTAACTATATTCTAAATATTTACATTTATACCTACAGACAAGTATTGTTCTCATCACAATAATGGATGGAGAGCACTACAGAAAAGACCAACCAGTCCAAATGTGGACTTGGGGAGCCCAGGCTCATATATCTACAACCCAACTTCATCTAAGACTCAGAGGGTGGAAAGATTGTGAGAGCTAGAACAGGGAGTTTGCTGTAAGATAGTGTCTCCTATAAAGGTCAGTGGCTATGTCCATAAAGTATCATCGGTATGGCTACCTACACATGAACTGAACAAAGATAATAACTATAGATATACTAACATGGAAGGGGGAAAGATCAGGAGCCCTCAACCAAACCTAGATAAAGGTAACTAAGGGATGCTGAGAGCAAAAGAAACAGTCTTCCCCAGGAAAGAGCACACCAAATGATCAGCCTTGAACACATATACATACAAATAACATTATACAGACTTCGTGGTTTTCTTAATATATTTAGGTTGTATATACCCATACATGTAGCAACAGTTAAAGAAAAAGAGGGCATGGATTTGAAAGAGAGCAAGGTGCTAGATATATGGGAGGAACTGAATGGAGGAAAGGGGGGCAGACTATGTAATTGTATCACAATCTCAAAAGATAAAAATATATAAAAACAGAGCCGGGCAGAGTGGCACATGCCTTTAATACAAACAATTGGGGAGGCAGAGCCAGGCAGATCTATGTGAATTCAAAGATAACCGGGTCTACAATGCGAGTCCAGGACAGCCAAGGCTACACAGAGAAACCCTGTCTCATATATATACATACATACATATATACACATACAAAGATATATGTGTGTATACATATATTCATTTCAAATCAGTGCATTAATTTTGTATGATATTATACTTGTGAATAAACATAAAACATTTTAAGAGTCTTTAAAATAATTAATGAAGAGTGACTATTAATAGGCATCACCATTTACTCATTAACACATATGTCACACTAATGGAAGATGACTATCTCAAGACAAACTGTATGTTAGGTATGTGACAGACTTTGCACATTTCACCAGTTTGTTTGTAAACCTACAACTGCTTTTAAAAAAATCTAAAATTTAAGAATACCAATTTTCTTACCTATTTTGTGTAGATCCTAATTTCTTATAAAGAAACCACTAATATTTATGATTGGCCATAATATTTTGTTGATTTCTCTCATGTGAAACTCTTCCATTGCTTTAAAGCCAAAAAGCACGCCAGGCAGTGGTGGTGCACGCCTTTAATCCCGGCACTCAGGAGACAGAGGCAGGTGGATCGCTGTGAGTTCAAGGCCAGCCTGGTCTACAAAGCAAGTCCAGAACAGCCAAGGCTACACAAAGAAACCTAGAAACCTTGTCTCAAAAAACAAAAAACAAAACAAAACAAAACAATAAACCCACTAGTAGTTCTATTTGTTATTCTTTTATCATTAGCAAATGGAAGATAATACCTCAAATTTCCCCATGAGGTCTGAAGCTTCTGTTAAACAATTATGTTTTTGCCCTTATGATGTCAATTTTATCCTTTCTAGTGTTTACATGCATAATGAAATCCACATAATACAATATATTTATATGTTCAAAATATTATAAAGCATTATGAAAAATGCATTCAATTTTAAAAGCATCTAGATAGGACACATACAGTTCAATTGGCACTGTTATAAATATTCTGAGGCACTTTCAAGAGTATGTATCTTATTAATCATTTTTTTTGGTTTGTTAATTTTTTTTTTTTTTTTTTTTTTTTTTTGGTTTTTTGGTTTTTCGAGAGAGGGTCTCTCTGTGTAGCCTTGGCTGTCCTGGACTCGCTGACTTGAGGACCAGGCTGGCCTCAAACTCACAGCAATCCACCTGGCTCTGCTTCCTGAGTGCTGGTACTAAAGGCATGCGCCATAACCACCCAGCTTTATTAATCATATTTATAGGCAAAAATGATGGTACATATCCTGAATTCTCACACTTGGGTGGTTGCTGTATGTGGATCTAGATTTCAAAACTTTTCTGATCAATATTGCTACTCTGGGGTCATCCTGTGTCATACAGGAGCAAAACTGAACAATTAAAAGCAGTGAAAATATATATAAAAGAGTAAGGTTTAACACATCCAAATAACCCAAGAAATAAACACTATATTAAACATAAAGAAAATCGATATGTTTCTAGTAGTATAGAATACTAATGAAAGCTAGTTGTTTGAAAATCTTTAAGACAGCAAATAAAAATGAAAAAAGCAGAAACCTGAAGAGATTTAACACTGATGAGGTAATATTAGAAATATCAATATAATGAATTTTAAGACTCAAAAATTTGATTAATAAACTCAAATTTAGACATAAAGAAATACTATCTTTTATTCCCCCAAGAGACTAGATGATAAATGCAATATCACAGAACAGAAGAAAACAGACTATACATATAATCTTACAAAGGAGGTAAACAATGTCATGTGTATGGTAAAATTACCAACATACCAACAGACAATCAAAGAAACTTTTATACAAAAAAACAGTTTTTATAAAAACTGAGAAGAGTTGGTGATAATTCTTAGGTAATTAAATTTATTATTCTATCTTCTATACTAGTATATATATTCTACAAATTGTATTATATATATGCATGTATAATGTCTATAAGTTTTAAAACAAAGTAAAATTACCAGTTTAAAACTACAGAAGTAAGTATAAAGTCCATAGAGAAATAGAAAAATTTATCTACACAACAGAAACTCAAACTATGGTAGTCTATACCAAATCACTACCAAAATATTATAGACAAACCAGCGGCCCACTCCATTAGCTATGAACAAAGGAAAGAATCATCAACCCATGTAAACTCTTCTAAATCATGAAAACAGAAAAGAAATGACTCTACAATTTTTAATAAGCCAGTGTTCCTTGGTTCAGAGGCTACATGAGCATACCCCCCAAAATAACAACTGAAACACATCACAGAGACAAGTTACCTTATGCAAATGTATAGCACATCCAGTATAGAAGTGTTGCAGTGAAAAATAGATGGTTCCAAAGAATAGAATGATGACACCACATTACTGTACATTGGAAATCACTGCTATTTTTTAAAGGTGAAACTGATGTGATCATGAGCAGGGATACGTGAAGAAACCTTCCAAAACCCCAAACTAAATCATTATGAGCCCTTATAGAAATTTTTTGTTTTGAGACTATTCCAATTTAAAATTATGGAATAAGCATATGAAAAGGATAATTTTATAAACATCTTGAATAGATAGAGTCCAGAGTTCATTGATGAATAATATTGACTTTACTATTGATAACTAAAGAAAATACATAAGTAGCACTCATACAGGATAAAAATAATGAAAGGAATAAGAATGATGAAGACAGATAATAATGGTAACAATATTATTTCTTAATTGTTTTTATGAAAATGTGATTGGGTCACCACCTGATTCTAGCCACCATTGCTGAAAATCCAGCTTCTTTATCAAGCAGTGTTGGTAAATTTAGATATGCAAATGCAAAGACTGAAACTGGATCCTGATCTCCTGAACAACAACAAAATTTTTAAACCAAGTCAAAGGCCAAAATTTTCAACCTGAAATGTGGAAACTGCTATAGGAAAACCTAGGGAAATAATTTCAATATATAGCTGGTCACTAAGATATTCTGAATAAGAATCTACAACACATGGAAATAATAGTAAGAATAAACCGATGGAAATCATATGAAATGAAAAATTAGCACCACAAAGAAAAAACTTTGCAGAGTGAAAATATCACAAAATAACACAAAAGCCTTGCCCAATGTTCATCAGGCATGGTATTACTATGCTAGGTATAAAAAATCTGAAAAGAAATATACAACAAATGAGAAAGCAATACAGTTGACATTTGTTTTGTCTAATTTATAATTTTGATTCATACAAAAATAATATTAAAAGGGAAATGGGGCTATAAGGGATGTTAAGACTATATGGGGAAGGTGATCCAGGGTATGAGCATGAAACAAAGGGAAAGAATATGATCAAAATAATTATTTGCATGTATGTGCATGTATCAAAGAAACAAAATACATCATACAACTAATATATGACAATACTAAAGTGAATGATAACTATTTGACAAGGAAAATATTTCATTATGCAATTTAATTCAGAAAGTATATCTATAAAAGCTCACTATAGAAACATCAAGGCCTAGTCAAACAAAATAAGATGCTGACTAGAATATCTAACAGACCTTACAGTGTTTAAACAACAGCAATATAAAATATATAAAACCAAAAAGTAATGTACAAATTCTTTTCCAGACAATTATAAAAACTTACAACTGTATTTAGAAAAATGAGTCACCAACAGAAAAAGAGTGCATTATAAAGAAACATTAATCTTTTAAAATAAAATTTTGTATAAAATATATTTTGATAATATTCTTTTCCTTCTCATAACTCCTCCCAGACCCTCCCTATCCACCCAAATTCATGTTATTTTCTTAGCTCTCTCAAAAATAAACTGCAAGAACAAAAGCCAAGAATCACAGATGTGGTGACACACACCTTTAATCCCAGCACTCGGGAGGCAGAGGCAGACAGATCGTTGTGAGTTCGAGGACAGCCTGGTCTACAAAGTGAGTCCAGGACAGTCAAGGCTACACACAGAGACCCTGTCTCAAACAAACAAACACCCAACAACAACAAACAAAAAACAAGAGTCAAAATAGACAAACTAAATGTTTCAGTTACTGTTCTATTACTGAGAAGAAACCTTATGATCCCATTACTAAGTCAACTCTCATAAAAGGAAGCATTTAATTAGGAGCTTACTTGCAGGTTCTTTTTTTTATTATTATTATAAGTTATTCAGATTACATCTTATTTGTATCTTCCTGTACCCTCTCCCTCTTTCACCCTATTCCGCTCCATGATCATCACAGCAAGAAGCATGGTGGCAGATAGGCAGACATGGAGCTGAGATTTTACATCCTGATTCACAGGCAGGCAGGTAAGCTGGCAGAAAGAGGGAGGGAGGGAGAGAGGGAAGGAAGGAGGAACAGAGAGAGAGACAGATACAGAAACAGAGACAGACAGAGGGATACAGAGAGATGGACAGATAGAGATTGGGCCTGACATGGCCTTTTAAAACCTTAAAGCCCATTTCTAGTGGCACACCCTTCTCACAGGCCACATCTACTCCAACAAGGCCACACCTCCTAACTCTTCCCAAATTGTTCCACTAACTGAGGACTAAACACATAAATATATTGGCCTATGGAATTCATTATCAAAAAAAAAATCAAGATACAAAAAAGGGAGGGTGAATGACTCAAAGGAAACAACACCTTTCAGACACAGTAGAACAGATACACATATGAACTTAGAGAATGTGAAAGCACAAACAAGCCCTGAACAGGTTCAAACCATACAAAACCTGATCAGGGAGAAAGTCCCACAGTTAATCAAGAAACTATTGATATGTGCTGGGAAAGGAAAAATCAGTTTTCTCCAATGGAGTGTTACTAGATATATCAACCACACTCCAGGTCATGCCCCATGCCCAAAAGCAGTTGGACAATACAATTAATTTCAAATTATTCACATGTATATTGTCTTACACATGGCCATGAAATGACAAGCAAACTGGAAATCAACAATATAGTAATTAAAGAAGTAAAGAAAAACAATAGTAACATAAGAGCAAAACACTATAAATATGTATAAAACTCTAACTTGACTGTAAGTGTATGAGTACATCTTGAAGTAGAAGTTATGTTGTAGACTACAACTAAAACAGATGATGAAATTGGCTAGAGGAAAAATTTTAAATTTGGCCTGTTTCTTCTGCTGTGCCTTTAAAATTTTTGTTGTTGTTGTTGTTGTGCCTTTTGACAACACATTTGTACTTCCTCACTAAAGGAATTTGAGGTAGCAACTACAGTTGTCCTACCATTGGGTCATATTAAGACAGCACAAATATTTGCATAAGTCAAGGAAGTATGAGTCCATATATTATAATAAACTACTTAAAACTTGCTAAATTGAAGAGAACATGTAATAAATTTATAATAATTTTACCAGAATACATTTAGAATGATGAAAAAGAATCGTAAACATCAATGTTACTAACACCTAATCACTGTAGACATTTATGCTGGAAATATTTTTAAATTTTTATTTATTACAGGTGTGTGTGGGGTGTGTGTGTGTGTGTGTGTGTGTGTGTGTGTGTGTGTGTGTAGGTCAAAGGAAAACTTTGTGCAATCAGTTCTCTCTTTCTACCATGTATCCTGGAGACCAAACACAGACTGTCAGGCTTGCATAGTAAGCACTTTTATGGGATAAGCCATCTGGCTGACCCCACTTTCCTTGAAATTTTAAATATACCCTTATGTCAGCCCGTATATGACCCAGAGACATGATTCTCCGGATTAGGAGTCTTCACCACTCAATTTCTCCTTACTGAAGTGATGTTGAAGGTCATGGCTGAAAGAATGGGATGAGCTGATATCAGAATTAAAAGGTATGTTTATAGTCCTTCACCACATTAAGTATAGGAAACTAAGGGGATGACAGGACATGTACACTTTAAATTTCACGAAATCCTACAGCCTTACATCATGACTCATTTATAACACTTAGGTCACATAGAGGGGCAGAGTAAGTACACCAATACTTATTATCATCTGATAACAGTAGCTTGAATGTCAGACCTCAAAGCAAAAGAAGTGAGTTAGCTAGGCACAAACAAGAAATTAAAAGAAACTTAATGACATCTGAACACAACTGATCCCCCAAATCACAGCACACTGATTCACTGAAAAGCTGGCCATGCAGGTCCTTACTCATGTTCTGGTCCCGAGTTCCCATAATTGATAGGCCTAGAATCTACTCACTTTTGTGGTGTGTCTTAGGGAATGAATGACTTGGTGGGAAGCTGGTGGACTTAGGCAGCTGGAGAGATATAGGGACTTTTGAAATTGAGAGAGACCCATGGTAAAGACTGAGGGAAATCTGTGCTTTCGAACTTGGTGGAGGGCAAATACTCAGCATGCCACTGAGTGGAATGGTGTGTACTGATAGGAGTAAAGACTGACGTGTTCTTCCCTCTGTCCTCAGAAAAATAAGGGGTGGGGTGGGATCTTTGTTCTAAGGTGGCTTTGACATCCTCGCGGGAGGCCCAAAGTATAGAAAATAACCTGCATGAGGATTTGAACCACAAAAGTCAATAGAAAGAATAGCAATGGCCTCTAAATATCTTCCTCCTTGATAGCACTAGATATGTAGGATTTCCTCTGAATGACATGGTAGGAATAAAACTCTCATTTATTTCTTCCTGAGACCTACATGAAAAAAAAAAAAAAACTGTAGTTCTATTAACTTCAGTACAACTGAAGGATGCGAGGATCTGGACCTTGACAAAAATACATATGATAGCCACGAAGGTAAACCAAGAGGATTCTGACCCTGGGGCACAAGGGTCACGTGAAACCCTTGCTTGCACCTCAGAAAGTCCAGAACAGGAAGGAGGCATGCAGCAGCCTCAGGAGATGTAACTTCCTTCACAGGGTTCTGAAAACAGACTGACCAGATCAGAAACTTAAGTGCATTCCTGGCCCATTCCCCCAGGGAAGGCAGCACAATGTTCTGCTTCAGGCAGAGGTGGTTTTTTCCCCGCCCCCCTCTGGTGGCCTTTTGTTTGTGTTTTCGTTCTCCTTGGTCCAGATTCCTGCCTTGTTGGTTCCCTGCCAAAACTCTTACCTCATGCTGTCCCCAAGGCTAGGTGTCCTGAAGAGTAAGGGCTGCTCCTGAGCCAAACCTCAACAGGTATATTGAGAGGGCCAGAATCCCCATGATGCTCAAGCTGCTGCAGGGGAAGAGGAGTTCCCTTTTTCTGGGCAAGATAATCCCTTCAATACCTCATCAGAATTCCTAGAAGTCTCAGGAAGCTGTTTCCACTGACTTTCTGTTACAGGTATTTCCTGATAATTTGTGAAGTAGTTACTGGGGGTTCTAATGCACAGGCCCAGATTGATGAGACAGGCTCTGGGGAAAATGTTTAGGTCCCTCCCAGACAGCCTACACCCAACCCAGACTAGGATCCCACATCAAGAAGGGCAGTACCTTAGTAGTTTCTGCTTCAGATTATGAGAAGAAAGTGTGCTTATTATTTATTTATTTATTTATTTATTTATTTATTTATTTATTTTGCAGGCTGATACATTGATGGTAGTAGACAGGAAGTACACAGAGCATTTCTCTGAAATCTTCAAGAAAATCTCTGGCCCTCATGGAGCTGGACTTTGGCTTTGAGTTCACTAAAGTCAGTCTTAGCAATCACTTCCATACTTTTATGGGTAAGTTGGGTCTCCCTCCCTACAGAAGGAAGTCTTAGTGATAATTGTAGGTTGCTCCAACCAGGTCAGTTAGTGACCCTTTTGTGAGTTATCCTAGTGAAAAGCAACTGTGTCACTGAGGAAGTTGTCCATGGATTGCTATACGTGGTGGGGATATGTGCTTTAAGCAGGTACTTAACCTTTGGGGGAAAGTTGACATGTCAGTAAATCAGCAGTGATCCTCCCCAAGCTGTGAGTTCCTGTGGGGTTCCAGAACACATGTTAAATCCAGCAAGCTGAAAGTTTTAACTAAGGACAGGGATGATTTCTTGAGTCTCTCTGAGGAAGCACAGTGAGGTGAGGCATAGAACAGGAACGAGAGCTTCAGCTGTGCTGGACACTGTTGTCAAAGCCAGAGTTCAACCCAGGTATGTGGTCTGATGCTTCTGCCACATCTAGCTGGGCATGAGAGATTAAAGTATGCATATTAGTGTCCTGTTATACAAGAGCAAATTATACTCATGTTTTTATTTGTTAGTCTGTAAATGCTTAATTGACTAAAGATTAATTTGTTTTATAATCTATGTCTCTTAACATCTTGGCTGATATGTTCATTACTGTTTGTCAAGTTTTGTTGTTTTTAAATAAGTTGAAAGACCTTAAGGATTCTTTTTACTGCATTATAGGGTAACATGGCATTGCAAATGTCATATTTATGAAAATGTGGTATCACACAATGGTGAAATGAAAGTATGGTGGTTTGTTCATAATTGGTTGAGTACCCTTTACCTTTTGCTTATAATACCAACTGAAAGAAACCTTGCATGCTGTTGTTTTACTCAAACTGTACTACAGACAAGACTGTAACAAATTAAGCCTTTTATTCATTTAGCTATCACTCCTTGCATATCTGGATTCTGTTCCACTAAAAGAACATTTTAATCAGGTTACTTCATGTGTAGTTAGCCAATCGCTGATGAAGGGCTCAACATTTAGGTGAGGATGAAAAGGATAAGATGGTCTAATTTGGAAGAAAGGAATTTAGGAAGGAGGCTGAGACACTTCACACATACACACACACACACACACACACACACACACACACACACACCAAATAAATGGTGATTTTCCTATATCCAAAGATAAACAACTTCAAAACAAAATTAAATTTCACTAAATAATCGCTAAACATGAGTTTTATTTCCTGACCACAATTGTCTGACCTGTGCTGACTCTGGAACACAATAGTGTCTAATACATTCAGAAAGAAAAATGTTCTGTGTCAGTTCTTACTATGTCCTATGACCTTTTCCTGGAAGCTTCTCATAGGATGTAGAGAAGGTCTCTCTAGTAAATTTTTTTTAAATGGAACAGAAAGAGACAATGCTGTATAACAAAAGAAGTCACAGAGATCCTAGCTTGAGTCTATTCTTAGACCTAGAAGGCTGATGTGTAATTTTAAGATATTTCATCACTCAGTGTTCACTGTTCTCATATACCTGAGAGCCTTGTTCTGCATGAATGATCTGGAACTGAAAGTTCTCCTCTAAATGGCCTATTTCATTTAAGTATTATGCGACTCTAGATCTATTAACTATTATGCAAATTTGGACCTTTAATTCATTACATTATTATAAAACTCTTTTCCAAAATCTTTCCCAGTGCACACTACTCACTTCTGGAGTCTGACCAGCTCCTGGAAAGTTCTTTGATGTCATTTTTTGCAGACTACATTTCATTCTTGGTATAGTGGACAGTCACTATAATTATCCTCTGGTGTAAAGCAGTTAAACTCTCTGATGGTCATCTCCTTTACTATGAATATACATTACCTTCATATTCTAACTTAAGAGACATTCTAAATATATTACTTTCTCTATACCCTTAATTCACTATAATCCTCATCTATCTTACCTCTATTCCTTATTTTTATTTTTTCTTTTACTGGATAACTTACTTTCTATGTATGAGATTTATAAATGATTTGTTTGTACACATATTTCTGTGCTTCAAGTACAAAAGTAAATTTTGGCGCGCGCATGTGTGTGTGTGTAAAATTTTACTTCTAATTTTGATACCTAGACCTGACCATAATACATAGCAATGGGTGTTTCTTTGGTGTTACTGGCATTGTTAAGAATGCTATGAATTTCATTTCTAAAAACTGTATGGTTACAATGAAGATGGTGATGAGATATCTAGTCTTCAAGGTCAATTAAATAGAAATAATTGTGCTAAATCTGATGGCACATTTCTACAATTTCAGTAAAATGTAAAATTTTAAAAATTAGGCCATTTGGAAAATTACAAGTTCAGCAGCGGAGGCAAAATTTAAATTTAATTATGTCATGGGGAATTTGGCATGGGAAAAAGGGGAAGAAAGTTCAACCTGAAAATGCATAAGATTTGTGCTTGAGGGCTGGAGAAATGGCTCAGTCGTTAAAGGGTAGGCTCACAACCAAAAATATAAGATTTGTGCTTGAGTTCTTTATATATTTTGGATATTAGTCCTTTGTCAGATGTAGGGTTGGTGAAGATCTTTTTTCAGTCTGTAGGTTGTCATTTTGTTCTGTTGACAGTGTCTTTTGTTTTCCAGAAGCTTATCAGTTTCATGAGGTCTCATTTATTAATTGTTAACCTTAGACTGTTGGTTTTCTGTTCAGGAAGTTGTCTCCTGTACCAATGTGTTCAGGCTCTTCCCCACTTTTTCTTTTAATACAATTTTAAAAATGAGGTACAGAACTAAAAAGAGAGTTCTTAGCAGAGGAATATCAAGTGGCAAGAAACACTTAAAGAAATGCTCAAGGTCCTTAGTAATCAGGGAAATGCATATCAAAATGACTCTGAGATTCCATCTTACACCCATCAATATTAAAAAACTCAAGTGACAGCACCTCCTAGCAAGGATATGGAGAAAATTGAACACTTCCCCATTACTGATGGTGCAAACTTGTACAACCACTTTGGAGATCAATGTGGCACTTTCTCAGAAAATTGGGAATAGCGCTACCATAAGACCCAAGTATATCACTCCTGGGCATATACCAGAAAGATGCTCCACCGTACAACAAGGACATTTGCTCAACTATGTTCATAGCAGCTTTATTCATAATAGCCAGAATCTGGAAACAACCTAGATGTCCCTCACCCAAAGAATGGATAAAGAAACTGTGGAACATTTACACAATGGAATGCTATGCAGCTATTAAAAACAAGGAAATCTTGATATTTGCAGGCAAATGGATGGAATTAGAAATGATGATGCTGCGTGAGGTAACTCAGACCCAGAAAGACACACATACTATATATGCACTTATAAGTGGATATTAGCCCAACATAGATGTCCTCTGAGAGACTCCACCAGTGAGGGATCGGGACAGATAGTGGGACTCAAAGCTGGACTCTGGGCACAGCTCTGAGAATTGTATGAAGAGTGGGGAGACGGAAGGACTCAGAGGGGTCAGGAGCTCCACAAAGAGACTATCAAGGCCAGCTGATCTGGATGGGGGTGGGGAGTTGTACAGACTGATGGACCAATCAAGAGCAATGCATGCAGAACCTAGATCCCCCTGTTCAGATGTAGGTGATGAACTGCTAATTTTCCATGTGGCGGGAGGGGAAAGGAAGGCAGTCTGGTGCCCTGGATTTGATCACTGCCCCTTGGCAGTGGAAGGGGATGCAGGCTATCCTGATGAGACCTGATAGGCTGTGGTCAGACAGTGGGGGAAAATCCATCCCTCTATGTCAGAGCTTTAGGGGAGGGGAAAAGGGCAGAAGAGGGAGAGAGGGTGGGAAAGGGACGATAAGAGCGAAGGGATAACAACCAGGATACAATACGAATACATTTTATTTTTTTTTTTTTTTTTTTTTTTTTTTTTATTAATTTATTCTTGTTACATCTCAATGTTTATCCCATCCCTTGTATCCTCCCATTCCTCCCCCCCCATTTTCCCATTATTCCCCTCCCCTATGACTGTTCCTGAGGGGGATTACGTCCCCCTATATATTCTCATAGGGTATCAAGTCTCTTCTTGGCTACTTGCTGTCCTTCCTCTGAGTGCCACCAGGTCTCCCCCTCCAGGGGACATGGTCAAATGTGAGGCACCAGAGTATGTGAGAAAGTCGTATCACACTCTCCACTCAACTGTGGAGAATATTCTGACCATTGGCTAGATCTGGGAAGGGGTTTAAAGTTTACCTCCTGTATTGTCCTTGGCTGGTGCCTTAGTTTGAGCGGGACCCCTGGGCCCAAATCTGCCTATCATATTGTTCTACTTGTAGATTTCTAGGACCCTCTGGATCCTTTTATTTTGCTGTTCTCCCATGCGTCTCTCATTTAGAGTCCCAATAGGATGCCTTCCCCTCTGTCCCAGTTTCCTGGTAAGTGAAGGCTTTCGTGGGACATGCCCCTTGGGCTAGTATGCAGATATAAGTGAGTATATACCATTTGATTCTTTCTGCTTCTGGGTTAACTCACTCATTATGATCATTTCTAGCTCAATCCATTTATCCACAAATTTCGGGAATTCCTTGTTTTTAATAGCTGAGTAGTATTCCATAGTGTATATGTACCACAGTTTCTTTATCCACTCTTCTACTGAGGGACACTTAGGCTGTTTCCATGTTCTGGCTATTATGAATAAGGCTGCTATGAACATGGTTGAGCAAATTTTCTTGTTGTGTGCTGGAGCATCTTCTGGGTATATTCCAAGGAGTGGAATAGCTGGGTCTTGAGGAAGCCCTATTCCCATTTTTCTGAGATAGCACCAGATAGATTTCCAAAGTGGCTGTACTAGTTTGCATTCCCACCAGCAATGAAGGAGTGTTCCTCTCTCCCCACATCCTCGCCAGCATGTGGTGTCGCTTGAATTTTTGATCTTAGCCATTCTGATGGGTGTAAGATGGAATCTCAGAGTTGTTTTGATTTGCATTTCCCTGATGACTAAGGAGGTTGAGCATTTCTTTAAGTGTTTCTCAGCCATTTGATACTCCTCTGTTGAGAATTCTCTGTTTAGTTCCAAGCCCCATTTCTCAATTGGGTTATTCGGTTTGGTGGTGTTTAATTTCTTGAGTTCTTTATATATTTTGGATATTAGACCTTTGTCAGATGTAGGGTTGGTGAAGAGAATACATTTTAATAAATAATTTTAAATGCATAAACATTTAAGTTTTCTACTTCACTATTTTAGAGGACCGTACTCCCCTGTTCTTCAGGAGGAACAAACTTAACTTCTGTGATATGAAGTGCTTTACCACATATATTTAGTTTTTTGACTTATATTTCAAGTAGGGACAGAGAAACTCCAAAATTACTGACTTAAGGGGAAAAGTTCTTAAACATTGCTCATAATTTCAAATGACTGTCACAATAAGTTATGGTTAATTTTTAGTTTTTCAGTATTATTCTGTATAATTATTATTGAATTAACATTTTAAAAGACAATTACAAAATTGTTTAATACTGTGTATACTGGCTGGTTTTATGTCAACTTGGCACAAGCTGTAATTGTCTGAGAGAATGGAGCCCCATTTGAGGAAATGATTCCATAAGATCAGGCTGTAGGCAAGTATATATGGAATTTTCTAATTATTTATTGATAGAGGAGGGCCCAGGTCATTGTTTGTGGCACCACCACTGGGCTGGTGGTGCTGGGTTCTATAAGAAAACAAGCTGAGCAAAATATGAGGAGTAATCCAATAAACAGTAAACTTCCACAGCCTCTGCATCAGCTCCTTTCTCCAGGTTCTTTCCCTGTTTGATTTCTTGTCCTGACTTCTTCAATGATGAACAGTTATATGGAAGAATAAGACAAAGAAATCCTTTCCTTTCTAAGTTGCATTTGGTTATGGTGTTTCATTAAATCAACAGGAACCCTGACTAAAACACCCATAGTGTCTTTTCTGGTTGGCTTTTTATTAGTTTATTCTGCCTCCCTCCACATGGTGTGTGTGTGTGTGTGTGTGTGTGTGTGTGTGTGTGTGTGTGTGTGTGTGTGTGTTTATGTGTGTGTGTGTGTGTGTGTGTGTGTGTGTGTGTGTGTGTGTGTGTGTGTGTTCAGGCCAGAGTAAAATCTTCAGGGCATTCCCAAGCATAGTCTAATTTTCTGTTTTGGCAAAAGTGTCTTAGTGGTCTGGAATTTATCAAGTAGACTCTACTGGATGTGCAGTAGACCCTAGGGATCTACCTGTTTCTCTATTTCTTCAGAACTGAGACCACAAGCATGTCCCACCACCCAACAAAATAACAGGAATCAACTATCATTGATCATTGATACCTCTCAGTATCGATGGTCTCAATTACCCATACCCAGAAAGACACACATGGTAAGTACTCACTTACAAGCAGATTTTAGCTATTTAGTACAGGATAAATATACTACAATGCACATACACAAAGAAGATAAATAAATCTCACCCAGAAGGGGAAATATAATAGACAGAGGTAGTGGTTGAAGGGAGGGATCAAGGTAAAAGAGGGAGAATGAAGAGAGAAATAAGGATGGAGGTAAGACCTTGGGAGAGCAGAATGACTGAAGAGAAAAGAGAAACTGTGGGTGGGGGCATCTCTGTGACAAGGTGGAGACATAAAGTCAGAATAGTCCTCTGGGAGGATACAAGGGAGACTCTAGCTGAGACACGTAGTAGCAGGGGCCAAGGAGACTGAAGAGGACACCATCTTAACTAGATAAGACTACTAGTGGAGGGAGGAGAACACTAAATCACCCACAAAACTTTGATCCAAAACTTACCCTGCCTATAAGACATGCAGGGATAAACAGAACACACAGAGCAGAGATTGAGAGAATACCTGGCCCAAATGAAGAATCACTCCATGGAACAGAGCCAACCTGACGCAATTAATGATATTCTGCTAGGCTTGCAAGAAAGCCTATCAGAGTTGTCCTCTGAGAGGCTCCACACAGTAGTGCTTCAAAGCAGACACTGAGACACATAGCAAAAAATTGAAAGAATCAACCTCCTTAGTCATCAGGGAAATGCAAATCAAAACAACTCTGAGATTCCATCTTACACCTATCAGAGTGGCTAAAATCAAACATTCACGTGACAACACTTGCTGGCGAGGATGTGGAGAGAGAGGAACACTCCTTCATTGCTGGTGGGAATACAAACTAGTACAACCACTTTGGAAATCTATCTGGTGCTATCTCAGAAAACTGAGAATAGGGCTTCCTCAAGACCCAGCTATTCCACTCCTTGGAATATACCCAGAATATGCTCCAGCACACAAAAAGAAAATTTGCTCAACCATGTTCATAGCAGCCTTATTCATAATAGCCAGATCATGGAAACAGCCTAAGTGTCCATCTGTAGAAGAATGAATAAAGAAACTGTGGTACATATACACTATGGAATACTACTCAGCTATTAAAAACAAGGAATTCCCAAAATTTGTGGACAAACGGATTGAGCTAGAAATGATCATAATGAGTGAGTTAACCCAGAAGCAGAAAGAGTCAAATGGTATATACTCACTTATATCTGCATACTAGCCCAAGGGGCATGTCCCACGAAAGCCTTCACTTACCAGGAAACTGGGACAGAGGGGAGGACATCCTACTGGGACTCTAGATGAGAGAAGCATGGGAGAATATCAAAGTAGAAGCATCCAGAGGGTCCTAGAAACCTACAAGTAGAACATTATGATAGGCAGATTTGGGCCCAGGGGTCCTGCTCAAACTAAGGCACCAGCCAAGGACAATACAGGCGGTAAACTTTAAACCCCTACCCAGATCTAGCCAATGGACAGAACATTCTCCACAGTTGAGTGGAGAGTGGGGTATGACTTTCACATGAACTCTGGTGCCTCATATTTGACCATGTCCCCTGGAGGAGGAGACCTGGTGGCACTCAGAGGAAGGATAGCAGGCTACCAAGAAGAGACTTGATACCCTATGAGCATATAAAGGGGGAGGAGGTCCCCCTCAGTCACAGTCATAGGGGAGGGGAATAAGGGGGAAATGGGAGGGAAGGAAGAATGGGAGGATACAAGGGATGGAATAACCATTGAGATGTAATATGAATAAATTAATAAAAAATTAAAAAAAAAAACCCAAAATTGAAAGAAGCATAGGGAGTCTAGCGGAAAAGTGAGGGGAAGGATAGAAGGACCTAGAGGTTACAGGAGCTCCACAAGAAGACCAACAGAGCCAACTATCCAGGGCCCCGGGAGCCTGTGGAGTTTGAAGCATCAACCATGGACCATGCATGGACTGGACCTAAATCCTCTATATAGATGTTGCTTGCTGATGGACAGCTGAGCCTAAATGTGGGTCCACTAGTAAGGGGAGTATGATGGGCAGCTGTCTCTAACATGGACTCTGTTGCCAGTTTTTCGATCACTTACCCCTGAAGGGACTGCCTTGCTAAGCCACAGAGTAAGAGGACAAATTCAGTCAGGATGCAGCTTGACTTGATGAGCTGAGGTGGGTGAGCAAGGGGGCTCCCCTCTTCTGAGGAATGGGGGAGGGGTAAAGGGGAGGGAGAGTGGTACTGAGAAAAGAAGAGGGAGGGAATTATGAGCAGGATGTAAAGTGAATAAGTAAATCAAAAAATTTAAAAGACACAAACTAAATGAATGCATGGGAAAAGAGATAGGGAAGGACATTTTATAGTCATCAGAGGAAAAAATCTACCAAGAAAATATTTCAGTTTTTAATATCTATTGCACAAACCAAGGGCAACCCTGTTTGTAAAAGAAACACCACTATAGCTTAAATCATAGATTGACTTTCACAATGATAGTGGAGGAGTTCATATCCTACTCTCACCAATAGACTGCTTATCTAGACAAAAACTAAACTGAGAAATACTGAAGCTAATAGAAATTATAAACAAAAAGGACCTAATACATAATTGTAGAACTTTTCACCCAAACACAGAAGATGTTCGTCTCAGCATCTCATGGAATTTTCTCCAAAACTTACCACATACTCTGTCACAAATCAAGTCTCAATACATACAAAAAAATTGAAATACCCCCTGTATCCTATCACACCACCACGGATTAAAACTGCGTATTAACGATAACAGAAACAACTAGCTTACACACTCATGGAACCTGAACAATCTCTAAGGACTGAAAAATGGGTTAAGACAGAAATAAAGAAAGAAATCACAAAGACTTGTGGGACACAATCAAAGTGGTGAAAAGAGACACATAACAATAGTAACTGCTTACATAAAAAAGAACTACAGAGATCTCATACTAGAAACTTTATGGAACACCTGAAAGCTCTAGGACAAAAAGAAAAAAATACACCCAAAATGAATAGATGAAAAAAATATTCAACCTGAGGGATGAAATCAATTAAACAGTGATAAAGAGAATACAAAAAAATCAATGAAGTAAAAAGTTGCTTCTTTGAGAAAATCAACAAGATAGAAAAACCTTTATCCAAACTAATTAAAAGACAGAGATAGTATCCAAATTAACAAACTCAGAAATGAAAAGCAGGGGCTAACAACAGATACTAAGGAAATCCAGAGAATAATAAAGACATACTTAAAAAGCTATATTCCACACATTGGAATTTTTAAAAGAAGTGCATAATTTTCTCACTACACAAACTTATCAAAAGTAAAAGATCACATAAACAATTTAAACAGACATATAAGGCCTGGTGAAATAGAATTAGTTATTAAATGTTTCCCAAGCAAAAAAAAAAAAAATCCCATGATCAGATGGTTTTGGTGTACATTTCTACCAGACCTTCAAAGAAGAGTTAATATCATTATTCCTTAAATGATTCCATAAAATATAAGCAGAAGGAACAATGCCTTATAAACACAAAATAAACATTTATTGTATGAAGCAACAATTACTCTGATATAAAAACTGTTCTGAGGGGATCATCCCCCAGGGACCCCCAGATCCCCCAAATACCCCAGTTTGCTTGACTAGTCCAACTTCATGACAGGCTTCAGGTTTTCATTCTGCTTAATTAGGCCAAGTTTCTAACAATTCCTGGAAAAACCGTAAGTTATGGACAGCTCAGGGGCAGCTAATCAGCTTATAGGAGAAAATGAATAGATACCATGTTTTTATTACTTCATGGCCTTGGTAAAGAAGGCCCCATCCAATCAAATTAAAGGCCAACTCCTGAGCAAGAGTCAAAACCTCAGTGACTGAAAAAGTCCCCAGTAACCAAATAGCCAATCCTAAATTCCCTCATATACTCTGACTCTCTTCTGACTAATCAACTAAAGTTTGTCACAAATCGCTCTGTCTATAAATTGAGCCTGTATGCTCATTTTGGGGTTGCACTCTAGAGAAGAGTGGCAACCCCAGCATGCTGGAATAAAAACGCTCGCTCTTTGCTTTTGCATACTACCTTGGGGTCTTTCTTTATCAGATCACCCAGACCTTAACACACACGAAGACTCACCATAGAATAATTACAGACCAATTTCATTATGAACATAGATGCAAAAATACTCAGTAAAATACTGAAAGGAAAAAAAGCATGGTCATCTATTAGAAATGACCTTTGACAAAACCCCCCACCCCATCATGATAAAGTCCTAGAGAGATTAGCGATACAATGGACATACCTAAATATGATAAAGTCAGTTTACAGCAGTCACATAACCAACATTAACTTAAATGAAAAGAATCTCAAAGCAATTCCACTAAAATCAGGAACAAGACAATGTTGTCCACTCTTCACATATCTATTCAATATAGTAACTAGGGAAATAAGGCAACTAATGTAGATCAAGGGAATACAAATGGGAAAGGAAGAATTCAAATTACCTTTACTTGAAGATGATATGATAGTATATACAAGCGACCCAAAAAATTCCACTAGGGAACTCTTACAGCTGGAATACATCTTCAGCAAAGTAGTTGCATACAAATTAACGAGAAAAATCAGTAACCCTCCTGTATACAAAAGACAAATGGATTGAGAAAAAATCAGGGGAAACAGCCCTTTCACAATAGCCTTAAATAATATAAAATATCTTGGCATAGTTACTATGCTGGTGGTGGATCCTACTCTACTGGTTCTAGGATGAGGAAAGTCATCAATATCTCAAATTTATCAACTCCTATCCCCTCATGATTTGGCATGGTCTGTGCTGATTTCAATAGGTCGGTAGTCCTCAGAAGACATCTTGGGGTGTGACTAAAAAGTCTAGAACGTTCTCAGGCACAGTAGGCCACAACAGGCAACCAACCACTAAAAATAAAGGAGCTTACACACTTCTTCAAAATCAGAGGAAGACTCCCTGTAGGATGAAGGGAGGGCTGAAAACAGAAACCCACTTGTCTTTTGCTCATAGTCTACTAGATACTACTTATAAAGTAAACAAAACACTAAGAGATGTAAATGAAGCTTTTCAAAATTAGTAACAATCCCTAGGTAAACAAAAATAATTTTATGATAGCTCTAACTCACTAAATATCAATTAATTGTTAATCTGTATTCCATTTAATTTACTTATTACTTTAAGTTACATCTTAGCAGATCCAATTCTATCCATAGTATGTTCAGTTTTTGCTCCTGCCTCTGCATCTCTTCCTGTTCTGGCTATTTGAGAAGTGTCTATGTGTGGTGTAGGGAAGAGTTCAGGCTCTTGTCTGGTAGCTTCAAGATGGAGGCCTGCATAGCAGAGCTGAATGTCCTTCAGGACCTTCTGTCCTGGGCTTTCTTTACTGTGTGCACAGCACTTGGTCATACAGCTAATTATTTCTACAGTGCAAGCAGATATGGGGGGTAGTTCCCCACAGTTCTCACTTAAGAACATAGCTTACATGGTGAAACTGAGCTGTCCCATCCAGCTTTCATGCTACTGGATATGTCATGAAGCTTAAATTTGTGTACAGATTTATTCCTTGTGCAGGAATGGAGATTATTATGTATTATCCTCAGTTCTTTCACAGAATTTTACTTCCTGTATGTGATTTTACCTGGAAATTTTCAACATCTCTATATTACTTATTTTATTTTATTAATTTATTCTTGTTATATCTCAATGGTTATCCCATCCCTTGTATCCTCCCATTCCTCCCTCCCTCCCATTTTCCCATTACTCCCCTCCCCTATGACTGTTCCTGAAGGGGACTACCTCCCCCTGTATATGCTCATAGGGTATCAAGTCTCTTTTTGGCAACCTGCTGTCCTTCCTCGGAGTGCCACCAGGTCTCCCCATTCAGGGGACGTGGGGGTATGACTTTCATACATACTCTGTATTACTTTTAAACAGTTTCACATACCTGCTATGTTAACAGCCAGAATTATTTGGTGTTGTTGTAATATATATTCTGTCATTTTTATTTTTCTAAAAATCTTACATTATTTGTAGCACATAGACATTTGACTATAATTTGAGAGTCCCAAGCCTTTTATCTGTAATACTCTATTTTGTACATTAACTATTCAACACCATAAAATCAGCTTGAATTCTATAACTCTTCTCCATTCACTCTGATTTGCATATGAACACACAGCAAGCCTCACATTATATAGATTACATTTCTTCCACACCTTTCATACACTGTATTCAGATAAAAAATGTTTGCCATTTTCTTTTGCCTTTTCTTTATGCTGTTAATTCATCCATTATTATTACTGTGTCTGATTAAAGCCAGAAAATATGGTTCAACTGTTTTACATAAAAACAGACTGCACAATAATAAAGCAATTTAAAAGACAAGGGAAGAATTGAAAACAAGATGAATGGGCTTAGGATATAGTTCAGTATTAGAGTGCTATTCTGTCTTTAACAAGCTGAAGGGTTTGATCCAAGGTATGAGAGGGAGAGAAATGAAGGGACTGAAGGAGGGAAGAGAGAGGGGCGTCTTACCAATGAAAACTCAATGCATTTCCAACAAAATCAGTATTCAAAGATGTTTACTCTCTCAATTCCTATTGAATATAGTGATTGACATTTTAGCTAGATCAATACAAAAAGGGATAAAGAGGCTACAAATGGGAATGGAGGACATCAAATTATTCTAGGCCTTGTAGTATCTTGTTCAATATTACACCTATATTCAAAAGTTCATGGTCTCACATCATTACACAGTCCTACTCATCCTTGTACAATGTCAATATTTTCTAAGGAGAAAAAGCCTGATTAGTACAAAAAGGAAGTAATGATTGGCAACAGGGGTATTCTTTTTGTTCAGGTTCCTTGCCTCGTATCTAGAATAGCCTCTGTAGTTTGCCAACGCTCAGAGCTTTGAGGGACTTGAGAGGTCCTTTAATCACAAAACAAGGGAGTTCTACATGAGAAGCAACTGAAAGGGGCCACAAACCTCACAACATAAAGAAGACCCTATCTTTGTCCTTGTTCTCTATATTGAGAATCTGCTTGCGGAAAGAGAAAATCAGTTTTCTGGTAATCTCTCAAGTGGTCACTGATACTTGCTTGCATATTCTCCATTTCATAATAATCACTCTATCCACCATAAATGAACTCATGCAAATAACTTCAAGTAAAGAAAGTGGCTTTTGTTGCATACATAACTTTTAAAAAATCAGTTAATATGGAATCTGAATGCCAACTTGTTAGGAACTGTTAGGCTTGGGCCCCCTGGGGCCATGCCCTGGCCGGTATGCAATTGTTATTCTGTCCTGGCAGCTTCCTGTTGTGAACACTGTGCCTCGCTGAGCGGACCACAAGTTCCTGTTTTGCACCCTGGTTACCTTGGTTACATGGTTCCTCTTGTCTTGGGGACTTTCCATCTACATCTTGTATTTTTCCAACTGCCTCTATACTGTATAAAAGGCCTTGGCCTCTCCTCATTAAACGGCATTCTCTTAGAATGGATGACCCGTTGTCTGGTGTATTCTTCAACCTGTAGTCCCTCGCTCAATACATCGGGGTAATTGCAGCTCGGGCACTGCACCAACTTTCACATAATACCGGCCATTGACCTGTAACCTAGACAAAATACAATAAAGAGGACTGTCTTGTAAAAATGACAAAAATTTTTCTAAATAAAATAGAGATATCAAAAAGAGAAATAGAAAATAAGCACTTAATTTGATTGAATCAATTTTGTACATATTTCAATCGTTTTGAAAACATGCTTAACTAAAATTTATGAATACAGTAGGAAGTAAATAAACACAAACTTTGTAAATCTTCCTTTACATAAGAAAGGAAAGGGGAAGAAATGCTGATTCATTTCAGCTTCATTTTGCCAACCTGGTGTAGTCATTTACAGTGATTGATTCAAGATATGAATGTCTCTTATTGCTATGAAATGCAGAAACCACCTGTAGACTTAAAGTATATATACAACAATGCCGCTTACTCCTTTCTTCCCCCCACCCCTCGCCTCTTTCTGCATTGTTGGTTGTGTCTCAAGATGTATGCTCTCAACTGCTGCTCCAGCATCATGCTTGGCAGCCTGCTGCCATGTTCCCTGCCATGAAGATCGTGGATTTAGCTTCTGAAACCATAAACCTCCAATAATTTCTTTCTTCCGTAAATTGCTTTGATCATGGTGTCATATTACAGCAATAAACAAGAAACTAAGACACTTCCCAGTGCTTGGTAAGCCTTTCTTATGCACTCTAGGGCCACCTGCCCAAAGGTGGCACAATCCAAAATAATCTGGGCTCTCCCACATCAATAACCAATTAAGAAAACATATCACAGGTTTGCCCACAGAACAATCTAGTGGGAGCATTTTCTCAAACATGGTTCCCTCTTCCCAAATAATTCTAACTTATGTTACATTGGCATAAATCTAGCCAGCACAAATAGCATCAGGATATAATATATTTATCATCAGATTAAGTATACACTGAGTACTATGTATTATTTAAGAGTAAGAGTTATGGTATTTTAAAAAGTAATTGGAAAACAGTATTTTTATATTAAAAGTAGAGTGAAAGTGTTTTGTTGTAAAGTTAAAACAATACAACAGTAACATTATTTTGTTCAAGAAATGGAGATAAAGACAAGATGTTCAGGCGCACATGCGAGGCCTTCTCAAGACTAATGGAAATGAGATCATTGGTTGGTGGCGCATTGGATAAGATCAAGATGGAAACATTCTTGCCATGTGCAAAGTCAAGAAACACAATTTATGTGTTGTTTCTAGGAACTGCTCTGAACCGGAACGAAAGGGGACTGGAACGGTTCCTCCCATGGAGCTGCATTCAGAGGACCAGGAACAGATAAAAACCGAGGGGAGAGGAAGTGCAAGATCTTGCCTTCCGCTTTACGTGAGGCGAGCACAGCGACCGTCGAGAGCCCTCCCTAGTGCCTTGGGGAATATTTTGAGTTCAAACTGACAACCTGAAACGGTGAGTACCCCACGCTCACAACGCAGCGATCCCTTAAAAAATGGTCACATGACCTGAGTGTATCGCGCACACCTTTAATTCCAGCACTCCGGAGGCAGAGGTAGGCGGATCGCTGTGAGTTTGAGGCCAGCCTGGCCTACAAAATGAGTCCAGGACAGCCAGGGCGACACAGAGAAACCCTGTCTCGAAAAGAAAAAAAAAGAAAGAAAGAAACTTAGACCTTTTGTCTGAGACCCACTGGCCCACATCAAAGGGTGAAATCCCAGTTCCACTCAAAGTCAACAAAAATAATTTTTTGTGTGTTCCCTGGGAATTCCCTTCCTTTATAACAAAACGCAAGGGATTAGTTATCCCCATGGTGTACTTTTAGAGGACCAAGGGCCCAGTGAGGGCTGAGGCAGGGCACGGAGGGCAGGGGCGGGGCGGGACCCAGGCTAGGGCCGCAGCGGGGCGGAGCCCGGGGGCGGGGGCGTGGCAGGGGGCGGAAGTGGAATACTTCAACTTCCTCTTCTCCAGAAGCCTGTCCGGAGCCTGTCCTAAGCCGCTGCCTGTGCGACCTGGCCTTCATCTGTGAAGTGTGGCCTTTCCTCAGGTGAGATTCTTTCCCTGGTGAAGGCTTTGAGTGAGGACCTGAGTTTAAACTGCCATTCCCCCTATAGATTCCTAAATTCACAACTCACCCTGCACCATCAACCGCCTGGTCCCACACTTTTCCACAGAATTCCTGGATATGACAGTTAGGCCCGATATCATCAGTGTTGCTTGTTCTTCGGGAGTAAAAGGTCTATATTAGAGCTTGGGAGTCTCACAGGGGAAAAAAAATGGACAGATGAAATCTCTATGGGTGTAAGGAGAGGTGAATTGTAAAAATTGAAGACTCTATGCTGTGTGTGGGTTTGGGCTCACGTAATTGTTCCCCCGTGCGACGTACTTGGGTCATGGATCTGGCGGGCCTAAGAGTTAAGATATACTATACTACATTGTTGTTTGGAGAACAAGGAGGTGGGAAATTAGTGGATTAGTATTTCTGGGAAGGAAACGGGGCCTGGGGCAGGGTGGGCACGAGGGCGGGCGGGGCGGGGCTTGCAAAAGCATAGGCATATTTGGTTTCCACTGAATGGTGTCAGACATTGAGGACAAACATTGCTTCAATCTCCCCCCATACGTTTCTCTAGAACTCTGTGGTGCTAAGTTCAGTGAAGCAGAAAAAAAGGTGGGAATGAAGACATAGTTTAAAATGAACATAAGTGTCCATGGGGAATAAAATGGGTCCCTGTGGAAGCACTTGTTTTACCCTAGTAAGCTATGACTTGGGTTAACAGGCAGTGACCTTACACACTCTTGATTCTCTCCACAGATTTCTCAGGGAGTGGACTGAAGAAGAGAACAGGAACAAGATTTGAATCCAGAAAGGTGCCAGGAGAAAAGCAGCAGGGGGGAGGGCGCTCCTTAAAGGGAAGTTGCTCTCTACCTAAAGATGCTGACATAGTGCCATTCTCTCTCCCTTTTCCTTTCCAGCACACCTGTCTGTTAGCCAGGGCATCATGCCTAGGGGCAACAAGAGCAAGAGCCGCTCACGGGCCAAAAGGCAGCAGATGCGAGCAGAGGGCCAGAAACCCCAGGGTGCTCAGCCCACTGCTCAGGAGGAAGCAGCAGCCAGGTCTCCTGGCCAGGAAGATGCCCCCAGCTCCCCTGATGTCTGCCCCCCTCAGGGGTCCCATGAGGCCGCATCCCAGGGCACTCCTGTATTACCTGTGCCCCACCCCATCGGTGAGGCTGGCGCTCAAGCTTCTGTTTCAGGTGTCGATGAGAGACGCTCAAATGTCTCCACTATAGCAGAGGCCATCCAGTCTGCACTCACAGATCCCATATCCAGGCAGGCCAGCAAGGTATTTCACTACATGCTGGAGAAGTACCAGGAGGATGAGCAGCCTGTGCAGGCAGATATGCTGAAGCTGGTCAGCAGGAAGTACAAGCCTCACTTCACCTGGATCCTGGAGAAAGCCACCTGCCAGCTGGAGGTGGTCTATGGTCTGGAGCTGAAGGTTGACAACCCTACCATTCCCTCCTATGTCCTTGTTAGCAAGTTACCCATCCCCCCCGGGGCAAATGTGGGTGGCAGGAAAGAATTACCAAAGACGGGTCTCATACTGACCCTCCTGGGTATGATCCTCATGAAAGGCAACCGTGCCAGTGAGCAGGAGGTCTGGGAGTTCCTCCATATGCAGGGGATATATCCTGGGAGGAGGCACTTAGTCTTTGGGGAGCCCCGGAGATTCCTCACCAAAGAGCTAGTTGAGCAAAAGTATGTGGAGTACCGCCAGGTGCCTGGCAGTGATCCCCCAAGCTATGAGTTCCTCTGGGGTCCCAGAGCCCGTAATGTAACCACCAAGTCAAAAGTCCTGGATGTTTTAGCTAAGATCAAAGATGCCATTCCTGGTTACTATCCTCAACAGTATGAGGAGGCTCTGAGTAACTGGGCTGAGAGAGCAGCAAGGAGAGGTGAGGCTGGTCGGTACCGTGTTGCCAGGACCCTCTCCCATGCCCACGCTAGCAGCTTCTCCCACACTTAGCTAGCCCTTGGGGATAGTTGCCACTGTGCTGAAGAGCAGGCAGTCTTCTGAGTAGTGGGTTGTTTAGGAGTAGGAGGGAATGCGCAAAGAGTGTATCTTCTTGTTATGCATGGGAAAAGTACCCCTCTTTCCTTGTTACATTGCTAGGATCCCTGTAAGTGAAGATTGCTTTGTTTCGTGTATACTTTTTTGACCTCATGTCTGCAATACTTATTGCCCCCTGTCAAGTTTAAGAATAAGATGTTTGGGGTTTTAAATGTATTGTAAAACCTTCTTCACCAATATCATCTGCGTAAGTCTAAGAAAACAAGGCATGGGAAAGAGTTTCATAGAATGCGATGTGCTACAGTTGGTGAAACAAAGTCAAGTGGTCAATTCATCCTTGTCTCTGTTGTCTTTGCCTTGAGTTTGTAATTCTAACCGAAGTAAAGTTGGTTTTATTACATTAGTAAACTCTGTAAGAAAATAAACTGATAAATCAAGCTTCATATCCAGTCTCCCTGCCGTTTCATTATTTTTTCCCCCGTCAATCATTGGTCATTAGCCCTTTGGTAGCTCCTCCCCACCAACATTATTGTCGATGACAACAAAGATCCACCCACTGCCCACAGGAACTTAGAATTTAGCAGTAGCTACCTATAAGGAAGAGGGTAGAATTCTCTAAGATAAGTGGGGAATGCAAGAGAAAGAGTAGGAAGAGCCGATTTCTGATTCAGCGCTGCTATGTGTTGTCTGATTGCGATCACTTAGAGCCTTAGGGGATTTCCGTTCTGTCCACAGCAGGTAATTTAAGTGAGATGGCTGCATGGTGGTTTGCCTGAGGTTGTGGGAGTGATGAGCAAGGCCAGATGCTCAGCAGAGGAAGGTGGGGCCCCTGAAGTAGTGTGAATGGAAGAACAGTGACCACAGAGTGCATCCCAGCTTTTAAAGGCGAAGCTAGAACAGGACACACGCCAGACATGCCCGTTTGGATTTTGAGTGTACCAGCATGAAATCTTGCTGGGGATAGAAATGACCAGAGTCCTTGTGTTTATCCCAGTGCACGTGAAGGCACTGCACAAGCCACACAGTGAAGTGCAGGGAGGGGTTTTCTGAGAAAAATGGATGATAATCCCTTGAGAAGAGGCTCCAAGAAGACACTTGTCTATCACTCAGAATGGGCAGCTAGATCTAATTTCTCTATCTTTAAAGTGTATTTAAAACAGTTTTCTTACCATTTACTTCGTTAAACCTCAAGGACAAGTTGTAAGTTTGGTAGTGCTACATGCAAGTGAAAGCTTAATTTGGATGGAAAGTGCTTTAGATTAATGTTGTCTAACCTTGAAACTGCAGAAGCTTAGCTCCCTACACGTGGAGGAGAAAAAAATTACCCCCAAATTAAGTATCATTTTCCATAGAAGACATTAATTTGTATTATGATATAATTACATCATTCTTCCACTCCCCTTTTCTTGCTCTACCCCTCCCGTTCATCCCCTCTCTAGAATTCTTGGCCACCTTTTAAAGAAATTGCTGTTCATATACACACAGGTAACATTATATAGACTGTGTGTGTGTGTGTGTGTGTGTGTGTGTGTGTGTGTGTACTGCAATTTCTTCCAAAAATGAAATACTTCTTCCAATAGGGAGAAAGAAGATTATAAAATCAGTAACAAAACTTGTATATTTCAGAAACCCGAAACTTATAAGATTTCCAAGGTTATTCCTCAAAGTTAGATAAGCAGTTACGGCTGATGGAGAAGACAGTCCTGCTAGTTGAGCAGCTTGGGATTTGTGCAGGGAACTTCAAACATGCTTATTTAAATAGTCATTACTTAGACTTGGGTGGGATTTTCAGTTATGTGTCTGCCCTTGATTCATCCACGATATTGTCTCTGACCCCTCACACACATCTCTTAAATATTCCTAATACATTTATTGGTTCACTAAGCTAGACTTGAGTGGAATAATTTCAGTGTACTGTAGGTTTCCTGTTGGAAGTTTATAGATAATTTGTTCACCTCTGTCCAGGAAAAGTCAAGAATATAAGCAAGGCAGTGTAGCCATTTTAGGAAGCAACAATTCCCTAGTGTATGATAATTTTCATTGATTCTGGGAGACATGTACTAATGGGACTTTTGGATATGGAAAGTAAATTTCCTGTATTGAGGGTGCATCAGAATTGAGAGACAAAATATTTTAAGACTGTGTTGACTGCTATTGCAAACTGTAATAGATGGAAATGAGAGCATCACAGTTCTGTAAGTACAAGACAAAGGTGGAAATAAAGTCACTTCTTAAGAAGGGTATCATTCAGGTTCAGAGAAACTTGAGGAAGAGGGCATGGAAAAAAGGGACAAAGAAAGAAGAAAAGGAGGGTTAAATAGTACAAAGAAAGTGAGAGGGAGAGGGCAAGAGATTAGGGAGTAAGTGAATGGGTGTGAGAGCTGGATTCTCTCTTTTCTTATATACACAATAATCTCAAAGTGGGAGTCCATACCCTGCCATCATTGGAATCTAATTACTTTCAAAGTCCTCCTTGTAATCCTACCACATTACAGAATAGATTTTCACCGTAAGTGAGCAAGGCGACTCATTTCTGCCCATGTGTCAATGACTCTGACCATTGCAAACTGTAAATGAGACAACTCTCCACCTAGAATGGAAGGGACATTTTCCACATTTCTCCTTCAACAGTTGTACACAGTACAGCTTTCAAAACAGGTAATCTGTGCCTATTCTTGCTCAGACGTACCTGAGAAATACAGTAAAAGATGTTATGCCCAGAAGACACTGTGCTGCCCCTTTTCATCTTGGACAGGGGAAATTAGATTCCATTACAAGAACAGTCCATTTAAAATATGTTGTTTTTTCATAGCCAACACCAATCGAGAACTAGATTTGTTATGGCAACCATGAATGTAAATAGAGGCCAGATGAATTGAATGGAATGTAGAAGTTATGAAAGTATGTGTGTCTTGACACCAAGCCCACCTAGCAAAAGAAAACCGCAAGACACTTAAACTGCTCTCCTGAGACAGAATTTACATGGAAATACTTACTAGGGAAATTTTTTTGACTGATTCAGCATGCATTGTATGGTATATCTTAAAGAATTTTCCTTGTGGGGACAGAGGCTTCATCTGTGTTCAAAATAATAACTTCAATTTATCAAATGCTGGACAGTTTTCTAGCCACTTTCTCTATTTTCTGTATGTAATTCACATATTCATATAGGGTAGAACTTACCAAACACTAAACTTGAAAATTTCTCAAGTTCAAAAGTCTAACAGGCCTAGACTACAGTCCTGTTTTTTATATGTCTAACACCCATGATTTTGCTCATCCCAGTTGAGGCAGAACTTGTCTCTGAAAATATTTTTTAATCATTATTGCAACATGATTCTCAGGCAATAAGCAAGCCTAGAGGTCAATGTAGCATATATATTTAAAATTGAAAATGAAAAATCGAGTTATTTGTCTTAGGATTCACTTTCTTAGGAGCCTGCCCATGGTACCTAAAAGTGAACAGGATGCAGGAGCTCATATTCTTCCCACAGGAGCTCTTTGGACCATTCCAACATCCTTCCTCTGAGACTTCCTGGGTATGCACTCCTTACACTATTACCTGAAGATGGCTCGTCACAGCATGTTCCTTTGGAAGCTTCACTCTGTTCTCAGTGGTTGGACAGCCTCTGCCATATATCTGAGGATGAGAGCAACCCAGCTTTATGCTGGTGTCTCTTTCCACAGATGCACAGCATCTTTGCATTCTAGTTTACATCACATCTCCTTTTTCCTTTCCTATCCTTAGAGTATGTGTCCACCAATTCTCTTCTATTTAACGTATTTTCTAAATATTCATTTTATTAGATCATTCAGAGAGTTCCTTTGTATGAGTTCATGAATCATTTGTTCATATGTTTATTGATGTATATCTAATATATAAATATGAGTTTTATATTGCTGTAACATATTAGGAAGTTTTGACTCTAATTTTGCAATCCAAAATAGAATAAATGACACTGGGATAGATGTCTTTTTGTAGTGTTGGTACCATTGTTAAGAATGCAATTATTTTGTTTGCGAGAGCCATAATGTCAGAAGGAACATAGTAATGAATGGTAAATTAGAATGACACTTTAAAAAATGATTGTTCTAGGCAAGATGTCACAAAACTTTTATCCAAGAAGAATGACAGTAAAATATAAATTCCAAAATGCAGCTGCTTTTGGCAAATGGCAAGTTAAGTAGTGGGACTGAAGTTAAATTTATCTAAGTTATGAGGAGATGAGACTATTCTAATGAGAAAACAAGGGCAATTTTTTAAGTTAACATACTTTTGGAAAAAGTGACATTTCCTCAGATTCCACTCTAGAAATGTATTTTTATAGAGAAGTGAATTTGCTGCTATAATTCTACAGTGTTTTTCAACATATATATCACATCAAATTTTCAAAGTAGGAGTGTAAAAAGTTCCAATGTTGATGGCTTAAGGGGGGGAGGACTAGTTCATGACTAATATGACTAAAACATATGTAGTATACTTTCTTGTCTCATTGAATTAACTTATTAAAAGAAAATAAAAGATCCTAGGCCTTCCACCAGGACCTGCCAATATGAAAGCAACCACAGGTACCTTCTACTGCTCCTCCAACCACAGCTGGTACCCAGACTTCCTACATCCTTCTCTAGTGTTTAGCCTGGTGAATAAAACTCATATCCCCACTCCTGCCTTTCCCTAAATTGGTCAGATCTATCCAGGGCAATACAAACAGTGCTCAGGGCTATTCTGGCTATCCCCATTTGTACCATAGCAAACATTTGGGCTTCCTTAATGTACCATATCCCTTGCCATGGCCTAGTCTGGTCACACCAGCCTGCCCAGCAGCTAGTATCTCAGCTCCAGACACTTACACTATCTGCAAAGATCCTCAAGAACATTCTGAGCCCCTCCATTATCTCACTCCTTACTTAGACTTACCACACACCCCACCAGAGTCTACACTGGTGATTACACCTGATCTCTCTATGCATGCCTTTGCAACATCCTGCCTATCTATTCCTGCTCCTACAACACTCACCCAGGCTACTTTGACCACCCCACAATTTCTTCCAGGGCCTATTCTGGTGAGTATACCTGACATCCCCACCCACACCTTTACTACAACCAGTCAGATATAGAAAAGGTCCCTCAGTCAGTGGCCCCAGCCTAATCTGGCCACTCATTCACACAAAGCAGTTGAACTCTAGGCTTCCACAGGGCCCCGTATCTCTTGCTCTGGCATAGTCTAACCATTTCTATTTGCAAAGCAGCCAGCCTCTAGGTTTCTGGAAGGACTTACCTTACCACCATCTCCAGTTTCCTTTTGCCCCATCTTAACCACCCTTATCAGTATGAAGAATTCCAACAACCTCCTGCAGGAGCTAGCCTGGTGAGTACATGTGACTTCCCCATCCACAGATTTTTGCAACCTGACAGATCTAATCCTCATTCTACAGCCAGTGCCTTGGCCCAATCTACCACCCTACCTGCCCTCCAGCCAACGTTTAAGCTTCCCCAGGTTTCCACATGCCCTGTCCTGGTCTAGTCTGACCACCACTGACTGTACATAGACATTTCAAGTATACCTCCAGCAATAACCTGATAAGCACCCCCTGACTTCCATTTATAAGCCACGAAGCTCTGGTCCCACAACAGTAGTTAAGCCGGCCTCTTATGCAAACAGCCATGCTATAGACTTCCTACGAGTCCTTTACCTTGGCATAACCTGACCAACACTGCCATCAGTGTAGCCATTTTACAGTCTTCTGCTGGAACCTGCAACCACCCACAGGTCCTTTCTCCATTGCCTTCATCACCCTTTCAGTACCCAGAGTTTCCATGGCTACCTACAGGGTCTAGCCTGGTGACATCTCATTTTCTTGGACCTCCCATTTTCCTCAACCTGAAAAAGGTAGTCCAGGTCACACAACCTGTCCTTTAACATTCTCCAGCTATCCCCAACCTGTAGGCTTCCAGAAGGTCCCATGTTCCTTGACTCTACCTAGTTTGTCCACAGCTGCCTGCCACTCCACAAAGCCCAACATTTCTTCCAGGTTCTGTCACCTGCAACCACTCACAGGTCCCTTTTCAGGCATGTCTTCCAACCCACCCACTAAACATACTTACCACATCCTTTTCAAGCATCTAGCCTAGTGCGTTTCCCTGAGCTCCCATCTGTACTTTTTCATTAATCTGCCACATGTAGCCCAGGCCTCACATACAGAGCCCAGGCTGACTCTATCCACTATGTCATGCACTGCAGCCGACCTCTAGGCTTCCCCATGGTCTCACACCCCTTATACTGTCAGTCTGATGATTGTCTGCTGTGCTAAAGCCAACCTCTAGTCTTTTTCCAGGGTTTGTTCTACATGCAACCACCAACAGGTCCTATCTGCACTAATTCCAACTACCTCACTTTGTACTCAGATTTCACAAGTCTTCCTCCAGAGTTCTGCTTAGTGAGTCCACCTCATCTGCCCATCCACACTTTTTCCCAATACCTGCCGTATGCTGCCCAGATGGCAAGACCTGTGCAGAAGACTATTCTGGCCACTCTTGCTTATGCTACAGACAAACTCTAGGCCCCCTCAGGGTCCCACATCCCTTGCACTGCCCTGGACAGAATAACCATGCTTTTGATGCAACCAAGCTCTAGGGTTTAGGCAGGACCTATCCTTCCTCAAGCCATCTACAGATCCCTTCAATGCAGCATCCTACAACCCCCTTGGTACCCACACATCTCATGTAATCCTACATGATCAAGCCTGGTGGATGAGTCTTCTGAACATTTTCATCCATAGCTATTCTCCAACCTTCCCAGTCTGTCTACTAACACCTGCCCTGCCACTTTGACTTCAGCCAGGACCCATCCTACAAGCAATCACTTACAGGTCCCTTAGGTATTGCCTCCACCACTCCCACTCCACTAAGTACACAGACTTACAACGTCTTCATCCAAGGTAAAGCCTGCTAGTAACTTGACTTCTATAACCACTCTTTTTCCCCAACCAGAAACATATAGTCTGAGTCATACAAGCAATGCCCTGACTTAGTCTGACACCCTGACATGCCCCACTGCCAACTTGTTGGCTTCTACTGCATCCCATATCCCTTGCTCTACCTAGTCTGACCACCCCTGTTTGCACATAAGTTAACCTCTAGGCTTCCATCGAGAACTGTCCTACTTGCAATCATCATCAGTCTTTTCTGCTATAGCCCACATAGCACTCTGTATTCCCACTTACTATTCCAAGGTCTAGCCTAGAGAGGATACTTGATGTCCCTTTACATGCCTTTTTATAACTTGCCAGGTTGTTGTTCCCACAGTCAGTGCCCTGGAATAGTTTGGCCACTTCTGTGCTGCAGCAATATCTCAGCTTTCCTGGGGTTCCACATCACTTGCAATGGCCTACTCTTACCACATCAGCCTTCTATACAGCCAACCTGTAGTTTTCCAATAGGACCATCCTTACTTGAAACCAGTAATGGGTCCTTTCTTCTCAGGTACCACCAAGTACCCTGACCTTTCATATTTTCCTCCAAGGTCTATCTAGCCTGATGAATTTCTCTCATCATCGCATCCATGCCTTTTCTAAATCTGGCCAGATGTATCCCAGGTCCCCTAAACAATGTCCAATCCTAGTCTGGCCATACCTGCATGCACAACAGCCAACTTCTAGGCTTCCTGAGGATCAAGATTCCTTGCCCCAGCCTGGTCTGATCACTTACTCCTACACTATAGCCAACTTCTAAGCTTCTACCAGGATCTGCCCACCTAAAACCACACAGAGCTCCCTTTTGTGTCACCAGACAATATGACAGTTGTTACACAGATACCCCACGTCCTCCTTCAGGATCTAGCATGGTGAATTTCCCTGACTTCCTCATCCAAGCTTTTCACCCCCAACCTCCGAGATATAGCTCAGGTCCCAAAGCCTGTGTCCCAGACTTACCTGTCCATACCTGCTGGCATTTCAGCCACCTTATAGGCTTCTGCTAAATACTGTTTTACCTGCATACACTGCACTTTGCACCCAGTTTTCCCATGTTCTCTCCTTGTATCTATCCCCGTGTGTACCCCGAACTCATCTTTTTCTCAAACTGTAAGATGTAGACAGGATTGCAAAACCTAGGCTCTAACTTAGTCTAGCCACACTGGCCTGTACTGCATTTGACCACTAGGCTTCAAGAAAGTTATACATCTCTTGCTTTATCTAGTCTGACTATTCCTGCCTGCATAGCATATAGCCTCCAAGCTTCTGCTAGGACTTGCTCTCCTGCAGTCATACAAAGGTCTCTTTTATATAACCTCTACCATGCCTTTCAGTACCCAGATGTGCCATATCCTCCTCCAAGATGTAGCCTAACTTCCCAATCTAAGCCTTTGCCACAACCTGCCAAATCTAACTGTACTGCAGCCTAGTCTGGTGACCCTGCCTGCATCACAACTAACATCGAGGTTTCCACCTTGTCCTACCATGCCTGAAATCACCTATAGGTTCTTTCTACGCCACCTCTAACATAATCCTCCAGAGTCAGGCCTAGTGAGTTTCCTGGACATCCATATTCATGGTTTTCTTGAAACTTGCCATATTTAGCTTTCCTGGCCTGCTCTGACCACCCCTCATGCAAAGCATCCAAAATCTAGGATTACTCAGGATCCCACATCCCTTTCCCCAGCTTAGCCTGAACACCACTGCCTACTTTGCAGCCTGTTTTGTGAGAAGACTTTTACTTACAGGAATATGGGTGAGGGGTTACTTACAGGAGCAGAAGCGGCTCAAAGACAGCTCCATCACCAAAGGTGTCACCCAGCATGAGTGAAGGCTCACAAAAGCCAGAAACCTGGAGCACACTGCACAGCTTACAGGCAGCTCAACAGGTTAGAGAGTGTCCTTTCGATGAAACTGAGTTGGTCTAAACCTCTTTCAGGCGGCTGGGCTGGGTTGTTTCTGCTGTTTCCAGGCAGGTAGTGTAGTATTGGAGTCCTCTTTGCAGCTGAGCTTGTCTGAGAGTGACTCTCAGCAGATGTTACTGTTTATATTGTTGCATGGAAGGAGGGACTTTGTGAATCTGGTCAGTTTCAGCTACTTCTTGTAGCTATTTTGAGTTGTTTACCTTGCTCGCAGGAGCTTCTCTCCAGGATGTAATGTTTCAATTTGGAGGAATCTGCAATAGAAAACTCTATCCTTTCCTCTGGCTCTTAAATTCTGTTCGCCCCTCTTCCACAATGACCCCTGAGTCATTATAGATGTTTACATATGACTAAGCATTAGACCCCAGCGCTGGGGCAATAGCCATTTGTTACTTTATCAGTGAGTGTGAGTTGAGTGAGTCAACAACAGTTATCTATGAGTGTACACACTCCTTAGGAGGCAGTTTCAGGGACACATCACATCCATCTAGTAAAACAAAAGAAGTTGTTTCCCTATTGGGACCCATAACCTCTCCAGCCACAGTTTGATGTCCTGGCTTACAATACCAGACATGAATTTCCTCTGTGGAGCAGGCCTTAAATCCAATCGGAAGGCTGCTGGTCTCACCCATGATAGCAAAGCAAGTAAGTGCATTCTGCCTGGCATGTCAGCATTTTAGCACTCAGAGTCCACAGCCAAGCAGGAATGTCAGTGACAGGTCTCTGCATGCCCCTCTTTGGCACTGTGAAACTCCCAGCCATCAATGTGGGAGTTTACAGTTCAGCTGTGGCCTGATTTCTCCATGTCCTACAGTCAAGGCATGGTCTTCGGAAAGATATCTTATCACTCAGCACTGGCATACAAACAACAGCGGTAGCAACAGCTTTCATAGTTTGTGGTGCCTCTGGGGTTTACCTGGTCACAGGGAGATAGACACCCCTGGGAACCCACTGAGGTTTTTATTCAATAGTATGGCTTCTGGGAGTGTCCCTTCCCACCCATGTAGGGTACCTTTTGAACTTTTTCTCTTTATTTTTTTATTTTTATTTTTTTGTAACTTTTTCTTTTTAATTAACCCAGCTCCAACGGGGTTTAAGGTTGATAGAAATAACATTGCACCTGGGTTTCTTTCATTGGCTTCCCAAACTTTCAGAACATTTAGCATTATGTCATCTATGTAACAAAACCTTTTCCAGAGAATGGGCAGGACAAAGCAATAACCTAAAACACCATCTCATAGCTAAATAGTGGGGTCACAAAGATAAGTGTGGTCAATCACTCTAAAAATCTGTTGTCATCTGTTCTGAGTATCAGATGACCCCAGATGTTCACAACTAAGAAGAAACTAAAGTTGAGCACAAAGAAAGTCTAATAGAGTGCGGAAAAATTCCATCCAGTTAAAACAATTGCTTCCTCCACAGACCCAGATTGGGTACAAAGCATGGGTAGGAAGTGATAATTCGTATTCATTCTCTCTGGTCCATTACATTTCTATATCCTGGCACTTTTTCTATGGAGCCTTACTATATTTCTCTGCCCTTGATAAACTCATTTGGCCTGACTTAATCTGCTCAGATTTTCCTAAGGGCAAAGGGGAATATGGACCCATTTTCCCATGCTGCAGCTGTGGGATTCCCTGAACCATAAAGGCCCTGGCTTGGTACTATAGGTATTGCCTCCCTATTTACCATATCTGGATGTTGAGGACAGCATTGCCTGGGCAAAGCATCTATACCCTTAGCATAGCTTATTTTTTTCTGGAAGAAAATAAACCCTCCTTACTCTGGGGGTGGGGGTTATTTACCCACTCTTGAGACAGGCTTTATCATCTTTACCTGTATTGTTCCATCATGGGAGTCCTCTGGGAACTGCTCCTTGGGGTTTAAAGCCCTTCAGAAGCTCCTTAGCATCTAATTTGTCTTCTATCCACTTCTTCCTTAAGAACTCCAGTTTATCAAAGATCTTGTCATATTTGTCTTTGCGGGACCCAGGCAGATCTCTTCCTCTTCTTTTTTCAGAAATATTTTTCTACCTTTATTATTTATTATTATATTATTTTGTTTGTATATACATTTACTTATTTTAATTTGATCCAAATTTATTTCCCCCATTTTATAGAAGTAGATTATTTTCTCATATAATATATCCAAATTACAGTCTTCTGTCCTGCTACTCTATCCAGTACCAACCCACCTCTCTTCCTATATGAATCTACTCGCTTTCTGTCTCTCATTAGAAAAGAACAAGCTTCTAAGAGGTAAATTAACGGCTGAGACTTAAATAAGAGAGTGTGCATCATGTCTAATTTAGTATAACTTAGTATACTGCTCTAACTTAAATAAGGTAAAGCAGAATCTAGATATTTTTTAAATAGCTGAAGATAAAGATGCTAAAAAAGTAATGAAAAGTTTACCATCATTTACTTTTTTTTGTCCATAGTTATTTTGCTGCAGAGTATATTTACATATTCATGAAAAATCTCACTTCTGTTGTTATGCTGGCTTCTAATTCCTCCACCATTTTAAATGGTTGTGGATTTTTAACTTTTTAAATATTAATTTTCTAGCTTTAGACTTATGAATTAGAAAGTTTTATATATATATGTGTATATATGTTATATATATGTATATATATTCACACACATTCTTAGCTTCTGAAGTCTGAATTTTTTCATTAAAAATATTTTATCTAGTATAGTCTCTCATTCAGAGAATAACCATGATAAACATAAGCTATTTTAAAATATTATACCAATGATTTTCTTGAAGGTAATTTGTTTAGTACAGTTATAAATACAAAAGGGGAGAAATTACCAGAAATAACATATGATTTTTAACAAAGCTTCAGGAAAATCTTGATTATTAAAATTCATTTAAAACTTTACAAGTAGGCAAAAAATTAAAAAAATAAAATAAAATAAAAACTTTACAAGTAGGCTAAGTGTGGTACATGCCCGTAATCCCAGTACTTCAGGGGACTGAGGTGGGAGAAATTGTGAGTCTGAGGCCAGCCTGGACTACATAGCAAAAACCTGTCTAAAAAACAAACATGTTTACAATCTTTGCATTACAGTTTTAATTTTAGCTCTTTAGAGCCCTCTACCAATAAGGCACCTGCAATAGAAAAAAAAAATGCTACTGCAACCTCGGGGAACATTCCTCACTGGCTGCTGTGTTGGTGCTCCTCTTAACAAAGCTCTGTTTAAGATAGCTACACATCTATGTACATCCACGTTCCATGTGTAAGCACTGCCTTTGAACTGACCACTGGGACAAACGCATACGTCCTTAGCCATACAACTTACCCACAAAGTAGAATCTCAAACAAAGTAGAAAGTGTTACACAGAGGTGATGTGGTAACTGACTTTATGAAAGCTGAGTCCCCTGCAACTCAACAACACCTCAAGCTGTGGTGTGGAGTCATTCTGTTCCCAGGCAGCATTCCTTCACCGCATCCACAGCAACTACCGACTGCCTTCTTAGAGCCCAACCAGGATGGTTTTGAAGGTCAGCACTGGCCATCGCCCTATCCATGGCTCAAAATGAAAGGCTCCTCCCTTCTACTCCTAAATCCTTTTCCTTTAGCTTATCTAAGAAGTCCTCAAAAGGAAATAAAGTCATTAAGTGAAGTGTAATCTGGAGCAACTCCAACATCCAGGAGCCTTTGGCCCAGCCAGATTCCAACAGAGGTTCCAAGTCAGTAAGTATCCTTTACAGTCCCCATGGTCCTGGAGAACCCCATGCAAACTTGTTGGTGGCATGTACTTATCGTAACCATCCAGTTCTCGGAGTTTCTTTATTTCAAAGAGATTGCCTTCCACAGCAAGCAGGCAAATCTGGGAGTCGCTAAGGATGCTCTGAGAAAGCATGCTGAGCACCAGGCAGTTCTCCTCCACGTGGAGGACTTTGAGGCGAGGACAGCAGGAGTTCTTCACGGAGATCTGAGAGATCTGGTTCTGGTTGAGATTGAGTTCGATGGCCTGCAGCTCGCTAACCGAGTCAAGTATACTCTGAATCTGGGTTTTAGAGAGAGCTACTACATCCAGATGCCGAAGGCTACAAAGTTGGGGTGGTAATGCTCCCAACTGGTTCCTAGAGAGGTTTGGTGTTTTCAGGGCCGAGAGCTGCCCAAAGGTAGATTGGAGCTCTCTCAGGTGATTGTTGTTTAGACTTAGTGTCTCTAGTTTTCTCAGATTGCATAATTCATCGCGTAGAACAGTCAGTTTGTTGTTGTTGAGGGAGAGGCTCTTCAGCAGAGTGAACTTTCCTATTAGTAGAGGCGGTAGGCTGTCGATCTTGTTGGACAAATAGATGGTCCTAAGGTTGCTTGTCAGCTTCTGCAACCCTGAGGGGAACTCGGTCACATCACGGTCTTTAAGCTGAAAGACTCCAGTTTTCTGCGCTGTTTACACACGAGTGTGGAGGCCATTGTTTCCCATCCTAGGGCCGTGGCTCAATTCCCACTCAGTGCAGAGAAAGCTCTGCCAGGGAACACCGGGGACCCGCGTTTGCCTGAGATGGGTTCCCAGGGTTTCCCGTGTAACATTTATTTAACAGAATAATTAGATGGAAATAAAGCATGCCACCTTTATGGCTATCACGGCTGCTGAGAGCCTACTGTTTCTGGCGAAGCAGGCAGAGGTGGTGAATGGGACCCTGGCATGTTGGATAAAAATTAGGAGAAAGAATCAGCCAAACTAGGGAAAATGCAATGGCGAAATACAGTGTAGTGTAGGCTGAGAACTTGACACAGAACTGAAATTTCTGAATCGCTTCCTCCTACAAGTGTTATTGCCACTATGCCATATTTTACAGGCAGCAAAGATTGTAGATCAATGGTTTTGTGCTTAGGTTTGTGTTTATGTATCACTTTTGGTAGCCTGCACATTACCTTTGTGTACCCAAGACACTAGAATATAGGGATGAAGGTTTCCTCTATAAGCACCAGCTTGACCTCTCCATGTTCAATGAGTTGTATGGGTGTTGTCTTCAGCAACGAACTTTGCTGTCAGCCTGTAGAAAACAACCTATTGTCTTGGGCACATCCTGGGTTGATCAGGTATTGCCATAGAACCGCTTTTACCAACAATTCAATTGTATATAACCCAGTGCCAATACTGGAAGCTTTGTTTGGTGACAAGAGATAGTCAACTGGAACTCTGTCTCCCTCGTTATTTGGAGACTTCTTTAGGATAGCCTTCATATGTTTTAGGAAGTTTCCACTGCACTAGATTTCCATACCATACTTCAAATGCCCCTCAATAGTAGCTGTTTCTACCCATATTCCCTCAATCTCAACCTCCTAACCTCCTCCAGTTCCCATTCCCCTGCCTCCAGTCCACCCATGAAATCTATTCTATTTCCCTCTCCCTTCCTCTATACCATATTCTCTTGGTCTTTGGATTGTTTCTTAGTTATCATTTATCTTATGGCTAATGTCCACATATATCTATCTGACTTGCATTTTTCTTCTCTCCTCTAGACTGTTTTCTCACTTTACATGCTGGTCTAAGTCACTGAGTTCAGCCAAAGCCTTCCTCTCCTCCTCCTCCTCCTCCTCCTCATTCTTTTCTAGGCAGCATTTCTCTGTGCTAGCCTTGGCTGTCCTGGACTCACTTTGTAGACCAGGCTGGGCTCGAACTCACAGCGATCCACCTGCCTCTGTCTCCCAAGTGCTGGGATTAAAGGTGTGCGCCACCATTCGCAGATGACTTTCCTACTTTTTAAAGATCTTGACCCACCCAGTGTTATGAAAGTTTTGGTTTATACATAAACATGTTTTTGTTTAATCCTGGGTGTGGGATATGGGGGCTGCTCCAGTTTGTCCACAACTGATAAATGCCTCATGAGAGGGAGTGTGACTTTTGTCAGCTGAGATCTACCTCATGCTGGGGTGTGATCTTTGCCAGTTGTAATAGATGCCAGACCAAGAGAGATTGGGGGAATCTGAGAAAGAAGAAAACTGCTGGTGCTCCTCCCTGCTGCCTCTGTTTGCTGTTGATGCAGTTTGACGAGAAGTTGAAGATATTCTGAAATGAGGATTAGACTTGTCCCAAGGAACCCAATGACTCTGGAGAGCAGGAAGTAGCTAAGATAAACTATGCCTGCTCTCCCCATTAACCTTATTTCTCCCCTACCTGGTGTTGAGTTGTTGGGAGGGATTGAGGTGGAGTAGGAAGAAAGAGATTTAAGGAACTCAAAATAAAAAGAATTTTTAAAAATACACAAAAAGCCAGGGTTCAACAAAGCTATTAAGAGTTTCATACCAGCCTTAATGTCCTTGCTGGATCACGCTACATAGGTACAAGGCATGAGAACAGCCAGAATTGCTGGGGTTTTTTTTCTTATTTTAAATGTTCAAGTTATATTTAATACCTTAAAAACAAATCACTTTACAAAAAACTTTAATCTCTCTTAAGATGTAATTTTGGAAGAAATTATGGGGTCCTGACAGGCATGGTTAGATAATCTGTTAACTGACTATGTTTGCTCAAAATTTTCAAGGGTGTATTTTTACTCTCATCATTATTGTGGCTGTATTGTGTTATGATGATAAGAAATTACCGAATAGTCTTCATCTACTAAATGGGTTTCAAGTGATTCCATATAATTTCTGGACTCACACTTTCTCAAGTCTCTCAAATATCTACAATGTCCTAATATGACTCCTCTGCTTAGTAGCAACTCAGATTTCTTCGGTGAAGCAGTAAAATATGTGTTGTCCCAGACCACAGACAGAAGCATTAAGGCCAATTCTTAAAAGAACTTGCTTCTATCCAGTTCTCTTATTTTCACTACATTGCAGTCTGCAGATCTGCCTCCACTTCAGGAAACATATACAGGTTCTACCTCCACACAGATTAAAGGCTTTTTTCTATCGATAATATTATTATTTGCCCTTCTATTATTTCATGGTTGAGTTCAGTTATAGGAAATATCAACTTGGGTGTTACTTTCATCTTCACAGTCATGTGCAAAAAAAATGCACCTTTAGAAAATGTGAACATCTTTGACATCTTCATAAAGTTCTCTTTTCTAATGGGTAAACAGTGCACATCTTTAGGAATTCTTATTTGCCTGAATCTAGCAGAAAGATTTTACATTTGTTTCCATAAAGAACTTGTGCATTTCTTTTGCTTTTCTATTAGGTATATTTTGATGCCATTGTTGGATTTTAAATATGCTATTTATAAATGTTCTAATTAGTTACTTCTTTCATTTGACTATCTTCTTGATTACTATAGTGACCTTTTGTATGCCCATTTTCCAAATTGCTTTATATGTTTACATATTTGCTGTGCCAATTATTGTCTTGTAAGCATTCACACAAGTAACACATATTAACTATACACAACAATGGCTTTCAATGTGAAATTTTCATCTATGCCTATATTTTGACCATATTCATTCCCTCTAATAACATCTAATATCTTCTTATCTCCTTTCTGATCCTTAGCAGTATGCTTTTATTTTCATATATTTTAAAAACATTTCTACCTAAGTTGAAATATATGCTACTTGTCCTTTTCAATCTGACATTAATTTTCTTAGTATGCTTACTCTACTTGCATTCAATTTCCTGCAAATGATATTATTTTGTTCCTCTTTATGACTGAATAAAATTACATTGTAGGTACATACATGCTATATGTTTAAAAATCAGTATATCAGGTGATGGACAGTAAAACTGATTTTATTAGTTGGCTATTGTAAATAGTGTCACAATAAATGTGAGTATGCACATATCTCTAGTATTTGTTTTGTGTGTGTGTGTGTGTGTGTGTGTGTGTGTGTGTGTGTAAGTATATATATCCCAAAGTAGTATAGGCATAATATAGGATATTTCTATTTGTAAGTTTTGGAAACAGCATGTTTCAGGGTTCTATAGTAGCGAGACTAACTCATATTCTTGGGAAAATTATTTGTTTTCTTGTATCTTCACCAGAATGTATTGGTTGGCAGGCCCTCTATCTTGGGTGATATAAAACCTCAACATATTTGTATTTTTACCTTGATCACAATTTGTAGGAACCAAGCTGGTACTAACTGGACACTTCCTGCCTCAGGTCCAGTTTCCATAACATCAGAAGGTAGTAGTTACATTGCCAAGAAAAGAAAAAATATGGGCAATACTGTCTGGCTCTAAAGCCTATGAACCACAACAATGACCATTGGGGAGTAGAGAATGACACTTAGGTTTGGGGGATAAACAACAGCTGTCTAATTGGATTTAAAGCCCACTCAGTAGGCAGAAATTCATACCTATAAATCTACCCAAGGATCCTTGACTGGAGAGTTCTATTGCTATTTTCCTAAATCTATAAAGCGTCTCACTGTATTTTGCTTAGCCTTATACCTATAGATAAATGTAGCTCTCATCCCTCATCCAAAAAGTTGTTTTCGCAGCAGACAGAGGCTACTACAAAGAACCACTATTGGTCAAACTGCAGAGAAAAACTGACCACAGATTGTCTAGCCACAGTTGGTACATCTGCAACACAACTCCTTTATCTGAGGCTCAGGAAACATTACAGATGAGGAGGAGGAAAGATATTAAGAGCCTGTGGTAATTTAAATAAGAATGGACCCCACAGGCTCATAGATTTAAATGTTTGGTTACCTGGGAGTGACACTATTTGAAAGGATTAGGAGGTGTGGCCTTGTGGGAGTAGGTGTGCCTTGCTGGAAGAAGTGTATCACAGAGGGGTGGGCTTTGAGGTTTCAAAAATCAAATGTCAACCTAGTCATTTCACACTGAATTGCCAACACAAACTAAAAGTCACTTTTCCAGGCTCTATGCCATTCCTACTGGTTTACCCTTACTTTAGGATAAAGACAAATCTTACTAGGATTCACAATGCCCAAGGAGCACTTTGTTTCTTAACATGATGTATGGTAAATTTATGGCCTATTTTCAAATTTAAGATGAAGAATTTTGTTAAACAAATGATAGTGGCTAGAGAGATGGCTCAGTGGTTAAGAGCACTTTCTGTTCTTCTGGAGAATATAGAGTTGATTCTTAGCACCCATATGGTGGCTCATAACCATCTGTAACTCCAGTTCCAGGGGATCTGACATCCCTCCTTCTGACTTCTTTGGGCACTGCACATACATGGTGCACAGACATATTTAAGCAAGCCATTTATACACATAAAAATGTGTTGTATAACCTTATTTATTTATTTATTTATTTATTTATTTATTTATTTATTGGTTTTTCGAGACAGGGTCTCTCTGTGTAGCCTTGGCCGTCCTGGAATCGCTTTGTAGACCAGGCTGGCCTCGAACTCACAGCAATCCACCTGCCTCTGCCTCCCAAGTGCTGGGATCAAAGGCATGTGCCACAACTGCCCGGCCTTTCTTTACTTTTAAAGGAATTTCTAATTACATCGTTTATATAAACAAGTGAAATGAAAATATATACCAGAGTGATTGCTGTAAGACAATGTCTTCTATACATGTCAGTGATGCTGCACCCATGAACTCTCAGCAATAAAGTTGCTTAAACAAGATCTCCGTAATGGCATCAGTTAACATAGCTGTGTGCACAAGGGAAAATTTCACAATATAAGTTATATACGTATAAATAATATATATTTTCCTTTTCTATGAACTCTCAATTGCTCACACTGTACAGAAAAGTAAACTAAACTTTAACCAATTGAACCAGAAATTCATTCTTTAAGTCACTTCATCATTTTCTGCCAGCATGAACTGCATATCTGCTCTTTGGAAGATCCCCACCTGTAAGTACTAGAGATGATTAAGAAAAAAAGGTCCAACCATTGCTTATAGGGTATTTAGAGTTTAGCAGCAGCTGCAAGTAAGAAACAGGATGCTATACTATTTTGGATGGGAAACATAGATAAGAAAAAGGTAAATTAAGGGAGACAATATTTCAGATAGGATTGTAAAATGTCCGATTAAGGTAACTTGGGGCAGTAAAATGAGCATGTGTCCATTAATAGTCTGCAGTTTCGATATGTGCATTTCTATCAGTTGCAGGGCATTTCAGTGAGGCTGCATGGTGAGATTAGTGAAAACACTGGAATGGTAAGCAAGGACAAATTAGTTAGTGTATCTTACAGTGGAGAAAGGAGATCTGGGAAAGGAAACAAATCTTAAAAAAAAAAAAAAAAAAAAGGCAGTCCAGAAGGTGCTACATAGGCTTCTGGGGGTGGGGCCGGGAAAGACCCTCAAGGGTCTTACCAAGCTGTGGATCCTCAGTACTATCATATTGACCTGTCTGGCAAGATATTTCCACTGGTGCCATAGTGGCACCACTATTTTCAGGTTAACTAATTACTTCCTAATTGGACTTGAGGCCCCATCTTTAAGAAGAAATATATACTTGGTACTGTATGCCTGAGCAAAATATCTATGGTTTGGGATGTCACAGGCTCTAGGACATAACTTAATACTGATATGAATCTAAATAGAGATATAGTCAAACTGCTTTCTAAATACTTGCATGCATACTCTCATACTGATACATCTCTCCACCTTAGCCAGAGAAAAGTCTTTTTTTTTTTAAAGTGAGTGATGGCTAAAACAGAGAATTATAGCTTGCCAAAATGCTGCAAACGAATTACTGTTGAGTGTCCGGCCCTAAATGAGACATTCCTGTCATCTCTTCAAAGAGCTAGGGTTATCGCTGACAAGTGGGGGAAAGATTTTAGGTGCTAAAAGATGAGAAGAAGTCCAATAAAATGTTGTTTTCCAGATGGCCAATGTAGTCATTAATATGCACTATACATGTACGAAATTGTCAAAATCTAATTTTATGTATTTCTTTTTATTTTATGTGCATTGCTATTTTGCCTGCATGTTTGTCTGCGTGAGCATGTCAGTTCTCAGAGTTGTAACAGTTGTGAGTTGAGAACTGAACCTGGGTCCTCTGGTAGAGCAGTCGGTGCTCTTAACCCCTGAGCCATCTCTGGAGCACCTTTCTTTTTTTAAAGATTTATTTAATATTATGTGCACAATGGTCTGTCTGCATGTACACCTGCAGGCCAGAAGAGGGCATCAGATCATATTATAGATGGTTGTAAGCCACCATGTGGTTGCTGGGAATTGAACTCATGTCCTCTGGAAGATCAGTCAGTGCTCTTAACCTCTGAGCCATCTCTCCAGCCCCCAAAATCTAATTTTAAAGGAAATAAAATATTAAATGAAAATGATATCATGCATATTAAAAATTTCTCCTATGTAGGGCTATGCCTGAGGTAAATTTACAGAGTCATATTCAGCTTTTCTCAGAAATGGAGACTATGAGATGGAGAAACAAAAATGAGTGTTTTCCTTTCTTTTTTCCTTACAAATTACATAGGTATCCTTTCTGAGTTTTAGGTTTTTGTTTCCTTTTAGGTGAAGATTTACTTTGCCTCACGTGCACATCTGTTTAAGAAGATTTGCTAGGTGCATTTTAAGCACTTATTAAAAAGTCCACAAACCACATTTCCTTCGTAATCCAGAATTGATAGCCTGATAGTGGAGAGGCAGTGAAATAGAAACCCACAATAAAATAATTAGAGAGTAAAGAGTAAAAAAAAAAAAAATACCGAAACATGTTTAATTCATGGTTTTCACTATTGTTTGTCATATGCTTGTATTATAATGAAAGATATTTGCATTTATTTTGTTGCCTTAAATGTGCTGTATGTAGTTTATTTTATATGTGTGTAATAATATAAATATATATATGAAAAATAAGAAAATACTAAAATATGTATTTTATTCTCACACAATGCACATACTCTAGTAGTAACTGCCTACTCAAACAAGAAAACCATAAAACATTAAAATAAAGACAAAAAAGTGAGCAGAAAGATGTATAGACTCAGTTTAAGCTAATCATATGAAATGTAGTTATTATATAATTAGGAAAATTAAATCCAACATAAAAAGAAGCATTTCTTTGGTGAGGATAGTGAATTAAATACATATAAAATAATGTGTATATTATAATCTGTATTCCATGTAGTTTGTATTTAGTACACACATTTTCAGATTGCTGAAGGTTTCTTTTTTAGGTCCTTAGTCTCATCAATTAAGGAATTTAGAAACAGATCCAAAAGGAAGCTCAAGGCCAATATTATTAACGTTTAAGAGAACAATCTAGCATAAATTTTTCAGTATAACTTAAAGTTAAGGTTTTAAAAATACTAATTTTATATATGAGTAACATCTATTTATCTAATTCTTCGTCTGAAGCCACGAGAAAGAGAGATAGCAGAAAAGTAATTCTTTTTAAGTGAGATATGGAATAGAAATAGACAGCTGGGCTACTTTTATTTTATATCACGTTATGGCCACAAGTCTATATTGTAGAGGGAAAGGAATGTGGTTGCATGAATTAGAAATGTTCCCCATAGGAATGATTGTTCCAACACTTTGATCCCACTTGGTAGCAGTGAGTTGGAGAGGTTTAGGTAGTGCAGCCCCGCTGGAGGGAATCCACTTCAAGGACAGATGAAGATTATACAGCCTTGTGTCACTTCTAGTTCGTGGCCTCTGCTTTCTGGTTACAGATGAAGATGTGAGTGAGCTCTCAGCTTCCTGCTTCTGCTACCAGGGTAGCCACTTGCTGCTATGGTTTCCTGCCAGGATGGAATATTATCCCCCTGGAGCCAGAACAAATAATCTCTTTTAAAGGTTGTTTCTAGCCACTGTGCCTTATCACCACAATATAAAAGCACCTTATATAATATCTTATTAAGAAAGAGAAAAACATCCCCAAGAATGTGAGGAAATTATTGTCAAATACCCTTATCAACTGAGCCATATTCCCAGGCCCTTGGCTCTTGTTAGAAGTTATATTTCCATATTCTATTTAGTATAGTATTTCTCTTTAGACAAATATCTTTACCTATCTCAGAAAATTTGCTGAAATAAAAGCAGCAGAAAGATGCCTGAGGAAGCTTCTCTGATAAAAACCGAGCAAGACATTGATCTTTGAGTATAGTAAAATGTCATTAGGAGTCATTTTGTTGCTACATTCCTTTAGCATAGTGGTTTTCAACATTCATAATTCCATAACCCCTTAATATAGTTCCTCATGTTGAGATGACCCTGAACCAGAAAATTATTTCATTGCTGCTTCATAACAGTGATCTTGCTACTTTTATGAATTGTAATGTAAATATCTGGTATATAGTATAATTGATATGTGACTCTGTGGTGGTTTGAATAGGTATGGCCCAAAAGACACAAGTATTTTTGAATGGATGGCCATAGAGTATGGCACTACTAGGAGATGTGACCTTGTTAGAGAAAGTGTGTCACTGGGGAGGCAGGTTTTGAGATTCCCTATTCTTAAGCTACACCTAGTCTCCTTTTGGTGCCTGAGGATCAAAATGTAGAACAATTAATCCCTTTTCCAGCACCATGTTAGCCTGCATGCCACCATGTTTTTCACTCTGAAAATGATGGACAAAACCTCTGAAACTGTAAGCCAACCCCAATTAAATGTTTTCTTTTAGAAGAGTTGCCATGGTCATGGTGCCTCTTCACAGCAATGAAACTCAAATAAACAAGACCCCAAGGGTCTCAACCAACACTTTGAAAAACCACTGTTTTACTAGAACAGTAGTATTTGTGTTTCCCCTAGGTCCCTGTCCTATCCAGCCTCATGTTCCTGACTATCTCAGGAGTGTTGGGGTGGGTTCCTTCTCATGGAGTGAGTTTTAAATCCATTCAAATATTGGCTGGTTAGTCTCATAAGCTTTGTGCCATTATTGCACTAGCACATCTTGCACATGGGTCCCCATTGTAGACAGGGGAGTTTGTAGCTGTGTGGTGTTCACTGTTCTTCTGTGGTCATATTCAGAGTACCTTCTAGTACCCTGAGCAGAATTTAGTAGGGATGAAGGCTCTAGGAAGATACCAGATCAACTTCTCCGTGTTCAATGATTTGCATGGGTAGTGTCTCCAGCAATAGGGCCTAAGATCAACTTGTGGAGAAGAACAAATATCTTTGGCAATAGTCTGGGTTATTTGGGGGTTTCAATGGGGCAACTTTGATCAACAACTTGATTAAATGAAACCCATTCATGGTACTAAAGTCTTCATTTGGCCACAAGAGATGTCCAACTAGGGCTCAGTCTCCCCCATTATTTGGCAATTCCTTTTAGGTAGCCTTAATATAAGAGCCTTATGAAGCTTAACCATGTAATTTTAGCAGATACAATATTCTTTTTAATATAAAAAGTTCCATAAAAAGAAATGTACCAGAGTGGAAAATGATATGTGCGTATTTTCCAAGGTCCTGCTGTGCAAATAAGGATGTGCAGTAAAGAAGAGGGATAGTAATTACATACAGAGAGGCTTGTATTTTGTATAAGACTTTCATTTACGAAAGGCTCAAATTGTGAAAAGGAGGATTGTTTGGAGAATGGGGTGGCTTGTATGCATACAGTGACTGGATCATATCACATTGGTTTACAGTGAATCATATTTCCAAAGGAAGATTCAAGGAATATTGACAAACTAGTATGTATCTCAGTCTTTAACCTCAAACAGCTTATCTAGTTTGGATCCTGGAGAAATCTATTATCTGTTTATTATTTTTCATTTATCTGCTTATTTATTTATTATCCCAGATACATCTGAAGTATCAATTACTTCACAACTTCATTCCATTGATTAAGGTAAAATGGAAATTTAGAAGATTGCAGCATGTGAGTCCATCAGTAAGAACAATCAGGGCCCTGAAGGAGATTAGATTCTGATGAGAAATAGAAAGGCAACAAACCAGAAACAAAGATAGAGGAGACAAGAAAGCTAAAAAATATTAGGAAATAGAAAGTCACCTCCAGAAAAGTAGATAGCAGCTTACATTCAGTACAGCAGCTCCTGCTGTGGGAGGAGAAAGCAATGTCTCATGAACAAAATCTTGGAAGGTCAAGTAATGCTCATGAAAAAATTGTGGTGATTCTACCGACAGTTGAAAGCTATGGCTTTCCTATGGCCTGAAATTCATTGTAGGGATTTTATGTGACAGTGACTCCTCTTGAAGGAAAAAAAGCATGGGAAAATTATCTTCCTTCATCTTCTCTCTTTGGAAGTTCTTTGACCATAGGTCTTCAGAAGGAGCATAGTTTTAAATTCAACACATCTTCCAGACCTGAATACATTGAATTATCACAAATCAGGGAGACTGATAACACCTTCCCACATCATTTGTGTGGAAGAGTGACACAAAGGACAATCATAGGGAGGAATAAGATCTGACACAAACCTACTGAATGGGAGAATTTAGGCTATATATGGCATGTTCGTTAGTGGTCCATACTCTTTTTGGTGAGAAGAGAGAATGTCCACTTCTAGATTTTTGGTACAATGAGGATTGATATCCTGGATCCCAAGGAAAGACAAGTTTCTGGTTCCCAAAGTTCTCACCCTACAGCATACAAATAATAATGCTCTCACTTCAATTTTCCAATGCATGTGGGGATAATATTTGCCTAGATATTTAATATGGTTATGAGTGCACATACTGGGAGTCTTTGGAACAGTTACTGTCTGTCCAGTTATAGTCTCAAAGTTCATCAGAGCCAGAAGCACTTACCAGGACTTAAGGAAACAGACCTCCCTCAGTCTCTGGAGAACTTGTTGTATAACTCTATACTATATGCTTAGCTTATCTAGGTTTTAATTGCATTTGACTTCATCTCTTAGCCTTTTTCTTATTTTTCCCATTGTTTCCCCACCTCCCCTCCCCTCCCCTCCAGATCCATTCCTTTTCTGTCTCTCAAAGGAATAGAACAAGCTTCTAAGTGGTAACAACCACACATGACAAAATAAAATATAATAAGTTGAACAAAACAAGACATCAAATCAAGGCTGGATGAAGCAAGCGAAGAAGGGGAAAATATAACCTCAAGGGCAGGCACAAGAATTAGAGACCCACTCACTCACATCCTCAGAAGTTCCATGAAAATACTAAGCTAAAGAATATAATATAGGGCTGGAGATATGGCTCAGCAGTTAAGAGCACCAACTGTTCTTCCAGAGGTCCTGAGTTCAATTCCCAGCAACCACATGGTGCCTTACAACCACCTATAATGAGATCTGATGCCTTCTTCTGGCATCTTCTGGTATGTATACAGAGCACTGTATACATAATAATAAATTAATTATTTAAAAATTTTAAAAAAGAATATAATATATATGCAGGGCACCTAATGCAAACCTGTGTAGGCCCTGTGCTTGCTTCCTCTGTGTCTGTGAGGACCTTTTTGAGTTGATTCAGAGGGCCTTGTTCTCCTGGTGTCTTCTATCCCATCTAGCTCTTACACTATTTCTGACCCCTCCATTCTCTCTCCCCAACATTTTCTGCCTCATATTCTGGGGGATTTCTTAAGCTCCAAGGAGAGAGATTTGATGGAGACCTGCCATTTAGAGCTTTGTGTTCCCCCCCTCCTCTCTCTCTCTCTCTCTCATAGTGTCTGGCTGTGGGTCTCTATTTTTATCCATTTTCTCCGATAATGGCTGAGCAAGGCACTCATCTAGCAGAATGTCATTAGGGGTTATTTTATTGTTACATTTTTTTTTTTTACTTCTGAACCAATAATGTTTGGTTTTACCCTAGGGCTTTTGGCTGTCTAGTCTCTGTTTTTTTGTCACCCAAGCACTGTCACATATGTCTATCTCTGTAGTGGTCCTTAGGTCATATCAGACATTGGTTGGCTGCTCCCACAACTTTTGTACGGCCATTGCTCTACCATATCTTGCAGGCATGATGAATTATAGATAGAAGGGTATGTGGATGGGTTGGTATTTACATTTCTCTTTTGGTAGCCTGGAGAGTACCTTCCCATACCAAAGATATTAGAAGATAGGGGTGAAGGTTCTATGTAGGCACCGCCTCGACCTTTCCATGTTCAATGAGTTCTCTGGATGCTGTCTTCAGTAATGGGGCTTTGCTGTCAGTTTGCATAGAGCAACCTACTGTCTTGGAAACAACCTATTTGGGGATTTCTATGGGACTTCTTTAGCCAAGAACTCAAGTGGATGTAACCCAGCCCAGGTACTGGAAGCTTCATTTGGTGACAAAAGATGCCAGATTGGGACTATGTCTCTCCCATTTTTTATGAGACCTCATTAGGATCACCTTCTTATATTTTAAAAAGTTTCCACTGAGCTAGATTTCCATACCATGCCTCAAATGCTTCTCAGTTTCACCCTCAGTCCACTGGAAAAAATCTGTTCTATTCTTCCTTCCCAAGGAGATCCATGTGTTCCTCTGAGATTATTCCTCTATAACCTCTCTGAGTTTATGGATTGAAGATTGATTATCATTTAATGGCGAATATCCACATATAAATGAATACATACCATATTCATTTTCCTGGGTCTGAGTTACCTCACTCAGGATGATCTTTTCTAGTTCCATCCATTTGCCTGCATATTTATTTTCCTTCTCTTTCTTTCTTTCTTTCTTTCCTTTCTTTCTTCTCCCATTTTTTTTTGTTTGTTTCTGAGACAGGGTTTCCCTGTGTAGCTTTGGCTGTCCTAGACATACTCTGTAGACCAGACTGGCCTCAAACACACAGTGATCCACCAGCTTCTGCCTCCTGAGTACTGGGATTAAAGGTGTGTACCATCACACCTGGCTCCTTTCTTTCCTTTTATTTATTCTTTTCTTATGCCCCCTCAACTCTCCTCTCGAACCACTGGTTCTCCATTTCCCTTCAAGAAAAAAGCAGCCTCCCAGGAATAACAACCAATTTCATGATGTCATTTTTTAAACACCTGAGTAATACCCCATTGTGCAAATTCACTACATTTTTTAAAAATTATTTTTACCTACTTAACCACTTTACAACTTGATCTCAGCCTCTCCCCTCATTTCCTCCCAGTCCTGCCCCCATGTTTTCCTCCCCCAACCCCTCTCTCCTTTTTCTCAGAGAAGAGGAGGCTGCTAAGGGATACCAACCCACTCTGGAATCTCAAGTCACAGCAGAACTAAGCATATCATTCAAGTTATAGAACATAGACCAGTGTAGTGGTTTGAATGGATGGCCCTGTAGTCCCATAGGGTAAGGCACTCTTAGGAGGTGAGGCCTTGTTGGAGGAAATGTGTCACTGGGGGCAGGCTTTGAAGTTTCAGAAGCTCATGTAGACCTAGTGGCTCACTTTGTCTTTCTAATCCCCGAGTATCCAGATACAGAACTCTTTAGCACCATGTCTGCCGGCATGTGTTGTGCTTCCAGCCATGATGATAATGGACTAAACTTCTGAACTAGCTAAATGTTTCTTTATAAGAGTTGATATGGTCATGATATCTATTCACAGCAATAGAAACAATAAGACAACTTGACCCCTCCATGTCAGATGTTACTTGTCTCTAAAAATGGAACCCTGCTTATACACCATGATGAAAAGAATTCAGTGTGTTAATCTAAATGAAGATTTCTACATCTTCTAAAAGACTATTGCTGTAGCCAACTTAAGAGTCTGTTATTTGGTAATAAAGGAAATAACCCTACAAAAAAAAAAAAGGAGTTAAAAAGAGTATTCAAGGGTTGCTCTGGTCACTTTTTAATTTTAACTTTATGATGCAATGTTTTGAATATGTTTTTTCCCTTGCCCTAAATTTTTTAGATTCTCACTATGTTTCAAACCAACTTCATGCTCTCTGGTATGCAGGCATTCTCTCCTCCAAACAAAAACAATAACAAAAAATACCAAAAAAAATACACAAAAAAATGTAGTATCTGTCTTGTGTTTGTCAGCTACTTTTGAGGATAAAGCCTGCTCTGTAGTATGGTTGATATGCCCAGTGAGAATCCATTGGAGAAAACTGATTTCCTCTCTCTCAATAGGTATCAATTGCAAATGGCTTCTTGGTTAGGGGTAAAGCTTTGTAACTACTCCTTTTCTATGCTGGGATTTTGTCTGGTTTGGGACATAACGAAATTGATGCACATATGAAGGCATACAGACTATGACTGTTCTTGTCAATTTAAGGAGTACTATTTCTTTTTATTTCCCCTTGAGGCTGAAAGAAGAAAAATTTAGAAGGGAATTTGACAGCATGACCTTTTACGAAAACAACATTAATGCACTCTAACGTAAGGACTGTGGCTTCCTTAGCAATGAGTTTTGAACATGTTTACAGTACTAGGCATGAGTTCTCATTTGTGTAGTAGGTTTCAAATCCAATCATGAGATCGGCCAGATACTACCTTAAACAATTTTGCCACTACGCATCAATAGACACATCTTGCCTGGCAGGTTATTATTGTACCATGCAGTGTACAGTGCTGGGTAAAACTATTAATGGCTTTTCCTCCCAGAAGCCTGCATAGCACCTTCTGGCACTATGAAAGCTGGCCAGCAGGGAGAAATTGTCAGTTCAAGATTGCTTTTCCTCTGTCCTGCAACCTCATTGTGTGGAGTGTTCAACAATAGGGTCTTATTGTCTAGCTATGCGGACAGATGAGATAAATAACAATAGCCTGTATTTTTTGCAGGGAAATGAAGATTTAAACTATTTAAACTTCCCTATCACTTTGTTCAGATATGGTAAAGAGAGAACTCTTATACACTGTTAGTGGGGGTATAACCTAGTGCGGCCAATTTAGTAAACAATCTGGAGGATTATAAAAAAAATCCTCATATCATCCAAATATACCACACTTGGGCATATACTGAAAAGATTCTATATCCAGCTAGGGAGACTCTTGGACATCCATTATCATTGTTGTTTTATTCACAATAATTAGGAAATAGAATCAACCATGATGACCATCAACTGACAAATGGATAATTAAACTGTGGTACATGTATACAATAGAATTTTTTTCAGCTATAAATAAAAGTAAAATAATGAAATTTGCAAGTGAATTATTGGAAGTGCAAAAAATACACTGAGATGTCTACCAGGCCCCTGTAAACAAACATTGTGTGTTTTTCATATGTGCGATTCTAATCTTGTGTTTTATTTGTATATCCTAGAGTAAATATGAAAGGCAGGAAACTACTAGTAGGGGGATCCATTCATGGAGGAGGAATAGTAGATTATGGTGAAATTAATGAAGAGAGGAGGGATGTGGTGGAGAGAGTTGAAACCTCCTGAGCTTTCTCCCATACATTTTACTATGTTCATTGGTGTTGCCCTTGTTCAGATCATGTTTAGGTATCCATTGGGTAGTCTTTATGAATATAGTCCTTACATTAATAAAAGACAGAAATTCATAGGAAACTCTCTGTTCCTCTGGCTCTTACAATCTTTTAGGTCCATCTTCTACAGTGTAGATGAGGTTTGGGGTAGATGCCAAGAAAACTCACTTCAGATACAGAGGCTTCTTGGAAAAAATGTGACCTGAAATGTACCACAGAAGAGGCATAAGGCATACCAGGAGGAACAGCACTATGGCCCAATCAAGGTGAGGATGAAGGTAGATAGCCATGGGAACCAAATACAAAACAACACAAACTGGAACCAGTTTTGGCCATTCATCTTGCCCAGTTGCCTCTACAATAAATTCTTCTTAGCCTCTCTTCGCTGTGGGGCGAAAGATGTGAAGCACATCTTTAATCCCAGAACTTGGTGCCAGACAGATCTCTGCAAGTTTGAAGGTAGCCAGGGCTAAAACGGAGAGACCCTGTCTTGAAAAAAACAGAGAGAGGGAGAGAGAGAGAGAGAGAGAGAGAGAGAGAGAGAGAGAGAGAGAGAGAGAGAGAGAGATGGGGTGGGGGTGTATTCTCCTTAATTCTGGAGTCTCCCTAAAACTTCTGAATGGTTATTATAGAAATAATAATTTATTCAAGCTATATAGCTATATAATGTCTCTTTGTTTAGCATAAAGCAGGTTAAGTTCCCTGCCATACTGTAGTACTGCTTTACTTAATGAATTTATCAGTTGACACATCTGGACTCATTTCTGGTATGTTAGTTGGCATTATAGGTATTCAAAAGTCTCTTATCTCAGAGAGTCCTTTTGAGTTAGCATTTGAGCCTCTTAGGAGGGACAGTGGACGATATTATTTTCTTCTGTAACTACTTGTAATTGACACTAGGCTGTTGTTTGGGTCCAGGAAGGCTAAAAGGCTACTCAAAGGGCAGGCAATGGGGCATTTATCAGAAGCATCTGATTAGCTGACCCAGCTGAAAGACAGGGATCAATCACATAGGCTGGATGGACTGTTTTCCATCAGCTCTCAGCAAGTCCAGAGCTCAGCCCTTTTCAGGCCGCAGTTGATCCCTGTGTGGAGTCCATCAGCCAAGTGAATATGTGCTGAGACAAATATAGACTAGGTACAGAATTAAAATTTCTTAGGAATTGGGTAAGGTGAAAAATCCCAAGACCAAGAGAAAATTCTCATTTTTCAGGAACAAGTAGGTGTACCTATCCAAGTCATTCTCCGAAGCTTACAAGAATTTTTTAAGTCTACAAAAAGATAAATTTCAGATATGTTAGTACCACCATTGTTTGTACTCTGTATTGAAATCAACATTCTAGAAAAGATAATGGACTCATATCATTGTGTCATAGCAGAAGCTTGGGAAGCAATTACAAATTTTGAGCTTATGATATATGATATGATGGATCAATAGTGGAATGTCTTACCATAGGTAGACTAATAACTTATCAGAATTCCATTGATTAATGTTGAAAGTCTGAAAACTGAAGTTTTAATACAGTAGTACCATAGCGAGGGGAGGAAATCTGAAGAATGTTGTATTTCTATTATATACCTTAAATTATTTTCTTACCGTCATTTAAAGTTTCCTATTCTCTAACATCATAATATGCATTTATCAATCTTAAAATATCTTCTTAGACCCTAAAATATTTTCTTAGACTCTCATAATTTAAGCTTCTGTATCCCCAGACCTTAAATAAACTTTAAATATTTTTTCTGTCTAATTATTGACCATGAGTAACAGGTGGTTCATTACTGCAACAGTCATTGTAAAGTGATAAAGGAATAGCAAAACGTTACTTTGAGACCTGGTTTCTGAGTCTGGTAAGGAGGTAAATTGTATCAGGACCTAGAAATGGTAACTGCAGGAGACCAAGGCTTGAAGCCTGAATTTTACACAGGAAGAGGACTGAAAAGGTAGCTGAAGCCTTGGTTTCTGCTGTTAAGTTGCTCTTCAAACCCATCAGAGACCTGAGAAGGGTAAATTTCACCTGAGTAAACAGGAAATGCAGAGCAATCAGCTTCCAAATCTATTGATAATGACACAGATGGACCAGCTACCTGGGCAGTCAGTCACCCAGGTTTCCTCTGTGGCCAAGGGTATTTGTTGCCTGCCCTCAGGCCCAGAAGATCTGACAAACTTTCCTGGGGAGCAGGAACTTAGGGGGCCTGTCATACCTTGTTTATGCAAAGCCAGTTAGTAAACTTCCTAGAATCCAGTCTATCCACAGTTTGAACAATATGCTGTCAGCAGTCAAGGTAAGGGCATTTGGTTTTTTTGTTTTGGTTTTTGTTTTGTTTTTTTCCCAGTGAACAGCTTAGCCACAATTGAAGCAAGCTCCAGCTGGAGGTTCTTCTGTGCCCATCTTCTTTGGAGGAGATTGGGGGTGCTGTCAGGAGCTGGTGTGTCTCAATTATGAAAAGCTTTCTATTAAACATGTTAAATGCCATTTTCTGCAGATCTCTGAATTGTTTGAGGACCATTTATCTATTTTAAGTATATCTAAATAGACAAACCCGGCTTGTTTTTAGTTACTTACTTTTTGTTTAGCTTTGAAAACACATATAGGAGGCTAAATGAGGCTTACTCCTGCAATTAAGCACATCAGTTCTTAGCATGACTATAAATATAATTCTGAATATCCTAGAAGTTGATTATTTATAAGGTAACTGATTATTAATTTGTATATATTTTTAATTATCCTTATCAATTTATAATAATATGACAATTTCTGAATTGAAGCTCTTTCAATATTAAGATTTTTAAATATAGAGACTGGGAACTTTTTTGCTCCTTATATTGGTTTAAAAAAGGACGGTAAATATGTATCTTTAAATCTGTCTCTGTTAGCCTGATTAGACCTTATGAACTAGTGATTCTCATTTTTGTTAATGCTGTAACCCTTCAACAGTTGCTTTATGTTGTGGTTATACCAATTATAAAATAAACACACAATTCTTTCCTAGGCTACCTCTGTAAAATGGGCTTTAATCCTCAAAAACTCATGACACCTACGTGGAGAAACTATTCCAAGTTCTTTATCAGACTGATCAGATGATTCTTTAGTTTTTGGTGCTTAGCTGTGGCCCTGTTTTTAGATTTTTTAAAATTCATCTATTCATTAAGATCATATGTTAATAAAGACATTGTAATAAAATACCTATTAAACTTCAAAATGTCCCATAGCCTTATAAATTTAAACATTTTTAGAAGCTGTTTGATCCAGTTTTTAAATTTCTGTAAAACTCTTAAAATTTTCTTTAAAGAAGCTTAAGATCACTTAATTGTGTATTTTGCAGTATCAAAATAAAGTACATTTTAGAAGAGTGTAGTCACAGAGTGTAACCAAAATAATTAGAAGACAAAACCAAATTTTAACAGTGTAAACAGTTTAGTGCCTCTAAAAATCAACACCAAGTGTAGTATTTTGATGTTATAACGTTTGGCTGCCAGCAAGAAAAGGTATTGGATATGAATGCATGGAAGTGCTGCTTTAACATTTCATTAATCAAACATAGTTTGAAATCCTGTTGTTTTTATAAACCTGATTGTTAAGACAGGACAGAAATTATGTAAAATCACTTCCCAATTTAAAGTATCTTTAGAGACTTGTCTCTTTGGTTGGCTGATGCCATTTGTTGCTGCCCAGAATGGCTCAAACCCTGGGTTACAGTTTTAGCTAATTTTTTGTTACAGATGTTACAGATGTTAAACCATATCCAATAATTTATAAAGCACTAATCTATAGAAGAGACATGCAGAACATAGTACAATCACATATTTAAGACCAGTCAGACATTGTTGTCTTGTGATTCACAACCCATCATAAAGCCTTGTCATATGTCTGTGATAATTGTTTTTATATATTTTTGATTCAATTTATATGATACTCTTCATTTGTCAAAAATTTTAATACGCTCTGGTGACTTCTCTTTTTAAATTCAGTTTTGTTATGTGCTAAAATTATTCTTTTGGCATGCCCAATTAAAATGCATGTACTGGTTCAAATTTAAATATTTTGATGATACAGTAAGATTTATCTTGTCATATGTATGATAAGTATACAACATTTTATAAAATTGAGTATTATAACATCTTAACATAAAGTGATATCTTTGGGAATATTGAATTAAATGTTTTCTAAATCTTTAATATTATATACATACATTTTTATAAGGATTTCTTTCAAAAATGTTTTAGTTTCTATAATAGTCAAAATAAAATTCATTAAATTTCTTAAAAATAAAAATATAAAGCTCTTAAATGTAAGATTTTTATTAAGGTTGAATTATATATATGAACAGATTTATAAATTTACTAAACATCCCTAAATTAAGTTTCCTTTTCACAATGAGGATTATAGAAAATGTAATCCAAACAAACAATAATATTCAAAATCTTGGTTTATGAAAATACATTTTTGTATGGTTATGTATGTATACTATCTGTCTATATGCAATTATGGTTTATTTTTACATAGTGTACTTATTGCCACATTGGCTTATAAGTAAATGCTTATGTAAACTAAAGTTGTCAGCTTGGTTTGTGGCAGGGCAAGACAATGCAGAGGTTCCTCCATCCATCTTGTATGCCAGTTGAGGCCATTTCAGGTTTAAGTAGAATTTTATCTCCTGGATGGAGAATGCCTTGGAAAATATCCCAATTCTTTAGGATCTGAGTCCAAGACACCTCAGCTCACTTATTTAGCTTCTGTTAAACTACCTGCTTTGCAAAACTCCTTCTCCAGCTAACATCCTATCTTAGTTTCTGTTAAACTACTTGCTACTACAAGCCTACCCCTGAAGCTGCAGAGGAAAATATCGGAATGTTGTTTCTGGCTTTAAAGACTTCTTGCTCTTGAGATCAGTACTCCCAACCTTCCTAATGCTGTAAGCCTTTTGTAATGTTCATCATATTGTGGTGATCCCTACCCACAATATTATCGTCATTACTACTGCATAACTGCGTTTTCACTACTGCTATGAATCATAATGTAAAGGTTTTTTTCTGATTATCTTAGGTGACACTTATGAAAGGGTCACTAAAGGGGTAGTGACCCACTCCTTGAGAAACCACTGCTCTAAATAATAGGAGCTACTCTTAGGTCCAAATACTTGAGTACTCCCAGTCAGCTGGAATAAATAATTTGTATTTATATAAATTGTGTTTGAGTGATCATCTCAGTGGGCTGTCTACAACAGGTTCAGCATCATTTTGGCTCATAGTAAACGAAGACATTAAGAAACAAAATAAAGATAAAAGACTAAAGTGTATGTAATCAATGTGACCGCATAGGTAAAGCATATAGAGATTTGTAATACTCCTAAATCTATCTTTGGGACAAACAGTATGAGTTTTTAAATATAAAATATCTATATCTGCTCTCAAGGACATGACATAGGTAATCATACAGCACTGGTCAAGATGTTTAGGTCCTTGATCCTCATCTCCAGTACTGTTTCTACACGATGGTATCTGTTGCTTGAAGGTGTAGATTGACTTTAAGACAGGATTACTCTTACTCCTGAGTAATCATTTCCTATTAGACAGTTACTCTCCCATGAGAGACTAAATTCTTTATTCCAAAGATTAAAAGAATAATTTATGTTAGTATTTATATATATATATATATATATATATATATATATATATATATATATATGATCACAAACATTTAAAGAATTTTAGGAATTTAAAAAAATCATTACTGCCTCTTTAAAAGCAAACAGACGAGGTTTTCAAGATTCTTATTTTATGAGAAAGAGAGAGTAACAGAAAACACCAAAATAATTTTAAATTGTCATTTGGAAAACCCACTTTGATACGTATGCACACATTTTACTGTTTTCATGTCATCTTAATGTGTTACAACGTAATGCTATATTTTAAATTATTCATCTCTTTAGTTAAAAAATACGATAGAAAATGATTTATCTCCTTAGTTAAAGATACGATAGAAATTTATTCATCTTTTTAGTTTAAAAAATATGACAGACGTAGCTGCCCAACTTTATCCTGCTGTGCATGCCTTATTCTATTTTTGACTCTTTATCAACAGAAGTAAAAAGAAATGATTTTCATAATAACATATTTCAAGGTACCTATCATAATGATAACTTAAATTTTTAACAAGTAATTAAAAACAAAATCTATTAATGCAAATTGCCTATTTTGATATTGGTTATCTAAAACGCTATATGGTTTTTTTGTTTGTAAACATAAGCAACTGAACATTCCTTTAAGATTGACCCATTAAAGTTGTTTTCTAAAATTTGTAATAACAATCATAATGTTAAGATAAGAGTATACTGAAAAGGATTGTTTACAAATAAATATGATTATAACTAAGTTAAAATAATATGTAACTTAAAAACATTTAAAGGTTAATTCAATACCCTAAGACATAATGCTTGATCTTATACAATATTTAAAGTATTGATCTGGTCTTAGTATTCATTCAGTATATGCACATTTAAAACCTGTTGTTTATATAATTCCTTGTTGTCTTCTGGTTCTTCCTGCTGTGTATAATTTATTTTACTCATGTGTAATAATATACATGTACATGTTAAAAAGAAGTATGATAAAAACATTATTTCCAAAAAAAGAAAATATTATTTAGTTTAGGCTCAACCTGAACTTTCCCTTCTCCTGGCTTAACAGGAATAAGCTACACTGTCTATCAGGTGTTTTCTTTTGTATGTATATACCTAATGAAAAAAAGCCGATTTTAGGCCACCTACTAATTTTAACCCCTTCTTTATGTTGTCCATTTACCGATGTAAAAGGTATGCATGCAAGAAAAAATGCTAGCATTGCATGAGTTATTACTGAAGATAAATACTCCTCATGACACCATTTAGACAACTGACCAGAGCCAAACAATAGCAGAGGGTTTGGTCTAGACCCAGGGTTCTCAGATGGGGCTGGCAGTGAAATTGTTATGCAGCATAGGCTTTACCTGAACTGTACATTCTCCTGGTTTGATAGGAATAAATTACCCAGTCTATGAGGTGTTTCCTTATGTGTACACACATTTACAAATCAGGTGGTTTTGCAGGCCATGGCATCATTTTGAACCCTTGCCTTGTGTGTCTGTTTCCTGATGTGAAATCTGAGTATGTGGCAGAACTACCCTGGAGGACAGTACAAGTTAGCAAGTACACTTCCTAAGAGAGTTTTAAGACACCTGAGAAAACTCTTACCCTTACATGATTTATTCCTGAAAATGTATGTCCATCATGATATAATTCAGACATCTGCCCAAACCTATTATCATGCCCAGGAGTCCTCATATGGACGTGCTATAGAGCCTCTCCTGAACCTACTGAGAACACTGGCCAAAAGAAAGTGACAGAATTACAGAGACAAGAGATTCCTAGATTGCACAGATGGTCAGAGGGTAGCCATAATCAAGATTTGGAGGGAAAGAATGCTTTTTCTCCCTAGAATTTTTACTCTGCTACTTGTTTTACAAAAGTCCAAGCACCTCCAAAACTAATGTAGCCTACAAGAACCTGTACCTGAGAGCTTTATCCAAAGAAAGGAACCAGAGTGAGAACATAGCATATCAGGGCTGGAAAACAGCAATATAAGATTTTTGTTTTTGTTTTTGTTTTTTTTTTTGTTTTTTTTTTTTTGAGACTGGAATAATATATATTGTACATAAATGATTAATAAATGTACATATGTGAATATTTATTTATTAAACAATTATTTTTTCTCTTTTATTTTTCTTTTTTTCAACACAGGGTTTCTCTGTGTAGCCTTGGCCATCCTGGACTCACTTTGTACACCAGGCTGGCCTCGAACTCACAGCGATCCGCCTGCCTCTGCCTCCCGAGTGCTGGGATTAAAGGCGTGTGCCACCACGCCTGGCTATTTTTTCTCTTTTTAAAAGATTGTTTTCTGATACACTACATGCCAAAGTTTCCCTACCTCCTCTCCTCCCAATATAGTCCTCACCCCCACCCATTCCTCTGTTTCCCTTCAGAAAAGGGCAGGGCTCCCATGGATATCAACCAAATATGGCAAATTAATTTGCAGTAAGACAACGCACCTCCACTCCTACTAAGTCAGGAAAAGGCAAACCTTGGAGGAAAAGGAACCCAGAAGCAACCAAAGAGGCTGGGACAGCGCCCATTCCGACTGTGACTAGTCCTTTAAAGAGACCTCAATACAATACCTGCAAAGGACTTTATGAACTGACTGCTACTAATAGTTTCGACAGAGCTCTAAGGACAGGCTAACTCTCAGTTTTCTCCTGAAAGATGTTGGGAGTGAAAGACCATGGACTGTAGGAACCAGGAATCCTGGCTTTAAGGAGTACAAAGAGGAGAAGAACCAGGAATAAACACAGGAAGACCAGTCACACAGAGTGATAACTCAAAACCCTCAAGCATGTTTCTGACTGGAAAGGTGAGGGATGGTAAATAGGTCCTGATGTACATGATTAGACTGCCGCTCAGTTACTGAGGGAAGGGGCTTCTGTGTTAGAAGCAAATGGCCTAGGGTCAGTAGAAGGGAAGATGCCAGGAACCTCAAAGCCATGTTATTGAGCCAGCAAGCAGCACTCTTAGTGCACCTCATGTCAGTCTGCAGGTTCGCAGCAAGCAACCCATTGGGTTTTAAGGGGATAGGACCACAGTTCTTGAAGGTTGCGTTCCTGTTCAAGGCAATGTCAAGCTGAGAGACCTTCTGTGGATTGGAGGGAATTGTCTCCTTAGAGAAAGCATGGGCTCAGAATCCAGGCTCTGCTTCCAGGCCGGAGAAACTCCAGCTTTGTGCACCATGTGAAGTTTGCCAGATGACCTTCTCCGGGGCTGGAGAAGGATGGGCTTCCTATGGAGACAGGTCCTTAACAAGCTTGCTCAGCTCTGAGAGTCCAACCTGGAGTAGAATGGGATACTATGAGGCACACTGAGGCCAGGGAAAAGATGCCGGCCTTTGAGTAACAAGACTGAGGCAAGTCAGGGTTCCATGTGTAGCTAGTGGACTCCGGTGTCTACAGAGCAGAGGCCTGAGATTCACTGTTCCTGGTAGGGAGGTATTAGACCAGTGGGTCTCAACCAGTGGGTCTCGACCCCTTTGGGGATCAAACATCTTTTCACAGGGGTTGCATATCAGATAGTCTGCAAATCTTATGATTACATTAAGATTCATAACAGTTGCCAAATTACGACTAAGAAGTAGCAATGAAAGAATTTTATGGTTGTGGGTCACCACAGCATGAGAAATTATATTAAAGAGTCACAGCGTTAGGAAGGTTGTGGTCCAATGTACTAGGCTGAGGTTGTGAACTTGTAACCCTTATTTCCTGTAGCAGCACCCGCCACCCCTGGCGGGGAGTGGGTCCTAGGAAAGCGGAGAAGTGTACCTGACAGTTGAGAACTAAACTGCAAAGTGTTGGGGTCGAGGGTGTGAGATGGTACACGGAGGGGATGGAGGTAAGGCATGGTGGATGGGGTAGGAGTTACAGTGGGGGCTTCAGAAGCTCAGGCTTCAAAGCTCTGTGTGCCATAGACTGGGGGAGATGTGGGGGCTGAGGAAGACTAGGTCTTCGGAAAGTATAATAGGCATCAGACTCTCCCATGCTGGCTCCACTGCAGTGGGGGCCATAACAACCTGGCCCTGCTGTCAATCTTCAGAGCCTGCCCCTGGCCGGATGTGGGATGTGGCTTTCCCTTGCTTCCGGTGGGGAGGGGAGGAACTGGGTTTTAGTGCCCGTGGCGCACGGATAGCCACGAGGTGCTGCTCTCAATTAGCTGCCTGCAAGTTCTGAAAGAGTTCCACGGCCAAGGTAGGGACCCTGAGCGTTCACCAAAGGGTGCACACCCTACAGTAACCATGGGAGCGGCGCTTTCTTTCAGGAGTCAGTAGGCTTCTCCTGGAAAAATATCGGATGCATGCTTCAGAAAGGAGATGGGGACCCCGGGAACCCCGGTTTTGGAAAAGAACCCTGATACTCCAAATGGTGGCTTCTGTTTCACAGTTAAAGCAAAGCTTTGGCTTCTAAAAGAGTAAGAAGAGAACCTTGAACTAATACAAGTACACACTGACCTGCCCTGGCACTGGATTCTAAAATTTCCCCAGTCAGAGTGCAAAGCTAGGGAGGTGGACCGGACTTAATCACAACCAAAACAGGGAGTTAAAATTTTTAAAAAGGGAGATGTGAGCTTTAAAACGTGTTTTTAAAATACCCTTAAAAGTGAGATGAATCAAGAGAGTACAAGCATTGATCACTAAACCCCAAAAATCAGTTCTAAATATTTTGCTTGCAACCCCCACCCCAGAAAAATAAGACAGTGTAAAAAGCCAGGAGAAGCAGGGGGCTGTCCATGCCCAACAAGGGGTGGTGTGAGGGCTCAGGGAGTCTTAAGGAAGAGGGACTCTGAGGCTTAAGGTAGCCACACCCGTCACGTGTAAGTAGGAGGGGCCATAAAGTGGGAGATACCATAAGGGTTAGGGTTGTTCAACACTAGGCCAAAAGAAGGAGCCAATAGAGGGAGACAGTATGAGGCTTATGTTAGCCAAGATCAGGCCTTGGGAGTCTGTGGGAGCCCTCAGCAGGAGAGACTATGAAGCTTATCCTAACCATGCTCTGCAAGTGGGAGTCACAGGGATGTATAAGTGGGTGGTCCTGTGTTAATTAGCATAGCCACGCCCTGCACGTGGGAGTCACAGGGAAGCAAAAGTGGGCGGTCCTGTGATAATTAGCATAGCCACGCCCTGCACGTGGGAGTCACAGGGGGGCATAAGTGGGTGGTCCTATGATAATTAGCATAGCCACGCCTGGCATTTGGAAGTCACAGGGAGCCATAAGAGGGAGGTAGTGGGAAAATTAGCTTAGCCATGCCCTACATGTGGGCATCACTGGGAACCTTAACTGCAAGTTACTACAATGGTTAGGGTAGTGCTGCTCAGGACTTCAGAGCTCTAAGTGGGATGTAGCATGAGAATTAGGTTTGGGCAGCAGTAGGAAGGAAGTTGGAGCCAGAAGTGGGCAGTTGTGTGATGATTAGCATAGCCACACCCAGCAAGTGGGAGTCACTGGGAGCCATAAGTAGGAGGTCCTGTGAGAATTAGCATAGCCACGCCCAGAACCTGGGAGTCACTGGGAGCCCTAAGTGGGAGATCCCATGAGGCTTAGGGTAGCCCAGCTCAGCATTTGGAAGTCAGAAGGAGCCATAAGCTGTAGGTAGTGTGTGGGTTAGGGTAGCCATGGCCAGCACCAGAAAGATAGCAAGGGAGCCTTAACTCCCAAGTATCACCAGGGTTAGGATAGTGCTGCTGTGCACTTGAGAGCAGTAAGTTGGAGATCCCATGAGGATCAGGTATGCCCACCACTAGGGAGTAAGAAGGAGCCAAAAGGAGGAGATAGTATGAGACTTAGTATAGCTATGCCCGGCACGAGGGAGTCCTTAGGAACCATAAATGGAGGCCCTGCGATAATGAGCATAGCCACGCCCAGCACGTGGGAGTCACTGGGAGCCATAAGAGGGAGGTAGTGTGTTAAATAGCATAGGCATGCTCAGCACCTGGGAGCCACTGAGAGCCATAGCTGGGAGTTACTGCAAGGGTTAGGGTTGTGCTACTCAGCACTTGGGAACTGTAAGTGGGAGATACCAAGAGGTTTAAAGTTTCCCAGCACTAGAGAGTAAGAGGGAGCCACAAGGGGGAGATAATATGAGGATTAGCATATCCACACCCAGCACTTGGGAGTCACAGGGAGCCATAACCTGGAGTTACATTGAGGGTCCGGGTAGTCCAGGCCAGCAGTTGGGGGCCATAAGTGGGAGATATCGTGAAGATTAGGCTTGCCAACCAGTAGAGAGTCCATGCCTTAAGGGGGAGATAACATGAGGCTTAGGTTAGCCACGCCCAGCACTAGGGAGGAAGATGGAGCTATAAACAGGAGATACTCAGGGACTTAGCCACGCCCAGCACTTGTGAGGCCGGGCAGGAGTTGGGGGGGGGGACACCAGAACCAGGAGATACCATGAGCCTTAGGGTAGTCCTGCACAGCACTTGGGAGCCATAAGTGGGAGATAGCATGAGGATCTGGGAGGCCCATCACTAAAGAGTAAGAGGGAGCCATAAGCTAGAGATGCTCAGAAGCTTAGTGTAGCCAAGCCCAGCACATGGGAGTCACGGGGAACCCTGAGTGGGAGAAACTATTAGACTTAAGGAAGCCCTGCTCAGCACTTGGGAATCAGAGGGAGCCCTGAGCAGGAGATACTGTGAAGTTAAGCGTGACCACACCCAGCATGAGGGAGATAGAGGAAGCCATAAACAAGAGATCCTATAAGTCTTAGGGTAGCCATGCACTGCAAGTGGAAATAAGAGGGAGCCTTGATCAGGAGATACTCAGAGACTTATTGTAGCCACACCAAGTCAGAGGGAGCCTTAGCTGGGAGATTCCATGGTACTTAGAGTAGTCCTGTGTAGGTTTTGGGAGCCATAAGTGGGTAGTATCATGAGACTTAGGATACCCACTCTGCAAGTGGGAGCCCTAAGCAGGAGATACTCAGAGACTTAGTGTAGCCACACCCAAGCTGTTGGGGTCAGAGGGAGCCCTAAGAAGGAGATAGTATGCTGCTTAGCTTCGCCACGCCCAGTACGTGGGAGTTACAGGGAGCCATAAGCACTAGGTAGTGTGAGAGAGCCAGAAGGAGGGAGTTAGAGAGAGCCATGACCTGGAGATACCAGGAGACTTAGAATAGTCCTGCCCAGCTCTCAGCAGCCGTAAGTGGGAGGTATCATGAAGCTTAAGGTAGCCAAGCCCAGAGTTTGGGAGTCAGAGGGAGTCATAAGTGGGAAAATACTATGAAGCTTAAGGTAGCCACGCCCAGCTGGTATGGGTTAGAGGAAACATAATTTAGGGTACCCACACCCAGTAAGTGGTGGTCAGAAAGAACCATATACCCATGATATCCTGAGACTTTTATAGTTCCCTAAACTCTTTTAAACATCTCAAAGGGACCAGAGACAGAGCACATCTGAGGGATAGCGTTTGCATCGTATATCTGAAGCCCTAGGTTGAATATCCAGGGAGATAAAAACGTGGATCATTGAAAATAAATAAATAGGTGAAAGAGTTGAAGCCTTTCTCCAAAACCCTCATGCATTGCTAGAAATAAGAGGCTAATGGGAAGTTGGTCAGAATGAGTTAAAAGGAAGTGATGAAATAGAGCAAGGGGTGAGGGAAGTGGGGAGAGTGTCATTCACATACAAGGGAAAAAAGACACATGAAAATGTGGGATCACTTCCAAAAGAACAGAGCCACTTAAATCCTAGTACCTGTGTAGTACAACTTGGCCATTTGGCCTGACTAGCCACAGTCACTGTTCCCAGGGTGTTTTCAGCCCAAGAGGGCAAAGATTAGTGTTGTGAGTTTCAGCATCTCCCCCACATCTTGGTGTGTGTGTGGAAGTAATCTGTTTTGTCTGAGTGCATATGTATGTGTGTGTGTGCCCCAGTGTGTGACTGCATGCTTGTGGAAACCAGAGGCCAACTTAAGGTATTTTTTTCCCTGGGGAAGTCTCCATCATGCTTCTGACATGGGGTCTCTTCATGGCCTGGATCTGGCAAGTAGGTTACCTTTGCTGGTTGCTGAGCCCAAGAGATACTTCTGTCTCCACTCTAGCACTGATAACACAGTTCAATCCACCACACACAGTTTGATTTTTAAACACGGATTCTGGATCTAAAACTCAGGACCTTGGGTTTGCACGGCAAGCTCATTGTGGACTGAGCTACCATCGCAGTCCATCGCCATGTGTATATATTTCAGTCCAGAGGTAACATTCCTCGTTTGATTATGTAGGGCCTGGTGAAAAGGAGGGTGATGGTTCTGTGCTTTTCGTGGAGCTAGGAAAGGAATGTCAAGGATGGTGGAAGACACCAAAGAGCATTATAGAATTCAAAGCTATCCGCACCCAGTCGTTTCAGTACACTGAGGCCTCTGATGCTCTTATCCAGGCCCCTGCACATTTTTATAGGGCAAGGAGGTTAGAACAGTTCCAGGTATGAGTAGAACTGAGGGTAGTCAGATACCTATGTAAGTCAGACTTAATGTAAGCTGGTGAGAACAGGAGCCCAGTGTATGCTCACAGCAGTGTTCTCCTGTAAATGTGGGAAAAGAAATGTTAAGGAAAGTCAGGATGTTTTCTGTTCTAGGAGGATGAGTTATTCTTTCTATATTGATCACGCAGTAACTTATTAAGACTGTAGTTTCCTCTAACCAGCTAGCTCCCTCACATCTGCCGCAGAGAGACTGTGGTTTACTTTTAAGCTGGAAGCACTATGCTGGGCAGATTCTGAGGTCCTGTCATCTTAGTACCTTTAAAAACACACATAAAAACCAATCACTTGGTAATCTGGGGACTCTCGGGGCTGCTTCTGCTCCTGTTACTACTGCAGCCACATACTCAGCAACATCTTGCCTTAACATGACTCCTTTCTCTCTTCTCCTACTGTCCTCTGCTCAGCTGCTTTCTCCTCTCCCCTCTTATCTTTCACATCCAAGTCCAGGAACCTAGAACCCCGCCCTCCTCTGTTCTACCCAACCATAGGCTTCAGCAACTTTAATTACCCAATCACGGGTAATCGGGAAACATTCCTTATCATTACATGGTTACAGGAGATAGTTCAACATTCATAGCAATGCCCATATCCAGGAGGTCACCAGATCTCAAGTACTGTAATAAGCATTTGGACCTACTTCCAACACCTCCCCCTTTCTGTCTGATTAAAAAGGCCATTTCTAAACTAAATGTAGTAAAAAATAATTATGGAACAATCATGGAAAACAATAGGTAAGACTTATATACATAATGTCTAGTTAAAGGGTAGTTGGCAACCTTAAAGAAAATATTATTTATCCTATTTAAGTGAGCCTAACATTTTGTATCTAATTTATTCTCTATCCAATCTTGTGTCTATGAATCTAAAAACACCTATCTAGATCTTAAAGCATCTTCTCAACTCCCAAGCAACTAACCATAATTGTGTAATATAACTATTTGGCCTTCAACACTGCCATAGGCTTGTGAAGGAATAAAATTAATTACCTTAATAAAGAGGAAGTGCATGCTAGCAGCTTCCTACAATAAGAAATGACAGAGACAGTTCACTGATTGGACAGCCACACAAAAATTCGATAGTATTGGAGCATCATCTTTAGCCTTTTGGTAAAGTATAGCTGACAGATATATCTGGGAAGGAAGAACTATTTATGATTTGCTTACCCTGTCTTGGCATAATCGGCCGTCAACACAACGTACATCCAAGCTTGCTCATTTTAGGCAGAATTCTGGCTGTGTTAGGAAGAAGGGCATTTCTTTGTCCAGTGGCTTTTTTGGTACATTTGAAACTATCTCCATATGGAAGTTCTTTGATGCTCATCATCTTTGAGACAGGCTGCTGGGGGTGTTTCCAGGAGCTGATATGTCTCATTGTCAAAGAACCTTAAGTTAATGAAAATGTCATTAAGTGCCATTTTCTGTAGGTATCCAAGGTGTTTGAAGGCCACCTATTTTTTTCGTTTTTACATAAGCTATCTATACAATCATATCTATTTATTAATCCTAGGATGGATATTTCTATGATAAATTAGACTAGTATCTGACTTGACCATGAGTTGACGAGATAACAATTAACTTGCATTATTTAATTTTTCTAAATTGTTTATAATAGCATCTTTAAAATTACCAGAAGTAAACATTGAATTATAAGTGAGTTTGTATGGGTACAAAGCATATCAAAGTAGGAATGTGTTTTGGTGTGTGTGTGTTTGTGTGTGTGTGTGTGTGTGTGTGTGTGTGTGTGAGAGAGAGAGAGAGAGAGAGAGAGAGAGAGAGAGAGAGAGAGAGAGAGAGAGTTCATCAGAACTAAAAGGACAAGCCTGCTGCCCAGAGCAGTAGAAAATGCATTATCATTTTAAAGTCAACTTTAAACTCACTTAAGCATATCCTCGGCATCTTTTACCTGGGTTTCTATATTTGTTGCAGCTGTTTTCATCCCACCCCATTCTACATATGGAATGGATGGTTCTGCCTCTCAAATGTAAGAACGGGAGGGAGCCTTTGAGTTTTGCGACCTAACTTAGGCTGGCATGTACTCACATTTAAAGGGACCTAACTTAGGCTGGCATGTACTCACATTTAAAGGGGCCTAACTTAGGCTGGCATGTACTCACATATAAAGGGGCCTAACTTAGGCTGGCATGTACTCACATTTAAAGGCTGGCTGCCCAGAGCATTGTGACACCTCACCTCAGTCAGCATTCTAGAGCATCTGTCTGTGGGAGGCATGCAGCTTGCATGTTCTTCTCCCAGCCTAGCTTTGGGTCCTCATATTGGTAGGTGGGATAGCCCTATTCAGCCAAAATGCCACTTGTCATGATTGCTCTCGGTGGAAGCCCTATTTTCTGCTTTTGTTTTAATTCATTATAAATTACTCAGATTACATCCCCATTGTTATCCCCTCACTTGCATCTTCCCATTCCCACACCCTCCCTCTTCTGCCCTATTCCCCTCTCCTAGCTCACTGGCAGAATGGGACCTGCTCCCCCAATATATGACCAAAGCCTCTCAGGTCTCATTTGGATAGCCTGCTTCCCCTTCCTCTGTGTGCCACCTGGCCTCCACACCTAGGGGAAGGGATCAAACTGTGGGCACCAGAGTTCTTGTCAGAGGCAGTCCCTCCTCCCCCCTCAACTTGTAAGGAAGCCTTATTTTCTAAGGAGACTGGCTGACATTTTAGGGCAGTGTGACATCATCTTTTCCTTACAGAAATCTAAGATTGATGAGTAACCATCCTCTAAGTCAGTTAGGACATTATTATCCACTATTAAGAGAAAACTTGCATAGTGACTCTAACGAAAATTTTGTCATTTTTGAATACTAGACTGTCTTTGTAAGTAGCTTATCAGCAGGGAGTCGTGCTCTGACATACTGTGTAGGTCCAGGCCTGTGGAGAATGTACAGAGACCTGCCAGTCTCTGCCTCCTTTGTGTTGGGATTAAGGGCATGTGCTACCACAGCCCGTGTTCAGATATGTCACCTCAATGCCATATCATTTTAACTCAAAACATTTCAAACAAAAGTCAAGCAAAGGAACAAGAGAATCCTAAGTTTCAGGCCAGTTGTTCTATCTCATATTCCAATATCAATGTCCTGCATATATATATATATATATATATATATATATATATATACATACATACATACATACACACACATACATATATACATATATACATATATATATATATATATATATATATATATATATATTTTTTTTTTTTTTGGAATTTAGTTGTTGCTAAAATGGACCAGTGCACCCTCTCTGGAAATAGCTGACAGACATCTTGCAGTTAGAGAGCCCTGACCTCTAGCTGCTATCACCTTACTAGTTTCTTTTGGGCAGAGTTCTTTTTCCTCCTCCGTTATCATTGTTTGTAACTTAGCATTCCGTTCTTCAGTTCCCTCCCTACTTCAGTTCATTTGGAACTTTTGTAGAGAGGGCACATAAACCCATGATCAGCATTGCAAACAGTGCAACCAGGTTAGTGACAACAACAAACAAAACGAAGTCAGCAAATATCCAAGCCCTCTCTGCCATGACACTGTCCTTTGAACTGTAGTTCTAGGCCTAACCTTTTCTAGCATGTTTTCAACCCTGAAGCTCTGCCTGTAGGCTTTGGTTCAAGAGAGATCATATCAGCCTCTGTTCCCTAACCTCTGTCAGCTATGTTGGAAGCAGCAGCTTCGCTTAAGAGAGCAGCACCATTTAAATACATTCTACTTTGGTTCCCTACTCTTTGGCTTGGAAACCATCTTTCACTCAGGATTTCTCAGGCTGTAAAATTACATTCAACTCCTGCATTCGTTTACCATTAGCTGTAGAAAGAAGACTTATTCTTTCTGTATTAATCACACAGTAACTCAAGAAGGCTGTAGTTTTCTTTAACCAGCTCGTTCCCCCAAAGACTGACATAGTGAGACTATGGTTAATTTTGAAACTATAAGCACTCTGCTGGGCTTCTTACCTAATGTCTTTAAAATACATATAAAAAGCAATCACTTGGCAATCAGATGAATCCCTGGGGGGCTTCAGATCCATCAGTCTGTTCCCACAGCCATATACTCAGCACCAGCTTGCCTTATCTAAACTCCTTTCTCTCTTCTCCTACTGTCCTCTGCTCAGCTGCTTTCTCCTCTCATCTCTGGAACCCCAACTCGGGGCCTAAATTCTCCCCATTTCTCTTTTACCCAGTCATAGTCTTCAGGACATTTATTTCGCTATTCAGAGTAATTGGGGAACATTCCTCATCACCACATGGTTATGGGAGATAGTTGATCACTTATAAGAATGCCCTTGTTAAGGCACTGATATTAGCATTTGAAAGCATAGTTGGACCTTCCTCCAACTGTTTGCTTTCTGGAAAAATGCTTACAGGGTATTATTTTCCTGATCCAAGTCGCTGTTACCTAAAGTACTGTTTTCTATTCCTATCCTCAGTCATTGTGCCCAGAGGAAAGAAGATAAAGGCCCATGCTTGTGAGAAATGTTGCCAGAACCAAGATGAGGCCCAGGGGCTAAATGATGCTCAGGCAAAGGCCACAGAGAAAGGAGAGTCACTTGCCTGCTCTGACCAAGCTTCAGGAGATGCTGGGCCAAGTACTTCTACTGCTGGCTTCCCACAGGGCAAGACACCCACCACCAATGCTGATATGCCTCACAAAAGGTCTGGTAAAGGAGCAAAGGGCCAAAGAGAGAAAAAATGGTAGTTCCTTTATGGCCCACTCTCCACTGGAAGCAAACAGATGGCTCTTTTATCAAGGAAGGCAGCAATGCTGGTGTCATTCTTGCTCTGCAGGTACAAAATTAAAGAGCCTGCAAGGAGGGCAGATATGCTGAAAGTTATCAATAAAAGGTTCAAGGAGCACTTCCCTGAGATCTTCGAGATAGCCCGCTGTCGACTGGACATAGTGTTTGGCATTGAGATGGAAGAAGTCCAGCCCAATGGTGAGGCCTACATGCTTGTCAGCAAGCTAGATTTCAAGATGATGGGAGTAGCTGCACTGAGCTGGGTGTTCCCAACAGGGGCATTCTGACTCCCCTCCTAAGTGTGATCTACTTAAATGGCTACATTGCCACAGAGAAGGTGGTCTGGCACTTCCTGAATATGTTAGGAGTCTATGATGAGGTCCCACACCTCATCTTTGGGAATGTAAGGAAGCTCATCACTGAAGATCTAGTGGAAGAAAAGTACCTGGAATACTGTCAGATTCCTGACAGTGACCCTACCATGCTATCAGTTCCTATGGGGTCCAAGAGCCTATGCTGAAACCAGCCAGGCAACAGTGAAGGACTTTTTAGCTAAGATCAGTAAAGCCATGCCCAGTGCTGCCTGGTCTCCTTATGAACAGGCTTTGATTGAGGAGGCAGAGAAGATGCAAGCCAAATCTGCATACAAACCTGAGACCAAAGGCAAAGCCAAGGGACATTCTAAGAGCAAGTGAAGCAATCCTGCTCCCTAAGGAGATAAAGGGCAGCCGCCCCTCCCATGTGACTGAAAAGGTCTACTCATCATTCAGCAGATAAGTTGTTGATAAAGTTATGGGGTGTTTTAGGTAAAATGTAAACTTGGCATTGGAATATATGCTGACAAACTTTGAAGACTGTTCCTTTCTTTCTGTTCATCAAGCTGAATGTTCAAATTTTGTATTCATTTGAACTACAAACTGGAACATGGCATTTACATAGGAAAAACTTGGAAACAATAAAAATATGTAGGAAAAAATAGCTGGGCGTGACAGGTGTAAAGTTTTGTTATTTGTTGATTTTTTTACTCAAGTTACTGTTTCAAACTTAGAAATGTATACTTGCATTTGCTTTTTATATTAAAGGATGCGTGAGAAATTAAATCACAGTGAATCAGATCTTCTTTTCACGGCTTTGCACTACCTAAACATTACACATCCAGTCTTGGGAAGTCTTCTGGCTTTATACTGAAGATGTTTATGGAAAGTAGATGGAGCATCTGCCCATTCAGTGGTAGATTCTGGAAGAAGCTCTCATTAAGCATGAGTATGGGAACTGATCCTCTTCCCACTGAGGTAAGGAATATGTTTCTGCGGCATTGGGCAGATAATATTTTGAAATAACTTTTTCAATGAAATTTTTAGATAGTTTCTTTTATTGCTATTGCAATGGTGAATATCCTGTGGCATCTATTTAAACATGTAGAAATATAATATCAGGTAGATAACTATCAATGAATCAAATCATGCTTATATTAATGATGCTCACATTTTATGAAGGTCAGACAAGGCACCTAAATTCCAAAGTGCTGTCCACTCAGTACTGTTTTCTCAGACCAACAAGAAGAAACCTCTCAAATTAATTTCTCATTGTTGCCCAGTTTGACCTGTGTAGGTACAACACCCATCTTCTGTGGGTCTCTGCACCTATCTCCATCAGCTGCTGAATGAAGACTGTAGTGCTTGTCTCCTGTCTGCAAGCATAGCAGCCCTTCATTTAAAATGACAGGGGTTGGCTCTCTCCCATCCCGTGGGTCTCAATCTGGGCCAGTCATTGGTCTGCCATTCCCTCAATCTCTGCTCTTTCTTTATCCCTACACCTCCTGTTGGCGTTGACACAATTTGGGTCAAAAGTCAGTGTGTGGGGTGGGGAGCCATGTAACTGTAGATGCTGAGCTGGCACAAGAGTGAAGTTGAGGTGTGTCCTAAGACTGAAAATTTTCACCTTGAGAGAGGCAGAGGCAGATGTTGGTCCCTTCTTTCGCTGTTCTGGGCCTGCCTGTCCCAGTTCATGTAGTCCACCTCTGGCACCCTTGAGGTGGTCACATAGCCCTGCGACCAGGTTAAAGTATAAATGTCCTCTCTCGTTACAAGGTATTGTTCTGCAAGCATTCCTCTTCAGGCAACTGAGGCATTGTCAGCACCCTGGCTCTAGCCAACGATGTACATTCACCCTGAAAGCCTTCACCTGTACCCCAAAGGTTTAAATAGCATCTGTTCCACCCAGTGAAATGAGTTGTTTCACTGAAGCTGTCTCCAAAATAGCCTGTTTTACAGGCCGTGCAGCTAAGCTCCTCATTAATGTGTATAATCAGAATGGGTTGACCTGTTATAGAGTGTAATGGCCACAAGCCTCAGTTTTAAGAGGAGGGATACATTTATCAACACAGTCTCCAGACAGGGGCACACTCTCTCTGACTTTAGTGTCTTATTGGTCTTTTTTCTTCGTGGAATGCTGGGAAAATCCTAATAGACGCCCTGCTTACATATCAACAGCTATTATGAAACAAGTTAGCCGGTGTTTGTTGAAGAGCCAGTTGCAGGGCGTGATTGGACTAGAGAAGGGAATGATAGAAGTTTCAGCTGACTATCCATTTTGTAGTCTAGGAGGAGGAGGAAGAGGGCTGCCAAAAAAAATTTCAAATGGAGAAAGTCCCTCTTTTTGAGGAGTGCATCATAGGAGGCCAAAGGGAAGAAAGATAGCCAACCTTCACTAGGACTAATTCCTGTAAAAGCCTCTATATAGTAGTAACCTGTGCTATTACCAGTGTGGTAAGAGATGACTCTGCTCAACCGAAGAAGGTATCTGCAGATACAAGCAGGGACTTTATACCCATTTGGCCTGGTTTCACCTCAGTAAAGTCCACCTCCCAGTGTTCTCCAGGCACCTTGCCCCAGGTCCTGACTCTGGTGGGTACAATGAATGGTGATCCTGTAGTTGTTTGAGCACAAGTTGTTTTGGGAGTTGCAAGAGGCTGAGGAGGCTTTATGGTTTTTGAAACTGTGGGATAAATAGTTCTACCCATTTATTTACCTGCCTTAAATGTTGGCCTGGCTTCTAGCCGTTGCTGCTAGGTTTGTGAACTGGAAGGAAGTTGACTGGCAAGGAACACAGTTGTTAGCTTTCCTCAGTGGTGAATTGCAATTGCAATTCCTTGTTTGTGTATTCCCAGGGGATATTGTTTTACTCAGGTTGTGGTTATGGAAGTAGTCAGCATAGACATTATTTAAATTTGGTTTTGTCTTGGAGTATCTTGTTTTCCCCATGTATGGTAATGCAGAGATTTGCTGGGTACAGCAGTCTGGGCGGACATCTCTGTTCTCTTTGTGTTTGCAAGACATCTGTCGAGGCTCTTCTTGCTTTTAGAGTCTCTGTTGAGAAGTCAGGTGTAAATCTGATAGGTCTGCATTTATATGTTACTTGGCCTTTTTCGCTTGCAGCTTCCAATATTCTTCCTAGGTTCTGTAGATTTAGTGTTTTGATCAGTATGTGGTGGGAGGGTCTTTTTGTCTGCTCCATTCTAACCTGGTATTCTGTATGTTTCTTGTATGTTTACAGGCATTTCTGTTTTTAGGTTGGGGAAACTTTCTCCTATGATTTTGTGGAAAATATTTTCTGGTCCCTGGAGCTGGGACTCTTCATCCTCCTCCATTGCTATTATTCATAGGTTAGGTCTTTTCATAGTATCTCAGATTTCCTTGATGCTTTGCGTCAGGGATGTTTTTAGCTTTAACATTTTCTTTGACTGTTGTATCAGTTTCTTCTATTGTATCTTCTACAGCTGAGATTCTTCCATCCTTTGGATTCTGTTGGAGATGCCTGCTTCTGTTATTTCTGTTCTCTTCCCTAGGTTTTCCACCTCCAGGATTCCTTCAGATTATTCTTTCTTTATTGCTTTTACTTTCATTTCAGGTCTTCTACAGTTTTATTCGTTCACTTCATGTTTGTTCTTTTTTAGTGTGTTGTTTTTTTGTTTGGTTTTGGTGTTTCCAGACAGGGTTTCTCTGTATAGCCTTGGCTGTCCTAGACTCCCTTTTTTACAGCAGGCTGGCCTTGACCTCACAGTGATCTGACTGCCTCTGCCTCCCTAGTGCTGGGATTAAAGGGGCGCAACACCGTGCCCAGCCCTATTTGTTTCCTCTTTAAAGGCCTCTGGCAATTAGATTGTATTTCCCTGCATTTCTTTTAAGAGATTTATTCATTTCTTATTCAAAGGCATCTATCATCTTTATGAGACTGGATTTAAGGTTATTTTCTTGTTCCTCAGCAGGGTTAAGATATCCTGGGCTTCTGTGAAATGATAGTTGGGGTCTGTTGTTGACATACTGCCCCAAAGCTCTTGCTATTTGTGTTCTTGTGCAGGCCTTTAGCCTTATGGTTGTCTCTGGTATTGGCTGGTGGTCCCTGGGGCTTTGGATTCTGGGAACGCATATGGGTGTGAGGTCCAGTAGAAGGAGGGCACACAGGGCCAGACTGAGTTTACTGCTGCTGCATTTGCCCTGTAGCCTAGTGGACCCTGGGGGCTATAGGCCTCCGGGAATACACATAGTGATGGGGTTCTGTAACCAGGATGGGAAGTGAGGTGGATGCGCAGGGTAGCTGCTAGGTTTGCCAGGAGGACAGGGGAGACTGGGAATTGAGGTCTGTGGGGTCTTACCTGTTTGTCCCAGATGGCCACCAGCCTCTGGGAATGTAGGCAGAGGTGAAGTCCAGTGGATGGAGTGTACAGGCAGCTGGGTATAACTGACTGCTGCTGTGTTTGACTAGTGGCCTGGTACAAGGGTCTGGCTCATAGAGATCTCACCTGTTTTCCCCAGGTGGCAGCTCAGGGTCTGCAGGGATCAGGATGGTCAGGAATGGGGTGTATAGGGCAGGGTTTTCCACTGCTAGGTTTGTGTGTAGGACAGTGTAGGCTGGAAATTGTGGTCTGGGGAGTCTTCCTCTGTCTTCCCAAGGTGGCTGTCCTCAAGAGTCTCCATCGATCAGAGTGCTGGACTGAAATAATGATGCATCAGGGGACAAAAGAGAGCTCTAGTTCTCTGGTGCTAGGTTTGTCTGGAGGGCAAGGCAGGCTGGTGATTGTGGTCTGCAGCATCTCACCTGGTGGTCCCTTGGGGCCGCCAATCTTGGGAATGCATGTATGGACAAGGTCCAGTAGGTGGAGGGTGCAGGGACCTCACCACTAATGTATATGCCCCATTGGCCTGATGCCATCAGGGGGCTGACATGTAGAGATCTCATCTGTCTTCCCTAGGAATCGCGGTGCTAGACTGGGAAAAGGTGCACCTTGCTGTTCTCTCTTAGAAGCCTGTTTTTTTTTTCTAATAAGAGACAGAGAGGGGTGGATCTGGATGGCTTAGGAGGTGCGGAGGAACTGTGAGTAGAGATGACAGAGATGAAGAAAGCCACAATAGCATTACTTTTCTATTATATCAAAACAGAGAAAGAAATGCATAGTCTAAGGGTGTGGACCCCACTCGGCAGAAGGGAGTAGTATTTACAGTGAAACTGGATAAGGAATCTGAAAGAGGATTGTATGCCCCAAAGACCCCCAAAATATAAAAGACTTTACTGAATTCTCAGCACACGTTGTAACCTCCCAGTTAGGGCAATGGGCTTAAGGTCCCTAAAGCTTACTTCCTCCAGTTTCCACAGACTCTTCGACACACCTTTATTGCAACCTGCTTAATCTACTTTAACACTGTAGTTCCTCGTTTGAGACCTACTGTAGTTCCCAGCATAACTGTAACTCCCCTGTTAACACCTGCAATGGCTTTCAGCATACCAGAAGCCAGTTTACTCCCAAGTTTCCATTTTGATCATGAGGTGAAATTAAGTTCAAGTTCTCAGATTCTATGTGCCTGAGATCATGATACAATCCAAAAGTTCAATACTTGCTGCTTTGAATAAAACAGTAGATGTTAAATGCATGTTCTGCTTGAGTTAAAGATACATGTATGTTCTATTAGAGTTAAGAGCAGAACATCTTGTTATGTTCCTTTCTCCTGGAAGGGTAGGGAACTGGAAAGTCCCCAAGCCTATATCCTAACCAATGGGCTTTAAATACTCTGCTTAGCCATCTAGATACAATACACATGGAACCAAGTAGATTATGTTTAGCTAGTCAAAATGATGTAATGCTGCCCCATTCTCCTATGGTATACCTGGTTACCTGATTGTTGTGGTTGTTTTTTTTATTTTTATTTTTTTAAATAAAAAGCCTGCCTTAGTAACAAACCAGTGTCATAGTCTGACTCGTGAGGCCTATGGGCAGATATAGCCGTAATCCTATGAAGCAGAGGTCTTCTAACATAAAGGGGAGGTCAGAATCATATTCCTTCAAACTCAGAGAACAGATACTTAATATAACTGACACTGTGTATTGACACCCTATGTAATATGACCTGATTGTTTCTGTGCTTAAATGGGTAAGAAGCTCTCTGGTGTGGAGCTAGGCACTTAATGAGAGTGCCTACATGCGGATTCATAATGGTTTAATTGTACCTTGATATACAGAAAGAGGGAATAAGAGTAGCTGAAAGGCACTACATTGTAGAAAAAACCTGCTGGATCAGATCAACCTATATATTTTAAAGATGTTTGAACATTAGAATGAAAGTTAGAGAATATGTTACATTGGGGAAGAGGTTTTGCCTATATTTCCACAGGTGATGAAAGACTATAGGTTCCATCAAAATTGATATAGATGCAATCCATGTAAGCGAAGGCTGCACATGAAAGGCATGATCAAGCAACAAAGAAAGGCAGAAAGACAGTAACTCAGACTATGCGGGAAGAAGACCCCCCTCCCCCCTATAGAAACTGTTCAACAAACCAGGACAGATCATTCATCAGACTCGCAGACTGAAACCCTTGATGCTGAAATGGATTGTTGCCTAAGACAGATGGTCAGGACTGCACTTATGAAGGACCATTGTATCAATGGCTATTCATGAGCACATTTGGACTGATAAGTGTATAGAATTGATAATTGTTTCTGTTGTAGTAGTTAATCTGTGTCCATTTTTAGCTTAAGCAGAAAGAGGGAAGATGTAAAGAAATTGCAATCCGGCAACATTGCTGCCCTGGCAAGGGATGACATCCAAAGACTCTCTAGGTCTGTGTGATATGGGAGGAATGCAGACGTGTCACACACCTTTAATCCCACTGGCTGGAATACTTTTATACTTCCGGGCTACAGATTGTTTCCATCTCACCCCAAGCATAGGACAGACACGTGGTTTTATAAATGATTTCAGAAGTTAAATTGCTCACGGTTTGGCAGGGTTTTGGCAAGTATTTATTCCCAGAGACAGAGTCAAAATAGTTGTGCCTGGCCAAGTGGAGAGAGCGTCAGACTAACCCCTATATGCAATTCTCAGTCTCAAACAGAGAAAGAGTTCCTTGCAATGAACACAGACAGACAAATGCAGAGACAAATGGCTGCGCAAGACAGTAAGAATAGAGGATGGGCCCAGAAAGAGAGACAAAGACCAAGCAGAGCTGAGGAGCCTAGAGATACATCCAGTGGAGCCACATGGGAAGGGAGGAGCTTTGAGAGAGAGCCACTCAAGGGACCTAGAGCTAGTGGTGGTGGCTGTTAAGCTGCCCCCTCCAATAGCAGCAGAGAAGACCCGTGGAGTATTAACACAGGCTGCCATGCCTGGGTTCCACAGCAGAAGCCTGGATCTTTTTCTCCTCTCAATTGCCAACTTTCCACTGAGATGCCTTGCAGAGTGAGCACAGGGTAGCCTTTGATTGCTGCCTGCTGTGGCCTGCACTACCCAAGGCTCAGGAGGCTTTAGGATTAAAGAAAAAAAAAAAAGATATCATCAGTCTCTAGGTCCTCTTTCCTGCTCAGCTCTGGGCCAAGCACGCTCAGCTCTAGGGTTTCAGCAGGGACAGCAGCAGGAAAACCTACCTCTACTCCCCACCCATGTATTGCAGTCACTAAACAGAAACCTCCAGTTCCCATAAGGCCCTGCTGTCATGGTATACCCAGAATTCTCCAGGGGCCTCCTTGTCCCTGCCATGTACCACTCCCCTGTGTTTCAGAGGTGCCTGAGCCCCTCTTCAGGAGCCCAGTCCCTCCCTGAACCTGAACCCAGCCCCAAGCTCCTAGCCCTAAGGACCATGAGTGGTGGTAAGAAGAAACCTAGTTTTCAGATCACCAGTGGCACCATGGACTATGAGGGCCCAGGAAGCCCAGGGGCTTTGGATTCCTTAACACCATAAGGCCCCTCAGGTACCTTCTGCCTCCCCCAATGGGGAAACCAACTCTGATGCAGGCTGCAGAGGCACTGCCCCCAATGGCTCCCAGCTACCTGGAGCCCTTGCCTTCCAGGTGGTGATGCTACCCCAAGGTTTGGGAGAGCCTTATCATAGAGGGATTGTGTGTGTGTGTGTGTGTGTGTGTGTGTGTGTGTGTGTGTGTGTGTGTGTGTGTGTGTGTGTGTGTGTCTGTATGTGTGTGTCTGTGTCTGTATGTGTGTGTATGCGTGCGTGCGTACGTGTCTGTGTGTGTGTGTTTCTGAGGGTGACCAGGAGCCCACAAGCTTAGGCTGCATCCTGGAGGGAATTTGAGGGGCGTTGGGAGGCACCAGATGCAGATAGGTGGATTCTAGTTTGGATCTGGCTAACCTGAGCATAAGCACCCCCATACATCAGACAGGACTGTTTCAGGGCCTCACCTCTTGGCTCTGCCTGCCTCCCACTTCTCCTGGACCACAGGCCTGCTCCTTCCAGGAGGGCTGGGCTCCCTGGCAGGACCTGACAAGGCCAAGGTAGAGACTCCCACCACTGTCAGCCTCTCCACCCAAGCAGCGCACGACAAGGGCCTGGGACTGGAGATATTGCTCACCCTTTGTCTGTTGTGAGGGTAGAAATGGAGTCTAGGGGTACAGCAGCAGGAACCCCTCCACGGTCACGGAGAAGAGATGGATCAGTTCAGCTGAGGATGGAGGTAGTTGCTCCAGCGGAGACAAGGAAGGTGACTCTGGCCAACTCTCACCCCAATTCCCCAGCCCTCTTCTTCGATGCCAGCCTGGCGCACAAGTCTCCAGACCCCTTTGGAGCCACAGCAGCCCAGAGCCTCTGCATGGCTCATTCCATGTCGGCCATCAGTGGCTGCCTGGACAGTGATGAGGATAGTGGTCCCAGAAGCCTGGCTGGCATTGGCACAAGATTGAACAAGCCATGACTTGGTGAAGTCCCACCTCATGTTTGCCATGTGAGAAGAGGCAGGGGTGCTGCAGAGCATAGCTGAGAGCTGGGAGGATGGAATGCTGTATTGGAGCAGGAAAATGGATTCCTACATGCCATGGTCAGCCTGGAGTAGGCGGCCTAGTTGCCATTCTTGTGGTTCCCAGAGCTCTGACCCTCTGCACCAAATGGGCCTTCCCTCTGAGCCTCCTTTCCTTCACAATGTGCCTTTGTGGGGCTGCCACTTGCTTCTGGGCCTTGTGCCATGGGCCCACCCCCTCTTCCCATGTAACTTTAATACCCACACCCAACCCAATGCCTGGGGATGGGAGTTGACAGCTCAATACTGTTCTGTCCCTTCCCACCTGGTCTCCCCAGAGTCCCCAGGCCTTGTGGGATGAGAAAGAACCTAGGAAAAGGTGTTTATCTAGAGGCCCTATTCCATGAAAGAATCCAGCCCCACATCTTTCCCTAGGTTTCAGTGTTCTGGTGAGCCTCCCAGCATTAGATGGCCTGGAAAGGTGTGGAGGTTCCCTGGCCAGCCTCAGCCCCAGCCCTACCCCACAGTATTCCTTCAAAGAGACCCTGCTCCTCTGCCCATGGGAGGGTGTATCTTCAAATTCTGGGATATGGGTTATTAAAATAACAATTATAATAAAAATCTGAAGAAAGGTGACAAAAAGAATAAAAGATGGTTGAGGCTCAACTCTAGACAAAACATTCACACCACTTCTTAAAGCTCAGGAAACTTTGCAGAAGACTTTTAAATAAATAAATAAATAAATAAATAAATAAATAAATAAATAAGACACAGAAGGGCTGTGAAATAACATTTTCTAGGTAGAAACTAGACATGGCAATCCAGCAGCTGTGCATACTGTCACTATGTCCACAAAAGTCACTTCTGGAGGGGAAAGGGACTCATGAGGCCCTAAAATATATTGCAGATGTGTTGATAATTGATATATCTTGAGAGGGAGAAAAGGAAGAAGAAAGGGGAGAAAGAAGTGGGGAGGAAGAGAGGGAGGGAGAGAGAGAGAGAGAGAGAGAGAGAGAGAGAGAGAGAGAGAGAGAGAGAGAGAATATGAATGACTTCGTGAGTTTACTGGGTTCTGATGGTTACTTTCTAACTCTGTATTACACAGTCAGCCTAAATGAAATTCTGGAACACTAAATGAAATCATATTTATAATACAGAGGGATGAGAGAATGGTTAGGAGCAGTAGGAATGTGGAAGATAGTAGGGAAGGATATCTATGCAATTATAAAATAATAGGTATGTAGTGATATCTATGCAATTCTAAAATAACAAAATTCACTAATAAAAATTAAAACAAAAGTAGTGGATTAATATGACAACGTATGGGAAGGCTTGGAATACCAATACCCCCAAATAAGAGGTGTGTTACAAAGTTACCTGCTCTAACAGGAAACCGTCACACAGAATTTGTAGTTTGTGCAAAGTTTCTCAACGCATTCTTTCCTGTTCTGAGGGATATCATGGCCCCCAGGAGCAACATTCTCCCTCATGTCAGGTGAGGAAGGAGTGCTGGGCTCTGAATAAGCTAATAAACCTGAATAGGAGTCATGCAAGACCCAAGTAGAACAGAAATGCTTGAAAAGCCACATTCTGGACCTAAGGTTCACGGAGAGGGAAGGTCATCTTACAAAGCCTCATCTCTGTGTCTCTGGGAACCTTGAGAGCTTGCAAGTTGAACTTGCCCCTTTGTCTAGTAGGATATCAAGGAATTGATAGGGATGGGCTTAATCGAACACACACACACACACACAGAGAGAGAGAGAGAGAGAGAGAGAGAGAGAGAGAGAGAGAGAGAAAGATACTGCCTAGCACGAGTCAACGTGATTCCAAATGTGAATGAAGGGAACAATACAGAGAGACCTGGGTGTGGCAACATAGTGAGACATGTCCTCTTCCTCCTGGGGCCATGGAAAAGTGTTCTGTTTCAGGTCAGCAGAGCTTAAGTTTCTAGCTAGTACCTGGCACTGATGACTACTTACACATGAATTTCTTTGACTGCCACTCACCTTGGAGACTCTTGGGTACCTGAGGAAAACAAGGCAAATTTCACTACTATCTAAGGAGTATCTGAGATTCAATGCTGTTAGAATGAGACCGAAGGTTTCAAATGAAGTCAGGGTATAGCAAAATAGCATTAGGAATCATTTAATTGATTTTTTTTTTTTTTTTTTTTTTTTTTTTTGGCAGTCATGTTTGGTTCTACCCTATGAGCCTGCACCATCCAGTATCTGGTTCCTGGCCATCCAGGCAGTAGAGGGCATTGTTTCCCTCACATGGCATGGGCTCCCTCTCATTGCATAGGACTCAAGTTAGCCAAACATTGACTGGTCACTACCATGAATTCTGTAGCACCATTGTCCCAGCACATCATTTAGCCAGGACAGAATTTATGTTGAGGGTTTTGTGACTGAGTTGGTGCCCAAGTATATCTCTCTGTAGCCTGCAGAGTAGCTTCTCATCATGGACATGTCTAGTCTTTATCAGGGTGGCTTCCTCCAGCGCATAGGAGAGCAGGTGCAGAGACCCACAGACAGACATTATGCAGAGAGTGCTAGTCGGAGGTTTCCATCCTCTTGGAAATAAGAGAAGCTCAGGGAGTAGTGGGAGGAGACATTGTGGGAGTCACAGAGGATGGAGGATGCCAGGAGAACATAGGCCACTGAAACATCTAAGCAGAGCTTACATGAGTTCTCTTCTGTGAGCTTAACACTCTTAAGTAGCAAGCATGGAAACTCCAAGGATCTACACCAGGTCCTCTGTGTGTATTTTATGGCTGTTGACTTGGTGTTTTTGTGGGATTCCTAAGAATGAGAGCAGATGTGTCTCCGACTCAGTTGCCTGCTCTTGAGCCCCTTTCCTACCTACTGGGTTGCCTTGTACAGCCTCCATATGAGAGCTTTTGCCTTGTATTATTTTATCTGTTAGGCTGTTATCACTTGGAGGCTTGCTCTTTTTTGAAGAGGAAGTGGAGGGGGAGATTTGCAGGAAAGGGCATTGGGAGGGTAGCTGGGGGAGCAGAGGGAGGGGAAACTAGCTGAGATGTAGTATATGAGAGAAGAATCTGTTTTCAAGGGAGGAAGGAAGGAAGAAAGGAAGGAAGGAAAAGAGAGGTTTTTCAATACAGTTGCAGTAAAATTTTTCTTTCAAAGAAAAAAATTTAGTAGATAATAAGTTACCAAATAAACTTAGCATACAAATTCCTTATAAACACAAACAAGAATAAAGATATTTAAAGTCATTTCATATGAAAAATAAGTCATGGAAGATTGCCAGGTTGTGCCAGGGTTGGGTCAAGTTGATTCTAATAGAATGTGTAGAAATTTTTGCTATATTGGTGAGTGCTAAACAATCCCTTGTATTGTCCCCATCTGTAACCCAAGGTAATGACAAGCAGAAATGCCTATCAGTTCTCACTTTAGGTGAACTGACAGTTCAAGGCGTGGTGCTTGTTGTGGGGTGTGCTTAAATCCAACATAGCCCAAATACCAGATGAATGCAGGTAACAAAAATGCATTGTAATCAAGCTGCTACTGATCAATCAGGGCTGCAGACAAGCTTGGGACCTGAAAGTGTGATGCTGAACGGATGTCATACAGCATATTCAAAGGATGAGAACACAAAGCATGATGAGGACTGTAGCATTGTCCAATCATATTCTGATCTAAGGGGTTGAGCAAGGGAGTTTCCACCAATCAGGATAGGATTTGGTTCCTGGACCTGGGAACATGAACTTGTTTCACCCTTCCTCAAGGAGAAATTGTCCTTGAAATGTCTGTGTTCCAACCATTGTTCTAGTTTATATAATGGTCAAAATATAATTCATACAATTTCTAAAAAATAAAAATATAAAGCTGTTAAATGTAAGATTTTTATTAAGGTTGAATTATATAAATGAACAGATTTATAAATTTACTAAACATCCCTAAATTAAGTTTCCTTTTCACAATGAGGATTATAGAAAATGTAATCCAAACAAACAATAATATTCAAAATCTTGGTTTATGAAAATACATTTTTGTATGGTTATGTATGTATACTATCTGTCTATATGCAATTATGGTTTATTTTTACATAGTGTACTTATTGCCACATTGGCTTATAAGTAAATGCTTATGTAAACTAAAGTTGTCAGCTTGGTTTGTGGCAGGGCAAGACAATGCAGAGGTTCCTCCATCCATCTTGTATGCCAGTTGAGGCCATTTCAGGTTTAAGTAGAATTTTATCTCCTGGATGGAGAATGCCTTGGAAAATATCCCAATTCTTTAGGATCTGAGTCCAAGACACCTCAGCTCACTTATTTAGCTTCTGTTAAACTACCTGCTTTGCAAAACTCCTTCTCCAGCTAACATCCTATCTTAGTTTCTGTTAAACTACTTGCTACTACAAGCCTACCCCTGAAGCTGCAGAGGAAAATATCGGAATGTTGTTTCTGGCTTTAAAGACTTCTTGCTCTTGAGATCAGTACTCCCAACCTTCCTAATGCTGTAAGCCTTTTGTAATGTTCATCATATTGTGGTGATCCCTACCCACAATATTATCGTCATTACTACTGCATAACTGCGTTTTCACTACTGCTATGAATCATAATGTAAAGGTTTTTTTCTGATTATCTTAGGTGACACTTATGAAAGGGTCACTAAAGGGGTAGTGACCCACTCCTTGAGAACCACTGCTCTAAATAATAGGAGCTACTCTTAGGTCCCAAATACTTGAGTACTCCCAGTCAGCTGGAATAAATAATTTGTATTTATATAAATTGTGTTTGAGTGATCATCTCAGTGGGCTGTCTACAACAGGTTCAGCATCATTTTGGCTCATAGTAAACGAAGACATTAAGAAACAAAATAAAGATAAAAGACTAAAGTGTATGTAATCAATGTGACCGCATAGGTAAAGCATATAGAGATTTGTAATACTCCTAAATCTATCTTTGGGACAACAGTATGAGTTTTTAAATATAAAATATCTATATCTGCTCTCAAGGACATGACATAGGTAATCATACAGCACTGGTCAAGATGTTAGGTCCTTGATCCTCATCTCCAGTACTGTTCTACACGATGGTATCTGTTGCTTGAAGGTGTAGATTGACTTTAAGACAGGATTACTCTTACTCCTGAGTAATCATTTCCTATTAGACAGTTACTCTCCCATGAGAGACTAAATTCTTTATTCCAAAGATTAAAAGAATAATTTATGTTAGTATTTATATATATATATATATATATATATATGATCACAAACATTTAAAGAATTTTAGGAATTTAAAAAAATCATTACTGCCTCTTTAAAAGCAAACAGACGAGGTTTTCAAGATTCTTATTTTATGAGAAAGAGAGAGTAACAGAAAACACCAAAATAATTTTAAATTGTCATTTGGAAAACCCACTTTGATACGTATGCACACATTTTACTGTTTTCATGTCATCTTAATGTGTTACAACGTAATGCTATATTTTAAATTATTCATCTCTTTAGTTAAAAAATACGATAGAAAATGATTTATCTCCTTAGTTAAAGATACGATAGAAATTTATTCATCTTTTTAGTTTAAAAAATATGACAGACGTAGCTGCCCAACTTTATCCTGCTGTGCATGCCTTATTCTATTTTTGACTCTTTATCAACAGAAGTAAAAAGAAATGATTTTCATAATAACATATTTCAAGGTACCTATCATAATGATAACTTAAATTTTTAACAAGTAATTAAAAACAAAATCTATTAATGCAAATTGCCTATTTTGATATTGGTTATCTAAAACGCTATATGGTTTTTTTGTTTGTAAACATAAGCAACTGAACATTCCTTTAAGATTGACCCATTAAAGTTGTTTTCTAAAATTTGTAATAACAATCATAATGTTAAGATAAGAGTATACTGAAAAGGATTGTTTACAAATAAATATGATTATAACTAAGTTAAAATAATATGTAACTTAAAAACATTTAAAGGTTAATTCAATACCCTAAGACATAATGCTTGATCTTATACAATATTTAAAGTATTGATCTGGTCTTAGTATTCATTCAGTATATGCACATTTAAAACCTGTTGTTTATATAATTCCTTGTTGTCTTCTGGTTCTTCCTGCTGTGTATAATTTATTTTACTCATGTGTAATAATATACATGTACATGTTAAAAAGAAGTATGATAAAAACATTATTTCCAAAAAAAGAAAATATTATTTAGTTTAGGCTCAACCTGAACTTTCCCTTCTCCTGGCTTAACAGGAATAAGCTACACTGTCTATCAGGTGTTTTCTTTTGTATGTATATACCTAATGAAAAAAAGCCGATTTTAGGCCACCTACTAATTTTAACCCCTTCTTTATGTTGTCCATTTACCGATGTAAAAGGTATGCATGCAAGAAAAAATGCTAGCATTGCATGAGTTATTACTGAAGATAAATACTCCTCATGACACCATTTAGACAACTGACCAGAGCCAAACAATAGCAGAGGGTTTGGTCTAGACCCAGGGTTCTCAGATGGGGCTGGCAGTGAAATTGTTATGCAGCATAGGCTTTACCTGAACTGTACATTCTCCTGGTTTGATAGGAATAAATTACCCAGTCTATGAGGTGTTTCCTTATGTGTACACACATTTACAAATCAGGTGGTTTTGCAGGCCATGGCATCATTTTGAACCCTTGCCTTGTGTGTCTGTTTCCTGATGTGAAATCTGAGTATGTGGCAGAACTACCCTGGAGGACAGTACAAGTTAGCAAGTACACTTCCTAAGAGAGTTTTAAGACACCTGAGAAAACTCTTACCCTTACATGATTTATTCCTGAAAATGTATGTCCATCATGATATAATTCAGACATCTGCCCAAACCTATTATCATGCCCAGGAGTCCTCATATGGACGTGCTATAGAGCCTCTCCTGAACCTACTGAGAACACTGGCCAAAAGAAAGTGACAGAATTACAGAGACAAGAGATTCCTAGATTGCACAGATGGTCAGAGGGTAGCCATAATCAAGATTTGGAGGGAAAGAATGCTTTTTCTCCCTAGAATTTTTACTCTGCTACTTGTTTTACAAAAGTCCAAGCACCTCCAAAACTAATGTAGCCTACAAGAACCTGTACCTGAGAGCTTTATCCAAAGAAAGGAACCAGAGTGAGAACATAGCATATCAGGGCTGGAAAACAGCAATATAAGATTTTTGTTTTTGTTTTGTTTTTTTTTTTGTTTTTTTTTTTTGAGACTGGAATAATATATATTGTACATAAATGATTAATAAATGTACATATGTGAATATTTATTTATTAAACAATTATTTTTCTCTTTTATTTTTCTTTTTTTCAACACAGGGTTTCTCTGTGTAGCCTTGGCCATCCTGGACTCACTTTGTACACCAGGCTGGCCTCGAACTCACAGCGATCCGCCTGCCTCTGCCTCCCGAGTGCTGGGATTAAAGGCGTGTGCCACCACGCCTGGCTATTTTTTCTCTTTTTAAAAGATTGTTTTCTGATACACTACATGCCAAAGTTTCCCTACCTCCTCTCCTCCCAATATAGTCCTCACCCCCACCCATTCCTCTGTTTCCCTTCAGAAAAGGGCAGGGCTCCCATGGATATCAACCAAATATGGCAAATTAATTTGCAGTAAGACAACGCACCTCCACTCCTACTAAGTCAGGAAAAGGCAAACCTTGGAGGAAAAGGAACCCAGAAGCAACCAAAGAGGCTGGGACAGCGCCCATTCCGACTGTGACTAGTCCTTTAAAGAGACCTCAATACAATACCTGCAAAGGACTTTATGAACTGACTGCTACTAATAGTTTCGACAGAGCTCTAAGGACAGGCTAACTCTCAGTTTTCTCCTGAAAGATGTTGGGAGTGAAAGACCATGGACTGTAGGAACCAGGAATCCTGGCTTTAAGGAGTACAAAGAGGAGAAGAACCAGGAATAAACACAGGAAGACCAGTCACACAGAGTGATAACTCAAAACCCTCAAGCATGTTTCTGACTGGAAAGGTGAGGGATGGTAAATAGGTCCTGATGTACATGATTAGACTGCCGCTCAGTTACTGAGGGAAGGGGCTTCTGTGTTAGAAGCAAATGGCCTAGGGTCAGTAGAAGGGAAGATGCCAGGAACCTCAAAGCCATGTTATTGAGCCAGCAAGCAGCACTCTTAGTGCACCTCATGTCAGTCTGCAGGTTCGCAGCAAGCAACCCATTGGGTTTTAAGGGGATAGGACCACAGTTCTTGAAGGTTGCGTTCCTGTTCAAGGCAATGTCAAGCTGAGAGACCTTCTGTGGATTGGAGGGAATTGTCTCCTTAGAGAAAGCATGGGCTCAGAATCCAGGCTCTGCTTCCAGGCCGGAGAAACTCCAGCTTTGTGCACCATGTGAAGTTTGCCAGATGACCTTCTCCGGGGCTGGAGAAGGATGGGCTTCCTATGGAGACAGGTCCTTAACAAGCTTGCTCAGCTCTGAGAGTCCAACCTGGAGTAGAATGGGATACTATGAGGCACACTGAGGCCAGGGAAAAGATGCCGGCCTTTGAGTAACAAGACTGAGGCAAGTCAGGGTTCCATGTGTAGCTAGTGGACTCCGGTGTCTACAGAGCAGAGGCCTGAGATTCACTGTTCCTGGTAGGGAGGTATTAGACCAGTGGGTCTCAACCAGTGGGTCTCGACCCCTTTGGGGATCAAACATCTTTTCACAGGGGTTGCATATCAGATAGTCTGCAAATCTTATGATTACATTAAGATTCATAACAGTTGCCAAATTACGACTAAGAAGTAGCAATGAAAGAATTTTATGGTTGTGGGTCACCACAGCATGAGAAATTATATTAAAGAGTCACAGCGTTAGGAAGGTTGTGGTCCAATGTACTAGGCTGAGGTTGTGAACTTGTAACCCTTATTTCCTGTAGCAGCACCCGCCACCCCTGGCGGGGAGTGGGTCCTAGGAAAGCGGAGAAGTGTACCTGACAGTTGAGAACTAAACTGCAAAGTGTTGGGGTCGAGGGTGTGAGATGGTACACGGAGGGGATGGAGGTAAGGCATGGTGGATGGGGTAGGAGTTACAGTGGGGGCTTCAGAAGCTCAGGCTTCAAAGCTCTGTGTGCCATAGACTGGGGGAGATGTGGGGGCTGAGGAAGACTAGGTCTTCGGAAAGTATAATAGGCATCAGACTCTCCCATGCTGGCTCCACTGCAGTGGGGGCCATAACAACCTGGCCCTGCTGTCAATCTTCAGAGCCTGCCCCTGGCCGGATGTGGGATGTGGCTTTCCCTTGCTTCCGGTGGGGAGGGGAGGAACTGGGTTTTAGTGCCCGTGGCGCACGGATAGCCACGAGGTGCTGCTCTCAATTAGCTGCCTGCAAGTTCTGAAAGAGTTCCACGGCCAAGGTAGGGACCCTGAGCGTTCACCAAAGGGTGCACACCCTACAGTAACCATGGGAGCGGCGCTTTCTTTCAGGAGTCAGTAGGCTTCTCCTGGAAAAATATCGGATGCATGCTTCAGAAAGGAGATGGGGACCCCGGGAACCCCGGTTTTGGAAAAGAACCCTGATACTCCAAATGGTGGCTTCTGTTTCACAGTTAAAGCAAAGCTTTGGCTTCTAAAAGAGTAAGAAGAGAACCTTGAACTAATACAAGTACACACTGACCTGCCCTGGCACTGGATTCTAAAATTTCCCCAGTCAGAGTGCAAAGCTAGGGAGGTGGACCGGACTTAATCACAACCAAAACAGGGAGTTAAAATTTTTAAAAAGGGAGATGTGAGCTTTAAAACGTGTTTTTAAAATACCCTTAAAAGTGAGATGAATCAAGAGAGTACAAGCATTGATCACTAAACCCCAAAAATCAGTTCTAAATATTTTGCTTGCAACCCCCACCCCAGAAAAATAAGACAGTGTAAAAAGCCAGGAGAAGCAGGGGGCTGTCCATGCCCAACAAGGGGTGGTGTGAGGGCTCAGGGAGTCTTAAGGAAGAGGGACTCTGAGGCTTAAGGTAGCCACACCCATCACGTGTAAGTAGGAGGGGCCATAAAGTGGGAGATACCATAAGGGTTAGGGTTGTTCAACACTAGGCCAAAAGAAGGAGCCAATAGAGGGAGACAGTATGAGGCTTATGTTAGCCAAGATCAGGCCTTGGGAGTCTGTGGGAGCCCTCAGCAGGAGAGACTATGAAGCTTATCCTAACCATGCTCTGCAAGTGGGAGTCACAGGGATGTATAAGTGGGTGGTCCTGTGTTAATTAGCATAGCCACGCCCTGCACGTGGGAGTCACAGGGAAGCAAAAGTGGGCGGTCCTGTGATAATTAGCATAGCCACGCCCTGCACGTGGGAGTCACAGGGGGCATAAGTGGGTGGTCCTATGATAATTAGCATAGCCACGCCTGGCATTTGGAAGTCACAGGGAGCCATAAGAGGGAGGTAGTGGGAAAATTAGCTTAGCCATGCCCTACATGTGGGCATCACTGGGAACCTTAACTGCAAGTTACTACAATGGTTAGGGTAGTGCTGCTCAGGACTTCAGAGCTCTAAGTGGGATGTAGCATGAGAATTAGGTTTGGGCAGCAGTAGGAAGGAAGTTGGAGCCAGAAGTGGGCAGTTGTGTGATGATTAGCATAGCCACACCAGCAAGTGGGAGTCACTGGGAGCCATAAGTAGGAGGTCCTGTGAGAATTAGCATAGCCACGCCCAGAACCTGGGAGTCACTGGGAGCCCTAAGTGGGAGATCCCATGAGGCTTAGGGTAGCCCAGCTCAGCATTTGGAAGTCAGAAGGAGCCATAAGCTGTAGGTAGTGTGTGGGTTAGGGTAGCCATGGCCAGCACCAGAAAGATAGCAAGGGAGCCTTAACTCCCAAGTATCACCAGGGTTAGGATAGTGCTGCTGTGCACTTGAGAGTAGTAAGTTGGAGATCCCATGAGGATCAGGTATGCCCACCACTAGGGAGTAAGAAGGAGCCAAAAGGAGGAGATAGTATGAGACTTAGTATAGCTATGCCCGGCACGAGGGAGTCCTTAGGAACCATAAATGGAGGCCCTGTGATAATGAGCATAGCCACGCCCAGCACGTGGGAGTCACTGGGAGCCATAAGAGGGATGTAGTGTGTTAAATAGCATAGGCATGCTCAGCACCTGGGAGCCACTGAGAGCCATAGCTGGGAGTTACTGCAAGGGTTAGGGTTGTGCTACTCAGCACTTGGGAACTGTAAGTGGGAGATACCAAGAGGTTTAAAGTTTCCCAGCACTAGAGAGTAAGAGGGAGCCACAAGGGGGAGATAATATGAGGATTAGCATATCCACACCCAGCACTTGGGAGTCACAGGGAGCCATAACCTGGAGTTACATTGAGGGTCCGGGTAGTCCAGGCCAGCAGTTGGGGGCCATAAGTGGGAGATATCGTGAAGATTAGGCTTGCCAACCAGTAGAGAGTCCATGCCTTAAGGGGGAGATAACATGAGGCTTAGGTTAGCCACGCCCAGCACTAGGGAGGAAGATGGAGCTATAAACAGGAGATACTCAGGGACTTAGCCACGCCCAGCACTTGTGAGGCCGGGCAGGAGTGGGGGGGGACACCAGAACCAGGAGATACCATGAGCCTTAGGGTAGTCCTGCACAGCACTTGGGAGCCATAAGTGGGAGATAGCATGAGGATCTGGGAGGCCCATCACTAAAGAGTAAGAGGGAGCCATAAGCTAGAGATGCTCAGAAGCTTAGTGTAGCCAAGCCCAGCACATGGGAGTCACGGGGAACCCTGAGTGGGAGAAACTATTAGACTTAAGGAAGCCCTGCTCAGCACTTGGGAATCAGAGGGAGCCCTGAGCAGGAGATACTGTGAAGTTAAGCGTGACCACACCCAGCATGAGGGAGATAGAGGAAGCCATAAACAAGAGATCCTATAAGTCTTAGGGTAGCCATGCACTGCAAGTGGAAATAAGAGGGAGCCTTGATCAGGAGATACTCAGAGACTTATTGTAGCCACACCAAGTCAGAGGGAGCCTTAGCTGGGAGATTCCATGGTACTTAGAGTAGTCCTGTGTAGGTTTTGGGAGCCATAAGTGGGTAGTATCATGAGACTTAGGATACCCACTCTGCAAGTGGGAGCCCTAAGCAGGAGATACTCAGAGACTTAGTGTAGCCACACCCAAGCTGTTGGGGTCAGAGGGAGCCCTAAGAAGGAGATAGTATGCTGCTTAGCTTCGCCACGCCCAGTACGTGGGAGTTACAGGGAGCCATAAGCACTAGGTAGTGTGAGAGAGCCAGAAGGAGGGAGTTAGAGAGAACCATGACCTGGAGATACCAGGAGACTTAGAATAGTCCTGCCCAGCTCTCAGCAGCCGTAAGTGGGAGGTATCATGAAGCTTAAGGTAGCCAAGCCCAGAGTTTGGGAGTCAGAGGGAGTCATAAGTGGGAAAATACTATGAAGCTTAAGGTAGCCACGCCCAGCTGGTATGGGTTAGAGGAAACATAATTTAGGGTACCCACACCCAGTAAGTGGTGGTCAGAAAGAACCATATACCCATGATATCCTGAGACTTTTATAGTTCCCTAAACTCTTTTAAACATCTCAAAGGGACCAGAGACAGAGCACATCTGAGGGATAGCGTTTGCATCGTATATCTGAAGCCCTAGGTTGAATATCCAGGGAGATAAAAACGTGGATCATTGAAAATAAATAAATAGGTGAAAGAGTTGAAGCCTTTCTCCAAAACCCTCATGCATTGCTAGAAATAAGAGGCTAATGGGAAGTTGATCAGAATGAGTTAAAAGGAAGTGATGAAATAGAGCAAGGGGTGAGGGAAGTGGGGAGAGTGTCATTCACATACAAGGGAAAAAAGACACATGAAAATGTGGGATCACTTCCAAAAGAACAGAGCCACTTAAATCCTAGTACCTGTGTAGTACAACTTGGCCATTTGGCCTGACTAGCCACAGTCACTGTTCCCAGGGTGTTTTCAGCCCAAGAGGGCAAAGATTAGTGTTGTGAGTTTCAGCATCTCCCCCACATCTTGGTGTGTGTGTGGAAGTAATCTGTTTTGTCTGAGTGCATATGTATGTGTGTGTGTGCCCCAGTGTGTGACTGCATGCTTGTGGAAACCAGAGGCCAACTTAAGGTATTTTTTTCCTGGGAAGTCTCCATCATGCTTCTGACATGGGGTCTCTTCATGGCCTGGATCTGGCAAGTAGGTGACCTTTGCTGGTTGCTGAGCCCAAGAGATTACTTCTGTCTCACTCTAGCACTGATAACACAGTTCAATCCACCACACACAGTTTGATTTTAAACACGGATTCTGGATCTAAAACTCAGGACCTTGGGTTTGCACGGCAAGCTCATTGTGGACTGAGCTACCATCGCAGTCCAATCGCCATGTCTATATATTTCAGTCCAGAGGTAACATTCCTCGTTTGATTATGTAGGGCCTGGTGAAAAGGAGGGTGATGGTTCTGTGGCTTTTCGGGGAGCTAGGAAAGGAATGTCAAGGATGGTGGAAGACACCAAAGAGCATTATAGAATTCAAAGCTATCCGCACCCAGTCGTTTTCAGTACACTGAGGCCTCTGATGCTCTTATCCAGGCCCCTGCACATTTTATAAGGCAAGGAGGTTAGAACAGTTCCAGGTATGAGTAGAACTGAGGGTAGTCCGATACCTATGTAAGTCAGACTTAATGTAAGCTGGTGAGAACAGGAGCCCAGTGTATGCTCACAGCAGTGTTTCTCCTGTAAATGTGGGAAAAGAATGTTAAGGAAAGTCAGGATGTTTTCTGTTCTAGGAGGATGAGTTATTCTTTCTATATTGATCACGCAGTAACTTATTAAGACTGTAGTTTCCTCTAACCAGCTAGCTCCCTCACATCTGCCGCAGAGAGACTGTGGTTTACTTTTAAGCTGGAAGCACTATGCTGGGCAGATTCTGAGGTCCTGTCATCTTAGTACCTTTAAAAACACACATAAAAACCAATCACTTGGTAATCTGGGGACTCTCGGGGGCTGCTTCTGCTCCTGTTACTACAGCAGCCACATACTCAGAAGCATCTTGCCTTAACATGAACTCCTTTCTCTCTTCTCCTACTGTCCTCTGCTCAGCTGCTTTCCTCCTCTCCCCTCTTAATCTTTCACATCCAAGTCCAGGAACCTAGAACCCCGCCCTCCTCTGTTCTACCCACCCATAGGCTTCAGCAACTTTAATTACCCAATCACGGGTAATCGGGAAACATTCCTTATCATTACATGGTTACAGGAGATAGTTCAACATTCATAGCAATGCCCATGTCCAGGAGGTCACCAGATCTCAAGTACTGTAATAAGCATTTGGACCTACTTCCAACACCTCCCCCTTTCTGTCTGATTAAAAGGGCCATTCTAAACTAAATGTAGTAAAAAATAATTATGGAACAATCATGGAAAACAATAGGTAAGACTTATATACATAATGTCTAGTTAAAGGGTAGTTGGCAACCTTAAAGAAAATATTATTTATCCTATTTAAGTGAGCCTAACATTTTGTATCTAATTTATTCTCTATCCAATCTTGTGTCTATGAATCTAAAACACCTATCTAGATCTTAAAGCATCTTCTCAACTCCCAAGCAACTAACCATAATTGTGTAATAGACTATTTGGCCTTCAACACTGCCATAGGCTTGTGAAGGAAATAAAATTAATTACCTTAATAAAGAGGAAGTGCATGCTAGCAGCTTCCTACAATAAGAAATGACAGAGACAGTTCACTGATTGGACAGCCACACAAAAATTCGATAGTATTGGAGCATCATCTTTAGCCTTTTGGTAAAGTATAGCTGACAGATATATCTGGGAAGGAAGAACTATTTATGATTTGCTTACCCTGTCTTGGCATAATCGGCCGTCAACACAACGTACAATCCAGCTTGCTCATTTTAGGCAGAATTCTGGCTGTGTTAGGAAGAAGGGCATTTCTTTGTCCAGTGGCTTTTTTGGTACATTTGAAACTATCTCCATATGGAAGTTCTTTGATGCTCATCATCTTTGAGACAGGCTGCTGGGGGTGTTTCCAGGAGCTGATATGTCTCATTGTCAAAGAACCTTAAGTTAATGAAATGTCATTAAGTGCCATTTTCTGTAGGTATCCAAGGTGTTTGAAGGCCACCTATTTTTTTTCGTTTTTACATAAGCTATCTATACAATCATATCTATTTATTAATCCTAGGATGGATATTTCTATGATAAATTAGACTAGTATCTGACTTGACCATGAGTTGACGAGATAACAATTAACTTGCATTATTTAATTTTTCTAAATTGTTTATAATAGCATCTTTAAAATTACCAGAAGTAAACATTGAATTATAAGTGAGTTGTATGGGTACAAAGCATATCAAAGTAGGAATGTGTTTTGGTGTGTGTGTGTGTGTGTGTGTGTGTGTGTGTTTCTGTGTGTGTGTGTGTGTGAGAGAGAGAGAGAGAGAGAGAGAGAGAGAGAGAGAGAGAGAGAGAGAGAGAGTTCATCAGAACTAAAAGGACAAGCCTGCTGCCCAGAGCAGTAGAAAATGCATTATCATTTTAAAGTCAACTTTAAACTCACTTAAGCATATCCTCGCATCTTTACCATGGGTTTTCTATATTTGTTGCAGCTGTTTTCATCCCACCCCATTCTACATATGGAATGGATGGTTCTGCCTCTCAAATGTAAGAACGGGAGGGAGCCTTTGAGTTTTGCGACCTAACTTAGGCTGGCATGTACTCACATTTAAAGGGACCTAACTTAGGCTGGCATGTACTCACATTTAAAAGGGGCCTAACTTAGGCTGGCATGTACTCACATATAAAGGGGCCTAACTTAGGCTGGCATGTACTCACATTTAAAGGCTGGCTGCCCAGAGCATTGTGACACCTCACCTCAGTCAGCATTCTAGAGCATCTGTCTGTGGGAGGCATGCAGCTTGCATGTTCTTCTCCCAGCCTAGCTTTGGGTCCTCATATTGGTAGGTGGGATAGCCCTATTCAGCCAAAATGCCACTTGTCATGATTGCTCTCGGTGGAAGCCCTATTTTCTGCTTTTGTTTTAATTCATTATAAATTTACTCAGATTACATCCCATTGTTAATCCCCTCACTTGCATCTTCCCATTCCCACACCCTCCCTCTTCTGCCCTATTCCCCTCTCCTAGCTCACTGGCAGAATGGGACCTGCTCCCCCAATATATGACCAAAGCCTCTCAGGTCTCATTTGGATAGCCTGCTTCCCCTTCCTCTGTGTGCCACCTGGCCTCCACACCTAGGGGAAGGGATCAAACTGTGGGCACCAGAGTTCCTGTCAGAGGCAGTCCCTCCTCCCCCCTCAACTTGTAAGGAAGCCTTATTTTCTAAGGAGACTGGCTGACATTTTAGGGCAGTGTGACATCATCTTTTCCTTACAGAAATCTAAGATTGATGAGTAACCATCCTCTAAGTCAGTTAGGACATTATTATCCACTATTAAGAGAAAACTTGCATAGTGACTCTAACGAAAATTTTGTCATTTTTGAATACTAGACTGTCTTTGTAAGTAGCTTATCAGCAGGGAGTCGTGCTCTGACATACTGTGTAGGTCCAGGCCTGTGGAGAATGTACAGAGACCTGCCAGTCTCTGCCTCCTTTGTGTTGGGATTAAGGGCATGTGCTACCACAGCCCGTGTTCAGATATGTCACCTCAATGCCATATCATTTTAACTCAAAACATTTCAAACAAAAGTCAAGCAAAGGAACAAGAGATCCTAGTTTCAGGCCAGTTGTTCTATCTCATATTCCAATATCATGTCCTGCATATATATATATATATATATATATATATATATATATATATACATACATACATACATACACACACATACATATATACATATATACATATATATATATATATATATATATATATATATATATATATATTTTTTTTTTTTTTTTTGGAATTTAGTTGTTGCTAAAATGGACCAGTGCACCCTCTCTGGAAATCGCTGACAGACAGCTTGCAGTTAGAGAGCCCTGACCTCTAGCTGCTATCACCTTACCTAGTTTCTTTTGGCAGAGTTCTTTTTCCTCTTCCTCCGTTATCATTGTTTGTAACTTAGCATTCCGTTCTTCAGTTCCCTCCCTACTTTCAGTTCATTTTGAACTTTTGTAGAGAGGGCACATAAACCCATGATCAGCATTGCAAACAGTGCAACCAGGTTAGTGACAACAACACACAACGAAGTCAGCAAATATCCAAGCCCTCTCTGCCATGACACTGGCCTTGAAACTGTAGTTCTAGGCCTAACCGTTTCTAGCATGTTTCAACCCTGAAGCTCTGCCTGTAGGCTTTGGTTCAAGAGAGATCATATCAGCCTCTGTTCCCTAACCCTGTCAGCTATGTTGGAAGCAGCAGCTTCGCTTAGAGAGCAGCACCATTTATTAAATACATTCTACTTTGGTTCCCTACTCTTTGGCTTGGAAACCATCTTCACTCAGGATTTCTCAGGCTTTAAAATTACATTCAACTCCTGCATTCGTTTACCATTAGCGTAGAAAGAAGACTTATTCTTTCTGTATTAATCACACAGTAACTCAAGAAGGCTGTAGTTTTCTTAACCAGCTCGTTCCCCCCAAAGACTGACATAGTGAGACTATGGTTAATTTTGAAACTATAAGCACTCTGCTGGGCTTCTTACCTAATGTCTTTAAAATACATATAAAAAGCAATCACTTGGCAATCAGATGAATCCCTGGGGGGCTTCAGATCCATCAGTCTGTTCCCACAGCCATATACTCAGCACCAGCTTGCCTTATCTAAACTCCTTTCTCTCTTCTCCTACTGTCCTCTGCTCAGCTGCTTTCTCCTCTCATCTCTGGAACCCCAACTCGGGGCCTAAATTCTCCCCATTTCTCTTTTACCCAGTCATAGTCTTCAGGACATTTATTTCGCTATTCAGAGTAATTGGGGAACATTCCTCATCACCACATGGTTATGGGAGATAGTTGATCACTTATAAGAATGCCCTTGTTAAGGCACTGATATTAGCATTTGAAAGCATAGTTGGACCTTCCTCCAACACTTTGCAGTCTAGAAAAATGCTTACAGGGCATTATTTTCCTGATCCAAGTCACTGTTACCTAAAGTACTGCTTTCTATTCCTGTCCACAGCCATCATGCCCAGAGGAAAAAAGAGTAAGGCCCGTGCTCGTGAGAAACGTCGCCAGAACCAAGATGAGGCCCAGGGGCTAAATGATGCTCAGGCAAAGGCAGCAGAGAAAGGAGAGTCACTTGCCTGCTCTGACCAAGCTTCAGGAGATGCTGGGCCAAGTACTTCTACTGCTGGCTTGCCACAGGGCAAGGCGCCCACTACCAGTGCTGACATGCCTCACAAAAGGTCTGGTAAAGGAGCAAAGGGCCAAAGAGAGAAAAATGGTAGTTCCTTTATGGCCCCATTATCCACTGGAAGCAAACAGATGGATCTTTTATCAAAGAAGGCAGCATTGCTGGTATCATTCTTGCTCTGCAGGTACAAAATTAAACAGCCTGCAAGGAGGGCAGATATGCTGAAAGTTATCAATAAAAGGTTCAAGGAGCACTTCCCTGAGATCTTCGAGATAGCCCGCCGTCGACTGGACATAGTGTTTGGCATTGAGATGGAAGAAGTCCAGCCCAATGGTGAGGCCTACATGCTTGTCAGCAAGCTAGATTTCAAGGATGATGGGAGTAGCTGCACTGAGCTGGGTGTTCCCAACAGGGGCATTCTGACTCCCCTCCTAAGTGTGATCTACTTAAATGGCTACATTGCCACAGAGAAGGAGGTCTGGCACTTCCTGAATATGTTAGGAGTCTATGATGAGGTCCCACACCTCATCTTTGGGAATGTAAGGAAGCTCATCACTGAAGATCTAGTGGAAGAAAAGTACCTGGAATACTGTCAGATTCCTGACAGTGACCCACCATGCTATCAGTTCCTATGGGGTCCAAGAGCCTATGCTGAAACCAGCCAGGCAACAGTGAAGGACTTTTTAGCTAAGATCAGTAAAGCCATGCCCAGTGCTGCCTTGTCTCCTTATGAACAGTCTTTGATTGAAGAGGTAGAGAAAATCCAAGCCAAATCTGCATACAAACCCGAGACCAAAGACAAAGCTAAGGGACATTCTAAGAGCAAGTTGAGTGATCCTGCTCCCTAAGGAGATCAAGGGCAGCCGCCCCTCCCATGTGACTGAAAAGGTCTACTCATCATTCAGCAGATACGTTGTTGATAAAGTTATGGGGTGTTTTAGCAAAAATGTAAACTTGGGATTAGAATATATGTTGACAAACTTTGAAGACTGTGCCTTTCTTTCTGTTCATCAAGCTGAATGTTCAAATTTTGTATTCACTTAAACTACAAACTGGAACATGGCATTTATAGAGGAAAAATCTTGGAAACAGAAAAAAGTATGTAACAGAAATCATTGAGAGTGACTAGAGTAAATGTTGGTCATTTGTAGATTTGTTTACTGAAGTTACCTATTTCAAACTTAGAAATGTATATTTGCATTTGTTTTTGATATTAAAGAATGCGAGAGAAATTCACTCACAGTGCATCAGATCTTCTTTTCAAGGCTTTGCACTACCTAAACATTACACATCCAGTCTTGGGAAGTCTTCTGGCTTTATACTGAAGATGTTTATGGAAAGTAGATGGAGCATCTGCCCATTCAGTGGTAGATTCTGGAAGAAGCTCTCATTAAGCATGAGTATGGGAACTGATCCTCTTCCCACTGAGGTAAGGAATATGTTTCTGCGGCATTGGGCAGATAATATTTTGAAATAACTTTTTGAATGAAGTTTTAGATAGTTTCTTTTATTGCTATTGTAATGGTGAATATTCTGTGGCATCTGATTTAAACATGTAGAAATATAATCTCAGGTGGATGATGATCGGTGAATCAAATCATGCTTATAATAATGATGCTCACATTTTATGAAGGTCAGACAAGGCACCTAAATTCCAAAGTGCTGTCCACTCAGTACTGTTTTCTCAGTCCAACAAGAAGAAACCCCTCAAATTAATTTCTCATTGTTGCCCAGTTTGACCTGTGTAGGTACAACACCCGTCTTCTGTGGGTCTCTGCACCTATCTCCATCAGCTGCTGAATGAAGACTGTAGTGCTTGTCTCCTGTCTGCAAGCATAGCAGCCCTTCATTTAAAATGACAGGGGTTGGCTCTCTCCCATCCCGTGGGTCTCAATCTGGGCCAGTCATTGGTCTGCCATTCCCTCAATCTCTGCTCTTTCTTTATCCCTACACCTCCTGTTGGCGTTGACACAATTTGGGTCAAAAGTCAGTGTGTGGGGTGGGGAGCCATGTAACTGTAGATGCTGAGCTGGCACAAGAGTGAAGTTGAGGTGTGTCCTAAGACTGAAAATTTTCACCTTGAGAGAGGCAGAGGCAGATGTTGGTCCCTTCTTTTGCTGTTCTGGGCCTGCCTGTCCCAGTTCATGTAGTCCACCTCTGGCACCCTTGAGGTGGTCACATAGCCCTGCGACCAGGTTAAAGTATAAATGTCCTCTCTCGTTACAAGGTATTGTTCTGCAAGCATTCCTCTTCAGGCAACTGAGGCATTGTCAGCACCCTGGCTCTAGCCAACGATGTACATTCACCCTGAAAGCCTCCACCTCTACCCTAAAGGTTTAAATAGCGTCTGTTCCACCCAATGAAATGAGTTGTTTCACTGAAGCTGTCTCCCAAGAAGGCTGTTTTACAGGCCGTGCAGCTAAGCTCCTCATTAATGTGTATAATCAGAATGGGTTGACCTGTTATAGAGTGTAATGGCCACAAGCCTCAGTTTTGAGAGGAGGGCTATATTTATCAACATAGTCTCCAGACAGGGGCACACTCTCTCTGACTTTAGTGTCTTATTCGTCTTTTTTCTTCCTGGAGTGTTGGGAAAATCCTAATAGACGTTCTGCTTGTATATCAACAGGTATTATGAAACAAGTTAGCCAGTGCTTGTTGAAGAGCCAGTTGTAGGGCGTGATGGGACTAGATCAGGTAATGATAGAAATTTCAGCTGACTGTCCATCTCGTAGTCTAGTTAGAGGAGGAAGAGGGCTGCCAAAAAGATTTCAAGTGGAGAAAGTCCCTCTTTGTGAGGAGTACATCATAGGAGCCCAAAGGGAAGGAAGACAACCAACCTCATTTGGACTAATTCCTGTAAAAGCCTCTTTTTTAAGCATAAAATCTGTTTTTTCTGTTTTTTTAATTTTTAAAATTTATTCATATTACATCTCAATGGTTATCCCATCCCTTGTATCCTTTCATTCCTCCCTCAGTCCCATTTTCCCCTTACTCCCCTCCCCTATGACTGTGACTGAGGGGGACTTCCTCCCCCTGTATATGCTCTTTGTTTTTCAATCTGAATAAAAGCTTAACATCGTCTAAGGTGGCCATATTATAATCTCCTGCACAGATTATCTCTCTCTTGTAAATTTTCTCAGGATCTTAAAAAAATTTTATTGTATAAGTAAATTATTCATATTACATCTCAATCGTTATCCCCTCACTTTTATCTTGCAATTCCTCCTCCTTTTTTCACACTATACACCTTCCCTAGATATGTGACAGAAGAGGACCTCTTCCCCCGTGTATGGTCCCAGCCCTTCCTCTGAGTGCCACCAGGCCTCCTGATCCAAGCGAAGTGGCCAAATAGGGGACACCAGAGTTCATGTCAGAGTCAGTCCCTGCTCTCCACACAACTGTGGAGAATGTCCTGTCCATTGGCTAGATCTGAATGGGGGACCTAGGTTTACTGCATGCATTGTCCTTGGTTAGCACAGTAGTTTGAACAGAACCCCTCCCCCCACCCGGGGTATAGATCCTAAGCCTAACCACTCCACAGATTTCTCAGGATCTCATTGTTTCTTTGAACACATTCAGGATATAGCACATTATCTTCTGCTCCTGGGAATGGGAAAACACAGCCTGGTAACAGGAAGAGAGAAATTATCCTTTGGGAAGCATCTGGAACCCAGGTCTGATCAGCGTGAAATTGCAGGCAAACCCAGCCTGTCCTATCCACAGGGAGCATTCTGTGGTGGACTACCACCTAGACCCGGAGGCTTGTAGCAGGAAGGCCTCCAGAGAAGCAGGAAAAGGACTGCAATTCACAGCCGCAGGCTGAATAGTTCTCAGCAATTCTTCCTCAGGCTGCAAACATTGACTTTTGAGCTGAAGTTAGCACTTCAACTATACCACTCTCCTTTTTCTTCCTCCTCTTGCAGTTTTCTTGAGGCCTGGGTCCTTTGGTGACTACCTTAGGTTTCTTGGGGACCAGCTTCATTCTAGCCTCCACCAATGTGTTAGGAATTTTTTTGTTGTTGTTTAGAATATGAATGTCTCCATAGTCTTAAAGAAACCTCCATTTTCTTGCCATCCATACTCAAATTATGATAAGAGCACTAGTCTCAGAGAGTGTTTTTGAGACACATCATTAATAGGAGGCAGGGTAGCCAGCAGGGAAAGCCCTGGGCAGGATTTTCTTGAGGGTTTGATATGCTTAGAAGTTGGCAGGCAGAGGGAATGGTGGTATGAAGTCTTTCGTTGAGGAAACATTTGATTCCATAGGATGGTCTGTGTTGGCTCCTCAGTAACTGGGTCCAGCATAAAAAGTGCATTTTCCTCATCGAATTCTTCCTGGGGTCGTTCTTGTTATAAGTATCCTGGCATTTTCAGACAGACCTGGAAGAGAATAAAGACAGCAAAGATAAGAATGTATGCATTCTTAGAATTTTGCACAGGCAATTTTTTTGTAATTAATTAATTTATTTATTTATTCACTTTACATCTAGGACATAGCCCCCTCCCTCTTTCACCCCTTCCACCCCTCCCCCTCCTTGCCTTGCCCCTCCTGGCCCCACCTCACCTCCTCCCTGCCCCAACTCCCCTCCCTTATTCCTCAGAGACGGGGCTGCCCCCCTACCCATACATCCCAGCTCAGCAGGAGCGAGTTCATCATCTTCCCCTATGGCCTGGCAAGGCAGTCCTGTCAGGGGAAAGCTATCAAAAATCAGGCAACAAAGTCCATGTCCCCATACTAGTAGACCCATGCCTGAGCTACCATCAGCTACATCTATGTAGAGAGCCTAGGTCCAGTCCATGCATGGTCCTTGATTGGTGTTTCAGACTCCACAGGCCCCTCTGGGCCATGGTTAGTTGGCTGTGTTGGTCTTCTTGTGGAGCTCTTGTCATCTCTAGCTAGGTCTTTTCATCCTTCTCCCCCACTTTCCCGCTAGACTCCCTTACGCTTCTTGAAAGAGATGTAGTACCTCTAAGAACAGTACAGCCTTATGACCTGCATACTGTTTTTTATTTTAATCATACAAAAATTTATCCCAGTGCTCAGTAGCTACATGTGTCTAGTAGAAATCATATTGGATGGTATAGGGAATATACTCATTACTGTCAAAAGTGTCACAGAAACTGCCCAAAACACACACCCAAATATTGAAAATACTCACTAAGAAACATAATCAAAGAAATGATAGAAATCAACTATTCCAGGATGAAATAAATGAGACAGTAAAGATCTGTAATTATTAAATTACAGCATTTGCCCTTTTCTTTTTCCTCCCTCCAACCTTTCACATGTACCCTTCATGCTCTCATTCAAATTCATGGTCTATATTCCTTTAATTGTTATTGGTTTTTGTGTGTATGTGTGTTTGTGTATGCTTGCCTGTGTGTATCCCTAAATAAAAAAATACAATCTTCTCATAGTTTTAAATTGTCTACAGTCTTATTAAGGTCAATAACTCAGAGATTAAAAAAGAAGGCAAAATATGTTGGGTGGTATCATTCTGGTCAAGCAGGAACTAGAAAATAAAATATTTTTAATACATTACACATTTAATACTTTACTACATTATCTTTTATACGATAGACTTTGTAGAAAAGTCTATGTCATCAAATGTTCCATTGAGCAAAAGTGTAGGAACCGGGCCCGACTGGGATGCCTGCCTGTCTTGCTGTTTCATGTCCTGTTTCTAGCAGCTTCCATGTCTGTGTTTATCTTGGTTAGCTAGTCATGTTTACTGCTCTGAGAACACGCCCCTCCCTTCCTCGAGACTTTTCCTCCTGTGTGCGATTACCTCCTGAGGGATTTCACCTGGGAGGAGGTTTCCTGTTTTGCTGCCTATAAGAAGGCTCTTTGGAACTCTAGGAAAGAAGAATAATAAACCACTGCCGCGGCTGCTGCTGCGCTGCTGCTCTCTTAGCACGAAGGACCCGCTGTGTTATATTCTATATAGACCACCTGTTGCCAAAAGATGGCCAGCCAGGGTTTCATCATAAGGTCACTTATCACATTTCATCTACTATATTAAGTCAAAACTGCTCCGTGGTCTTGAATGTTTCCCTGGCCTGGACTACATACCAAACTTCTAGCCGTTTTTTCCTTGATGGGTATCTATCTTGCACAACTCTCTATATTGTGCTATCCACTTGGGATCATTCTTCCCACCCAGAAGTGCTTTCACAAGGGTAATGTGAGCAACTTGTGCTTGTGAGAGTGACATGAAGTCAGAACAGCTTGAAAAGCAACAGAAGACTATCAGAACTGTATAAAATGTTCAGGTTACACTCATCAGGTTAAGAGGAACCTTGAGAAACAAAACAGGAAAATCACATGCTATAACAGTTAATAGGTCAATTCTGTCTGGTAAAGGCGTAGAACTACACAGGAAAATATCCAGATGAAGACTAATAGGAAAACCAGATTGAGATTGGGAAGGTTATTTTTTAACTCATTGATATAGAATTTTGTATATTTATGCAAAAAAGTTTAATTTTGATACATTGGTATAGAATTCAAATTTAAGATTATTCTTCATACACATTATATACATTTCTACTCTAATATGAGGTATTTCACCCATACAACTCAAGTAAAATACAAAGTTTACCTGCCTCTGCCCCCTGAGTGCTGGGATTAAAGATATGCACCACCATGCCCAGCTACTAGCTTATTTTTATCTCAAGATGAATTATTCTAGGTTCAACAGATATGATTCTACAGATAGATAAGGTAAAAGATTTAGATAAGGTCTTCAAAAACCTCAGAGGCCTATAGAATATGGACATTTAAAGATGTTTGTTTTACTGTTTTAAAGATTTCAGGTTAACTTCTGGCAACACCTAGCCTACCTCAAAGAAGATGATGAGCATCAAAGAACCTCATTATGGAGATGCCTTCAAACGTTGCTACTGGGCAAAATGTCCTTAGTTTAAGTTTTGAATTTCACAAAACAAAGAGAATCAGTGATTGTTCCTGGTGATTTAGAATCAATGGCATTGGAGCAAAGATTTCTATTGAGATTTGAACAAATAAATATGAACAAGAAAAAGAAGAATGTGAATGATATTAAATTTTGTTGCCTTATGATCTATATTTTTAGCTACAATTAAGAGAACTATATGGACTTTTTAGCTTATTCAAGAATATGAGAGAAATTGAATCATAATAAATTAATGAATTGTCTCATTTATTTAGGCGCAGACATTAATTTGACACCTGATATGGAAAGATAGGGGAAAAAGAACAAGACCCTGCCATAGGCTATAAAAATAAGCAACACTTAGTCTCTTTTGAGATGTTATAATGTAATACCCAATCTCAGAGTATTTATAAATTAAATTTTATTTGAGTCAATTCTTGTGCCTAGAGGGTTCAATAACCTGTAGTTCATCCCCTGATGTGTCAAAACATTGGAGAGAAATGGAAAGTAAAATGATAGTGTGCTAATTGAGCCAAGGTATGGTATGCCTTTATAGTGGCCCAGTTCTGTAGGAATAAATTCAGTCATACGAGGCCTAATCTATTCCTATGACAGTATTATGAAGAAGGAATCTACATAACTTGACAACCCATCACTAACTCCCATTCTATATTTAGTTTCTACTCCTTCAACCCAGCCACACTATGAGCTGAGCTCCTAGTGTGTGATACTTTGGTGGGTACCATTATTACTGTAAACAATCAAATAAAAGGATGCTTTACATAGCAATAAGTCACATTTAGGAGCAGACTATATGCCTCATCTGTGTAGAATTCTGTTGCCCTAACCAAAGTACTCCCTGAGAACTGAGTGTGCTCAGATGTTGGCTTTTGTGAAGGCCTAGCCTTTTCATCTTTATCATAATCTGTTCCAAGTACTTCCCAGCATAGACCACCCTCCAAATCTAGAACCTAGCCTGAAGCTCATCTCCTCACATTTTTCTTTCAAGTATCTCTGTAACTATAACATCGAACATTCCAATTCTCTAGCTTATTTCTTCAGACTCAAATCCTTGTGATGGCAACAAGCACTTCGAATAAAGTGTTTTTGAACCAGAAAATTTGAATCACTTGGATGATTTTACTACATTTGCAAATTTCTAACCATATAACTGGGGAAGTAGAATCAAATTTGATGCAGAATATACTTGTTTTGATGATATGAGCCTGTAGAGAAAAGGAGTTAACGAAGTGTCATATATTTACAGTAGAATTATCATGGTACTTTTGAGACATCTTAAAGAAATGTACAAATGAGTTAGTGTACATCAGTGGCAAATAGTCAAACCTACATTTATGAATTGGAAATGAGGAAAGATCTTTGAAGTCACTATGTCATAAAAACCATTGAACATCCCTGTTTTTGCCTAAGGGAGGAAAATTACTTCTTAGCAAATTATATGATCTGGATGCATTCCTTTAAATTTTTTCATGTACTTGAAGCATGTTCCAAGGCTTGCAATACTAAAGGGTTTTCATTTTTGTTTGAGGCTAGTGAGAAACCACTGGAGTCACTAGCCTTGGAAATAATTTATGTAGTTCTCCCAGGACTCTGGTTAGTTTTCTTGAGAGGATTAAAAGAAATAGAACTCCACTTCATCTCAGTGTCTAGATTCCTGTCTTATGATGTGATATATCATGTGCTTCCAAGATAATGTACTCAGGCGGCCTTACCAGAGTCACGACAAGGATGGTATCATGTCCTTGAACTCCAAGAACTAAGAGGCAAATAAACCTCCTCTTTTACAAACAATCAAAACTGAGAATTTTTTTCTATAGTAACAGAAAATAGATTAATGCAGCTGACATGCTTTGTTTGAATTAAAAGATAATCTACAATCTTACTTTCATTTCTTCTCTCAGAATTTACCCAAGGGGAAACGTCTAGGTTTTTCTTGTGCCTAATAGCACATGTGGATGAATCCTGTGCATTTAGTTGTGTTTCAGTTTGTGAGGCTTACAAGTCAAAGATATTCTCCAAGCTTTCAGTGTTTTTCAAAATGGATGAAACACATATGTACCCATTATATGACTACAAATCTTGCATATGTACAAACTAGGACACAACTGTACGCTGGTTAGGAGGTGGAGCATATGGGATCCAATTAGCTCAAGAAGGCAGAGCTCTATGGGATGGGATTAGAACTTTAATTACGAGGACGCCATCATAGTTAGAACACCAAGAGAGATGGTTACCTTTGATTCAGGAAGAAAGTCTTTGCCATACACCAAGTCTGAGTTTATATTTCCTCCTCTCTTGAACTGAGAAAAACAATTTTTTTTTTTTTTTGCTGTTCAAAACTGAAGCTAGGGGCTGGCATGATGCCTTCTTGGCTAAACAGTGGGAAAAAAGGACTGCTCACTAAAATTGCCTTCTGATTTCACACACACACACACACACACACACACACACACACACACACTAAAACATAAGAAAAATAAAAGAAAATGAATTGACTTAGGCTTTCTCATATTTATAAAATATATACTCCATTTATACATTATAAATATGCATATAGCTATACATAAATTATACAAGCAAAAATATTTTCCCTCAATATAGCTTTCTCCATAATTGTGAAGTGCCATTAAGCTGGAGACTCAGGAGCTCCTATTACTAAGATTCAAGGCCACTTGATGTATTAGTGCATATTTGAAAGCAGGAAAATCATCCCTTGATTTTCCCCTTGGAGCATAGTTATATAGAAAGAGTTCTCTCTCCTACTTAGCTTTACTCAGTTTACTGAATCCATTGCTAATATTACATGACGTTACCTTCACAGAAACACCAATAATAATATTCCATATAATATATTTGGACATCTTATGTTCTGGTCAAGCTGAGACATAAAAATTCACATTCACCATCAACATACACAACACACACACACACAGTTATGCTTTGGTTGTACATCTTTTTTCCGCATTTGCTAACAAAAAGTTGCATGACTCTATTCAGGTTCTGGGTTTAAAGGAATTTAAATCTTCCTTTTGGGCACACTACATCCAACTTTTCCACCTATCTCTATTCTGCACATCCGTTTCCAGAGTCTAGCCTAGTGAATCTTCTTGACAATTCCTTCCATGCACCCTCACTAACCAGCCAGATCTAACCCAGGTCCTACACCCACCCATTACCCTAGTCTTGTCTAGAGAGTCCTGCCTGTTGTGACAGTCAATCTCTAGACTTCCTTGAAGATTTGCCTTGCTTGCCCATTAACCACAGCACATCCCACAAAATCCAAACTATCTACTAGGCAATATATATCTGCACATCCCAGGCTTAGAAAAGAATAAATACCTTGCACACCAGCTTACACCCCCCTGTCCCCAATAACTTCATTCCTCCTAAGTCATGTCTAATCTCTAGGCCCAATTTGCCCATAAATCCTCTCTTGACCCAAATTGCCCTGTTTACACCAAATGAAAAATCAATTTAACAAACTACATGAAAAATTTCTTCACAGAAGGGCAAACAATGTGAAAGAACAAGCCAGTATCTCCTTTCAAAACCTACAAGTTGTGTAAAAATATTTGCTAATGAGAATCATCTAGATTAACCCAATATACAAAATTTAAAAGAACAATCCTAAACCTCACCAAAGAATTAAAAGAGTTTAAAGAAACAAAGAAACGGCTCAATGAAATTAAGGAAAGAACTTAAAGAGAATAACTGCCTGAGTGATGCTCAAGAAAACACAAACAGAAGGCTGATGGAGGTGAAAAAGTCAACTCAGGAAATAATAATGGAATTCATTTAAGAAATCCAAATATTGTAAAGGGCTAAAGCTGAAATAAATATGGAATTGAAAACCCCAATAGTTCAGCTAGAAAATGAAAAGATATTTCTTACATATAGAATGGCTCAAGCATAGAATGGAACCCAGGACTCAAAGATAAACTGGAAGATCTAAAACAAATAAAGAAGGAATATGAAAAAAAATTTACAATACAGGAAAGGAACATACAGGAAATGTAGGATATCATGAAAGGACCAAACAAAGACTTAACAAAGAAATATCGCTACAGACCAATTTCTCTCATGCATATTTTTCTCAACCTTCTTTTTTTATTTAATTGATTTATTCAGATTATATCTCAATTGTTATTCTTTCACTTGTATCCTCCCATTCTTCCTTCCCTCCCTCTTTCACCCTATTCCCCTCCCCTAGGTCTGTGACAGAAGGAAACCTCCTTCCCCACCATATGGTCACAGCCTATCAAGTCTCATCCTGGTAGTCTGCTTATCCTTTCTCTGAGTGCCACCAGGCCTCCCCACCAATAGTAAGTGGTCAAACTACTGCACCAACCAAGGACAATACATGCAGTAAGCAATGAACCCCTATTCAGATCTAGCCAATGGACAGGACATTCTCCAAAGTCGTGTGGAGAGTAGAGACTGATCCTCATGAATATTGATGCAAAAATACTCAGCAAATTCTAAGAACACATAGAAAAGATAATTGATCAAGTAGGCTTCATCCCAGGGATGCAAAGACGCTTCAATATACTGAAATTCATCAATGTAATCCACCATATAAACAAACTGAAAGAAAAGAAAACCTCACAAGATCATTTCATTAGATGCTAAAAAAAACCTTTGACAAAATCCAATATCTGTTTATGTTTAAAGTCTTGGAGAGAGCAGGGATACAAGATAATACCTGAACATTAAAGGCCATATAAAGCAAGCCTATAGGCATTATGAAATGAAAAAGAGAGAAACTTGAAGCAATTCCACTAAAATCAGGAACAAGAAAAGTTTGTTCACTCTCTACATATTTATTCAATATACTATTTGAATTTCTAACTACAGCAATAAGACAAGGAAGGAAGATCAAGGGGATACAAATCATAAATAAAGTCAAAATATCACTAGTCTCAGATGATGTGATAGTATACATAAGCAACCCCAAAAATTGTACCAAGGAACTCTACAGCTAGTAAACTCTGTTAGCAAAGTGGCTGGATTCAAGATTAACTAAAAAAAATCAGTAGCCTTCCTACACAAAAATGATAAATGGGGTGAGAAAGAAATCAGGGAAACAACACCCTTCACAATAGCCACAAATAATATAAAATATCTTGGCGTAACTCTAACCAAGCAAGTGAAAGACCTATATGGCACAAACTTCAAACCTTTGGAGAAAGAAATTGAAGAAGATATCAGAAGATGGAAATATCTCCCATGCTCCTGGGTAGGTAGGATTAACAGAGTAAAAATGATCATCTTACCAAAGCAATCTACATACTCAATGCAGTTGCCATCAAAACACTAACACAATTCTTTACAGACCTTGGAAAATCCACCATCAACTTAATATAGAAAAACAAAAACCCAGAATAGCTAAAACAATTCTGTACAATAAAAGAAATTCTGGAGGTATCATCATCCTAGATCTCAAGCTGTGCTACAGAGCTATAGGATAAAAACTACATGGTATTGGCACAAAAACAGACAGGCTGATCAATGGAATCAAATTGAAGATCCAAACACAAATCTACATATGATGGACACCTTTTTTAAAATAAAGAAGTCAGAAATATACCATGAAAAAAGGCAGCATCTTCAACAAATGGTGCTATTAAAGCTAAATGTGTTCACATAAAAGAATGCAAATAGACACATATCTATCATTCCTGCACAAAACTAAAGTCCAAGGGGATGAAAGACTTCAACATAAATACAGATACACTGCATTTGATACAAGAGACAGTGAGGAATAACCTTGAGTTGATTGACACAGAATACAACTTCCTGGTCAAAACACCAATAGCACAGGCACAAACATAATTAATAAATGGGACCTCACAAAACTGAAAAGTTTCTATATGGCAAAGGACACTTTGCAGCCTTCAGGATGAGAAAAGATTTTTATCAACTCCACATCTGACAGAATTCAAGAAATCAAATATGAAAACCAAATAACCCAATTTTAAAATGGGGTACAGATCTAAAGAAAGATTTCTCAATAGAAGAATCTCAAATAGCTGAGAAACACTTAAATGTTTAACAACCTTAGCCATAAGGGATAAGCAAATCAAAAGTACTTTGTGAGTCCATCTTACACATGTCAGAATGGCTAATATCAAAATCACAAGTGACAGCTCATGCTGATGAGGATGTGGAGAAAGGGGAAGAGTCCACCATTGTTGGTGGGAGTGCAAATTTGTATAGTTACTATGGAAACCAATAGGGAGGTTTGTCAGACAATTGGGAATAAATTTGTCTCAAGACCCAGCTATACCACTTTTGGGCGTATCCTGAAAAGAAGCTCTATCCCAAGACAAAGACACTTGTTCAATTATGTTATAGCAGCTTTACTCATCATAGCTAGGAACTGGAAACAATCTAGATGTTCCTCAACTGAAAAATAGATAAAGAAAATTTACCAAATGGGGTATCACTCAACTCTTAAAAAGTGATATGAAATTTGTAGGCAAGTGAATGGAGCTAGAAAAGATCATCCTGAGTGAGGTAACCCAGCCCAGAAAGACAGTCATGGTGTGTACTCACTTATAAGTGGATATTAGTTATAAAGTAAAGGATAATCATGCTATAATCCACAGACCCAGAGAGGCTAAATAAGAATGAGGGCTCAAGAGGAGACACACGAGTCTTCCTGGAAATATGAAATAGAATGGATATCACATGTCCACTGGGGGGCAGGCAGGGACCTGGAGGGATCAGGTTGAGGGAGGATGGAAGGATAGAGTACTGGGATGGATAACCAGAATTCAGGGAGCATCTTGGGGATGAGATAGAAAACTAGGGCAGTGGAAAATGTCAAGTATTTATGAGGGTGACCCTAGTTAAGACTCCTAGAAATGGGAGATTAGGAACCTGATTGGGCCTTTTCTTGTAAGTAGACAAGACTACTTCCAGTTAGAATGATTGGGACACCAACCCAGCCACAAAACCTTGTACCTATTATTTGTCCTGCCTGCAAGATGTACTGGGGTAAATGTGGTGCAGAAATTGTGTTAGTGACTAAGCAATGACTGGTTCAGCTTGAGACCCATGCCACAAGAGAGAACCCACCTCTGAAAGTGCCTGGATGTCCAGGAACCAGAGGCTACATGGCCCAGAAACCCAAGGTACATCCAAACTTGCCCAGCAAAACCAAACTCAAACAAAAGTCAATGAGATGCATCAATATACAAAATTCAATACCACTGAATTAAAAAATAACCTTATTTGTGAGTAACAATTAGGGCCTTCAGATGAGGAGTAGATTCAATGATCTACCTTTTGTTCTATCCTCCCTCTATATTTCTATATCCCCCTTTCCTTCTTTTCAGCTCCTATCTCCTTACCTACAAAAGAAAGATAAAGGAAAAGAGATATGTCCCTGGGTCAAATCTAGTTTCCTTTCTGTAAAAGAAATCATGCTCATGTCTAATTTTATCACAAGAATATATACTCTGGGTCTAATATAGATAGATATGATTCTATAGACATATAAGGTAAAATAGTTAAATAGGGGCTTCAAAAACCTCAGAGACCTACAGAATATGACATTTAAAGATGTTTTATTGTTCTAAAGAGTCTCTGACAACAAAACAAGTTAACTCCTGGCGACACCCAGCCTGCCTCAAAGAAGAAGATGAACATCAAAGAACTTCCTTATGGAGTTGTCTTCAAATGTGGCAAACAAACCAATGGGAAAAATGTCCTCATTTCTTCCACAGACAGAATTCTGCCTAAAAATGGGCAAGTTTAGATGCAAGCAGAGTTGATGGCCAAACTCTGCCAAGACAGGGTAAGCAAGTCCCCAAAGTTCCTGCCTCACAAATATGTCTGTCAGATATATTGGGCCAGAAGGCTGAAGAAGATGCTCCAACATTATACAGAGTTTTGAGTGACTGTTCAGGCAGCCAACTGTCTCAGTTATTTTTTCATTTTGGAAGCTGTTAACTCACACTCTGGGTTCACTCAGGTATTTAAGTTTTATCCCTTCTCAGGTCTCTGATGAATTTGAAGACCAGATAGTTTACTCTTTGAATTAAGCTTAGTAGGTTAGGAGTTAAGATGTTTTTAGATCAAGATAGATGTTTTAAGTTAATAGAGATGAGATATGATAGATATTAATCTCCATTCAGAAATTTAGACCTAAAAGATAGGAAAGATGTTTACTTCAAATTCGCCAAATACAAATGGCCAAATGACTATGAATGTAACAGTTATATAATTCCTGATTGTCTTGTTGCTCTTCCTTCTGCATGTAGTTCATTTTACTCATGGGTAATAATATAAATATATATGCTAAAAGAAGAAACATAATAAAATATTTTCAAAAAAGTTTAATTTTGACATTACAATTATTTACTCATTACTAAATATGATTATTACTAATAAATAGAATCTTGTGAGTCATTCTTTAAAAAGTCAATGAAATGATTGTGTTATTCTCCTATACTCAGACAGGAGCCTAGCATAATCATCATTAGAGAGGTTTCTTCTAGCAAATGGTGGGGGCAGGGACTGAGACCTACATCCAAACATTAAGTGGCGCTCTGGGAATCTTACAGAAGACAGGGCGAAAGGAGCCAGAGAAAATCAAAGACACTACAAATAAACACACAGAATTAACTATCCTGGGCTGATAGGGGCTCATGGGGACTGAACAGAAAACCGGGGAGCCTGCATTGGTCTGACCTAAGCTCTCGGCACATACGTTATGGTCATGTAGCTTGATCTCCTTGTGAAACTCCTCATAGCAGGAGCTGTTCCTGACTGTTTTGCCTGTTTTGGGGCCCATTTTCCTTCTACTGGTCTGTCTTGTCCAGCCTTAATGCAAGGGGAGGTGCCTAGTCTCACAGCAACTTGATATGCCATATTTGGTTGATATACCTGGGATTCTCACCCTTTTTATGACAGGAAAAAAGGAGTGGATTGGAGTGGTGTTGAGTGGTCTGGGAAGAGGCTGGAAGGGGAGGAGGGAGTGAAAACTGTGGTTGGGATATAATGTATGAAATAAGAATAAATTAATACAAAAAGAAAGAAACTTTTTCATTCTAATCAATAGAACAGTTAATGAAGAAGATATCTATCCTAAACACATATGCACAAAACTCTGCTGTACCAAATTTCATAAAAAATGTACTGCATGATGCAAGGCACATATTAACAACAACCCATTAATAGCAGGTGACTTCAATGATCCACTTTCTATAGGAGACATGTCACCTGGATAAAAAGATCAACATATAATAAAATTATACATTAAATGGTCTTAACATGTGTCTACAGATGTTATGCCCAACCATAGAAGAATTTCTACTGTACTTAGCAACACCTGGATGATTTTATATAGTAGAACACTTTATCAAAACTTTCTGGGACAGAAAACAAATATTTACAAATTTAAAATGTTTGAAATAACTCTGTGTACTATCTGAACACAATGTAATAAAACAAAATTGACAGCAAACAAATTTCTAGTAACTCTACAAATTTATAAAGAGTAAACAAATTATTACTGAATGATGAACTGGTCAAAGAAGAAATCAAAAAAAGAAATAAAGTATTTCCTGGAACTAATGTAAACGAAAAAAATAACCTTTTGAACACCTTAAAAATTCACAAATATTTAGAGAAAGATTACATAGTTGGTCCTACCAGCCCATGGTCCCATTGCAACATGTCTTACATAGTGACTTCCTTTGGGAATTTTTTCCATTCTGTATTTATTTTAAAAATGAATCTATGTTGAAACATATATGTTTGATAACTTTGAAAACTTCTGTTAAGTGTTCTATCATATAAACAAATTCTCACCTCTCTTGCCTTTTTAACAGTTAAAAATTATTTCTTACTAGAGCATAACATTTCTTATTTCTCATTGTATATCAGAAAAGAAAGCTCCAATATCTCTCATGCTGATTTTAGCAATGGTACTTTGGTTTTAAATTTGATATTTTATTTTCCATTAAAATATTTTATTATAAAAAAGAAAAAATAACCTCAACAAAAACCTCTGAAAAACACTTAAGCAATCCTAAATAAATAAAAAGAAATTATAGCTTTAAGTGGCAGCATAAAAACCAGAAAGAATACAAATAAATGATTTAATGACACAACTAAAATATTTAAATCATATGGAAAAATAAAATCCATCCTCAATTGACAACAAGAAAAATGTAGAGAAATAAGTAATAGGAACAAGGAAAACATCAGAAATACTCAATGAATCTAAGAGCTGGTTTCTTGGAAAGATAAATAGAATTCACATACTCTTAGCCAAATTGAGAGAGAGAGAGAGAGAGAGAGAGAGAGAGAGAGAGAGAGAGAGAGAGAGAGAGAGATGAATTCTCTGGCATGACTGTTTGATTATACACAAAATGTGTGTTTTTCTTTATATAAACTGGCAGTTTTTTCCCCAGACCATTTTTCTTAAAACTATCAATGTATAACTGCACCATGTGCTTCAAATCCACATCAGCATTTGGTATTTTAACATTTACATAGTAGTATATACAGAGTATCATTTTTCATTTTTTATTAATTTATTCATATTAATCTCAATTGTTAGCCCTTCCCTTGTATCCTCCTATTCCTCCCTCCCTCCTACTTCCCCCTTTCTCCCCTCCCCTATGTCTGTGATTGAGGGAGACCTCCTTCCCCTATATATGCTCTTAGAGTATCGAGTCTCTTCTTGGTAACTTGCTATCCTTCCTCTGAGTGCCTCCAGGCCTCCCCATCCAGGGGACGTGGTCAGAAAAGGGGCACCAGAGTTCCTGTTAGAGTCAGATCTCACTCTCCACTCAACGGTGGAGAATATCCTGTTCATCAGCTACGTCTGGGTAGGGGTTCGTAGTTTACTGCCAATATTCTCCTTGGCTGGTGCCTTAGTTTGAGGAGGACCCCAGGACCCAGATCTGCCTGTCATAAAGTTCTTCTTGTAGGTTTCCAGGACCCTCTAGATCCTTTCATTTCCCCATTCTTCCATGCTACTCTCGCCTAAAGTCTCAATAGGATGTCCTCTCCTCTGACCCACTTTCTTGGTAAGTAAAGTTTTTCATGGTACATATCCCTTGGACTAGTGTCTCGACATCAGTGAGTATATACCATTTGTCTCTTTTTGCTTCTGGGTGAACTCACTCATTATGATAATTTCTAGATCAATCTATTTGTCCACAAATTTCGGGAATTCCTTGTTTTTAATAGCTGAGTAGTATTCCATAGTGTAAATGTACCACAGTTTCTTAGTCCATTCTTCTACTGAGGGACACTTTGGCTGTTTCCATGTTCTGGCTATTATGTATAAAGCAGCTATGAACATGGTTGAGCATATGTCCCTATTGTGTGGTAGGGCATTTTCTGGGTATATTTCAAGGAGTGGGATAGCTGGGTCTTGAGGAAGCCCTATTCCCATTTTTCTGAGTAAATGCCAGATAGCTTTCCAAAATGGTTGTACTAGTTTGCATTCCCACCAGCAATGAAGGCCTGTTCCTCTTTCTCCACATCCTCGCCAACATGTGGTGTCATTTGAGTTTTTGATCTTATCCATTCTGATGGGTGTAAGATGGAATCTCAGTGTCGTTTTGATTTGCATTTCTCTGATGACTAACGAGGATGAGCATTTCTTTAAGTATTTCTCGGCCATTTGATATTCCTCTGTTGACAATTCTCTGTTAAGTTCCAAGCCCCATTTCGCAATTGGGTTGTTTGGTTTTGTGGTGTTTAATTTCTTGAGTTCTTTATATATTTTGGATATTAAACCTTGGTCAGATGAAGGATTGGTGAAGATCTTTTCCCAGTCTGTAGGCTGTCACTTTGTTCTAATGACAGTGTCTCCTGCCTTACAGAAGCTTCTCAGGCTCATGAGGTCCCATTTATTAATTGTTGACATTAAGGCCTGGGCTGTTGGCATACTGTTCAGGAAGTTGTTTCCTGTGCCTATGTGTCCCAGACTCTTCCCCACTTTTTCCTCTAACTGAATTAGTGTCTCTGGTTTTAAGTTGAGGTCTTTAATCCACTTGGACTTGAGTTTTGTGCATGGTGACAAATAAGGGTCTAATTGCATTTTTCTACATGTAGACATCCAGTTAGACCAGCACCATTTGTTGAAGATGCTATCATTTTTCCATTGAATAGATTTGCCTTCTTTGTAAAAAATCAAGTGAGCAAATGTGTGTGGATTCATCTCTGGGTCTTCAATTCGATTCCATTGATCCACCTGCCTATTGCTTTGCCAGTACCATGCTGTTTTAATTACTGTTGCTCTGTAGTACAGCTTGAGATCAGGTATGGAGATTCCTCTGGAGGATCTTTTATTGTATAGGATTGTTTTTGCTATTCTGGGTTTTTTATTTCTCCATATGAATTTGAGAATTGATCTTTCAATATCTTCAAAATATTTTGTAGGTATTTTGATAGGGATTGCCTTGAATCTGTAAATTGCTTTTGGTAAGATGGCCATTTTTACTATGTTGATTCTCCCGATCCACGAACAAGGTAAATCCCTCCATCTTCTGATGTCATCTTCAATCTCTTTCTTCAGAGGTTTAAAGTTTTTTTCGAATAAGTCCTTTACTTGCTTGGTTAGAATTACTCCTAGATATTTTATATTGTTTGTGGCTATCATGAAGGGAGTAGTTTTCCTATTTTTTTTCCTCTGCCTGTTTGTCAGTTGTATATAGAAAGGCTACTGACTTTTTTGAGTTTATTTTGTATCCTGCCAATTTGCTGAAGGTGTTTATCAGCTGTAGGAGTTCTCTGGTGGAATTTTGGGGGTCACTTATATACACTATCATATCATCTACAAATAGGGATAATTTGACTTCTTCCTTTCTCATTTGGATCCCCTTGATCTCCTTTTGATGTCTTATTGCTCTGGCTAGAACTTCAAGAACTATATTGAAGAGATATGGGGACAGAGGGAAGCCTTGTCTGGTCCCCGATTTTAGAAAGATTTCCTTGAATATCTCTCCATTTAATTTAATGCTGGCTATTGGCAGAGTATCATTTTTAACACATTTGTATTTCTTTAGTGGATGGTCATATTTAATATATCCAGTACCAGCTGCAAGTAATATGTATACTTTCAAGCTGCATTCATTTTTTCTTAGTGTCTAAGAGTATTTAATTTTCATTTGGTAATACTTCTTTTGTTTAATGTGTTCTTCATAATTCTTTTAGTTTATTTAAACATTATGATTTAACTGGGCATGGTGCCTCACACTTTTAATCCCAGCACTCTGGAGGCAGAGGCGGGGGATCACTGTGAATTTGAGGCCAGCCTGGTCTATAAAGAGAGTTCTAGGACAGCCAGGGTTATTACACAGAGAAAGCCTGTCTCGAAAAACCAAACCAAACAACCATAAACCAATACATAACATTACATCTTATAAATAAATAAAAGTTTTAATTTTGGTGAGACACGATTTATTTACACTTTCCTCATATTTATAAAGTTATGGCAAAACTATATCAATTTTCTCCAACACTGTAAACATTCTACTATACATATGTGCTCTTAACCAGCAAAAATATATATGATATAATTAACTAATTTTTACCAAAAATGAATAAGGTGTGGATAAAGGGAAAACCATGCCCTCGAAATAAGGCCATTTTGTATTCTGTAATATCACAAAATTGCATAAATGAAGCTTTTATAGTTCTGACCTTGTTTCTTCCCAATATGCCTTGGAATACTGAATTTTTAATATTTCACTTCAGGGATCTGGGAAAATGCATCAGGTCACAGTTTCATGAACCATGAATACATATAACATAAAAATCTTGATAGATGAGGTACTAGACACTGGAGAATACATGAATTTACACCAACAAGAATTTTAGAGGTGGGTGCCAGAAGTTTTAATATTACTGTATAAAAATAGAGTGAAAATGTATAATAAATATTAGTTAATTATGTATAGTTTTTCATGGATATCTTTCCACTTTATGAATGTATATATAAATAAAAATTCATTAACACAAGTATTAGATGTTCCATAGAAATTTGTGAGTATATATGTGTGCACATATATACATATACATTGATTTGAGAGTTAAAATTGTCATTGCAACGATTTATTCAATATTATATCTTCAAATGTCCAGAGTCTCACAATACCGTTTAGTTCTGCCCATCCTTGTATAATGTTAATCTTTTCTAAACAGGATACATACATACATAGACAAGACCTGACAAGTAAAGAAAAGAAGAGATTGGTATACTGATTTGGTGATAGCTCATTGTTTCTGTATTGGTACATGTCTTTTTCTATAGTACCCACCTACATTTGTTCTTTATTGGCATAATAAACGCCATGACCAAAAGCAACTTGGAGAGGAAGGGGTTTATTAGGTTTACATGTCCTGATCACTGTCTATTAACTGAGGAAACCTAGGCAGAAATTCAAGCAGAGCAGGAAACTGGAGCCCTGAACTGAAGCAGAGACAATGAAGAAATGCTGCTTACTGGCTTGCTCAGCTTGCTTTACTATACAGCCCAGGACTACCTGCCCAACGGTGCCACTACCAACAGTGGGCTTGGCTCGTTAATTTAAATCATTAATCAAGCGTATGTTCTGCAGATTTGCTTACAGACAATCTACTGGAGTCATTTTCTCAGTTGAGGTTCCTCTTCTCATTTGACTCTAAGTTTGTATTGAGTTGCCCAAAATACTAAAAACTAGTCAGCAACACAGATGTAGACTGAGGCTATGAACGATTCTCAGTAAAAAAAAAAAATGTAGTCAGTCAAAACGCAGAGTTGGCAAGGACTTGCTATGGCTTTTACTCTCACAGCAGGAAGGTTCTGCATGAGAACAAATGACATGACTAAAAGCCTCCTAATACAAATATGAACCATCTTTGCTCTTGTTTCCTACAGTGAGAGATGGCAAGCAGTTGGTTTCTGATGTGATGAAAGAATCCCCACAATCTGGCAGAAGAAGAGTATTGGCAGCTGCTTGCTACGAGAGAATTTCTATTTTCGGGTAAACTTTGTGGTGATTGCTGGTGTTAGCACACACACACACACACACACACACACACACACAATTTTTCAGGTTGTCATGATCATTCTCTGTACTCTGTGTAGTGTGTTACACAGGGGTTTCACATATAAGATGTGATGGAAGTATCAACAATAACAAGGAAAACAATACACATAGTCCAAAAATATGGCATTTTCTTTATTCCCTGTTTTTAAAGCTATGTATATATCTGAGCCAGAAATAAACCACCATTAACCTCTATCTGATAAAACATGGTAATGTAATATCTTATAACAAAATTTAAATTAAAAGATCAAAACAGAAACAGGAAATAATGGACACAACTCCATTGCATCTGATTTTTTCTGGTTTTTAAACTTATGCCGAGAACTTAGCCTAAATAACAGTTTTAAAGAACAACAACAAAAAAAGAAATATGTGAGAAAAATGTTCAAATCATTCCTTGGGAGCAGAGATAAAAGTGGACAAATCCTCATTTGTTTCAGTCTCGTTTTGTCTGCCTAGTGTAGCTACTTGCCTGCTCCGATCTACACTAAGTGAGTCATAAAGGTGGTATACCTCTTACCACCATGACATCCAAAAGCCAACTAAAGATTTAAATGGTATCCATAAAAAAGAGGTGAATTTCAGGTTAAGTCCATCAAAATCTTGACTTAAATTCAGTTACGCATTGTGTCTGTTGCTTTTCTTATTGCTGTGATAAAAGGCCCCAACATAAGAAACTCAAGGAGGATTTGGTCTGAAGATTTGAAGTGATGATGCATCATGATGGGGATGTCTTAGCAGCAGGAGCTTGAGGCATCTGGGGTCATTACATTTGTAGTTAGTAGCAGAGGGAGATGAATTCTCTGGCTTAGCTAGCTTTCTCCTTTTTATGCAGTTTAAGATACAAGTCCCGGAAATGTTGCCACATACTATTAAAGTGGCCTTTCCAACCCAATTAATCTAATCATAAAAATCCCTATTGGCATGCCCAGAGGCTTACCTAGTATAAATATTCTCTCATCGGTATTCCTGGAGATTTGTTTTCTAGATAACTCTAGATTTTGACTGGTTTGATAACCAGCACTAATCATTATATGCTGTATCTATGAAATTATACAATTTTTATAGTTGAGCATAACTATTGTTATTAAAGATTTATTGTCATATTCCAAATACAAAACTGAAAAAAAAACCTATATTTTGTAATATCCACATTAGTTTTTCGGTTCCTCGCTTATGCTGTTTAAACACAATGAATCTCAACCTCTAACTGATTGCTCTGTAACTATGTACAAAAATCTACTTCAATAATTCATGTCTTCTTAACCATTACGAGGATTCTTTTCAGAGTTATTAATCTTCAGTTTATATGTATGAATGTTTTACTTGCAAATAGGTTATGTGAACCATGTACTTGTAGTGCCTGGTAAATCCAGTAGAGAGCATCAGATCTCATAAGACTGTAGTTAAAGATAATTGTTAGCTGCCATTTAAGTGCTAAAATCTTATTTTGTGTCCTGTGCAAGAGTAGCAAGTGCTCTTCAGCACTGTGCCGTATCTCCAGGTCCCTATTATAAAATTTAAGAAAGAAGAAATAGAAAAATTTTTAGGCTTTTTGACAAAATGTAAAATTGAAAACCGCATTATGGGGTGCAAACTTGTATAGTCACTATGGAATTCTGTGCAGCAGATTTCCTCAGGAATCCTAAGGAGGATGGAAATAATTTACCTAAAGATCCAGTAATACCATTCTTGGCCGTATATGGAAGGGACACTTCATCTACCACAAAGACACCTGCTCAAACATGTTCATTGCTACCCTATTCATAATAACCAGAAACTGGAAATAACCTGGATGCACCTCAATAATAACATGGATAAAGAGAGTGTGGTACACGTACACAGTGGAGTATTACTCAGCTATTTAAAAATGACATGAAATTTTTAGGCAAATGGATAGAACAAGAAAAAAATCATCCTGACTGAGGTAACCCAGACCTCAAAAGATAAATATAGTATGTATTCACTCATATATGTATATCAGATATTAAGTAAATGATGGTCAATCTACACTCCATAGATCCAGAGAGGATGGGCTAGAGGGTACAGATAGATGTCATTTAGAAAATGGATATGGAATAGATAATGCGGATGGATTGGGTAGGTAGAATGGGAAGCTCAAGTCGGGAGAGGGAATGGAGTGGGAGCTGAGGCAGGGAATATGGGAAGAGACAGATAAAATTAAGGGCCATTTGAGGGGTAATACGGAAACTTAATTGCAGGAGAGGCTCACACACACACACACACACACACACACACACACACACACACACACACACACACACGGGGGATCTAAATGAAATTGTTAAATAGTGGGGAGATGGAGTCTCAACTGACCATTTCTTGTCACCAATGGAGTTTCTAGTACTGAGATTGTGTTGTACCCAATTGAGCTGTCAAAGGGGTCCCCAACTCAGTCTCAAATGCTTTGACATACGATGATGCCATGACTGTAAAATATGCAAGGACAATGTGGCACAAAGCTGTGGGAGTAACCAAGCAATATCTTATTTGACTTAAATCTCACTCCATAAGATGGAACCCGTACCTGAAACTGCTTTGCCAACCAAGACCCTGAGACTAGATAGCCCTAAAACTTAGGGTAAAATCAGATAATACTGATCTAAAAATGAAAAAAAAAATGTAGTGATAAAGTCACTCCCAATGATATTCTGCTATACTCATAGATAAGTAAGTGCCTTATTCAGCCGTCATCAGAGAAGCTTCCTCCTAAAGTAGATGTGAAGTAACACAGAGCCTCACAGCAGACGTTATGCAGAGAGTGAGAGATCTTGGAACAGTCTGCCCTAAATGTGATGTTTCCATTAAATCCTTTCCCTCAGAGCTCAGGGAACCCCATGGAAGAGGATTTTCTGAAGGAATTCAGGATCCAGAGGGGGATCAAGAAAATAGGGTCCTCCAAATCAACGTGGTCAAATTTCATATGAACTCTACAGAGACTGAAGTAGCGTACACCAGGCCTGCATGCATCTCCACCAGGTCCTCTGCATACCTATATTATCAGTTCCAATTTAGCGTTTTTATGGCATTCTTAAGTGTTTTATCTAGTGAGTCTCATTGTCACTGAGCATTTATGACAGAGTTGGGGAACCCTTTGAGAACCCAATCCTCTTACTAGAAACTTCATTTGGTGACAAGAGATGGTCAGTTGGGACTTCTCTTTTGATGCCATCTATCGGCCTCCTTTCCTTCCATTGGTTTGTCTTATCCAACTTCAGTATGATAGTTTTTGTTTTATCTTACATTTTACTTTGTTAGACTTTATCATTACCTCTTAGAAGCATGTTCTTTTAAAATGAGGGAGAGGAAAGGAGTGGATCTGGGTAGGAAGCGGGATGGGGAGGAACTGGTTGGAATAGCAGGAGGGAAAGCCATAATCAGGGTATATTATCTGAGAAAAAAAAATCTATTTTTTATAAAAGTAAAACTAAATTAAACTAAAAATCTCTTCATGAAGACACACGTGTGTAAAATGCCAACAAATAATATAAGGGCTGCTTGCAATCCAATGGAGAATCTGTCCCACATGGAGCTGATCACTGATCTTAACTTGAAATATTTTGACATTAGTATCTCTCCGTTTGTCTTTGATAGAATACTGCCTTAACCTTATGTTAGGAATTAAAGCAATGGCAGAGGTTTCCAGAGTTGTGTTCTGATTACTTTCTTCAGTTTGAACTGTGTACAGGCCATCCACATCACTGGTGAGGAAATCTGAGAATTCATGCATATAATGTAGATCTCATCATCAAAAAGCTGCTCCAGTAAAAACATTCTGCAATACCAGAGCTCTTTCAAGAGAGTACACATTTTCGATGAATTCTTGGGCATCTGAAGAGCTTGCACTAAAAGTAACAAAACTGAAGTAAGTCCAGAAATTTTTGTTCAGGGTCAGTGACAAGATTCTGCTCCTTTCTTCACCTCAAAGAAAGTGAGGAAATGAGCCCAAGTCAGCGCTACAGCTGTTGTTGTATGTAGGCCATGTTTCAAAGTTATTGTATTTTTTAGCCTTAGTGAAACTTAGTGATGAAAGTTGTTCATTCTTGTTGAATAGCATAGTCGATGTCCTAAACAAAATGAGCAAGTATTACTAATAATTCCCTGAGTTCAAATAATGTTACGATAAGTGGATTATAAATTAAACGAATCTCTAGATTACTTATCTAGTTCTAGAGTAGTCTCAACTACATCTTGTCTCAAAAAGGAAAACAAACAAACTATTAGACATTAAAAATATGGAAGAAGCCAGACCTGGTGGTGAATGCCTATAGTCACAACACTGGGAAAACTGGTATAGGAGAGCCCTCAGATTGATTCTAGTCTGGGCTACAAAGTAAACTCCAGCCAGACTGTTACATACAGAGACCCAAGCCCAAGGTTTTAAATTGGATGTGAATGGAAAGCAAAAGAGACAAATTATAATGATTCAGAGGACTAAGGAAAGAAAATAAACCCCAAAGAACCTTAGCTATACTTTATGGTGAAGTTATGGGCCTGGGTTCTGGGATCAGAACTGTTCCACTTTACTTCCTTCTCAAGACTAATGGAAATGAGATCATTGGTTGGTGGCGCATTGGATAAGATCAAGATGGAAACATTCTTGCCATGTGCAAAGTCAAGAAACACAATTTATGTGGGGTTTCTAGGAACTGCTCTGAACCGGAACGAAAGGGGACTGGAACGGTTCCTCCCATGGAGCTGCATTCAGAGGACCAGGAACAGATAAAAACCGAGGGGAGAGGAAGTGCAAGATCTTGCCTTCCGCTTTACGTGAGGCGAGCACAGCGACCGTCGAGAGCCCTCCCTAGTGCCTTGTGGAATATTGTGAGTTCAAACTGACAACCTGAAACGGTGAGTACCCCACGCTCACAACGCAGCGATCCCTTAAAAAATGGTCACATGACCTGAGTGTATCGCGCACACCTTTAATTCCAGCACTCCGGAGGCAGAGGTAGGCGGATCGCTGTGAGTTTGAGGCCAGCCTGGCCTACAAAATGAGTCCAGGACAGCCAGGGCGACACAGAGAAACCCTGTCTCGAAAAGAAAAAAAAAGAAAGAAAGAAACTTAGACCTTTTGTCTGAGACCCACTGGCCCACATCAAAGGGTGAAATCCCAGTTCCACTCAAAGTCAACAAAAATAATTTTTTGTGTGTTCCCTGGGAATTCCCTTCCTTTATAACAAAACGCAAGGGATTAGTTATCCCCATGGTGTACTTTTAGAGGACCAAGGGCCCAGTGAGGGCTGAGGCAGGGCACGGAGGGCAGGGGCGGGGCGGGACCCAGGCTAGGGCCGCAGCGGGGCGGAGCCCGGGGGCGGGGGCGGGGCAGGGGGCGGAAGTGGAATACTTCAACTTCCTCTTCTCCAGAAGCCTGTCCGGAGCCTGTCCTAAGCCGCTGCCTGTGCGACCTGGCCTTCATCTGTGAAGTGTGGCCTTTCCTCAGGTGAGATTCTTTCCCTGGTGAAGGCTTTGAGTGAGGACCTGAGTTTAAACTGCCATTCCCACTATAGATTCCTAAATTCACAACTCACCCTGCACCATCAACCGCCTGGTCCCACACTTTTCCGCAGAATTCCTGGATATGACAGTTAGGCCCGATATCATCAGTGTTGCTTGTTCTTCGGGAGTAAAAGGTCTATATTAGAGCTTGGGAGTCTCACAGGGGAAAAAAATGGACAGATGAAATCTCTATGGGTGTAAGGAGAGGTGAATTGTAAAAATTGAAGACTCTATGCTGTGTGTGGGTTTGGGCTCACGTAATTGTTCCCCCGTGCGACGTACTTGGGTCATGGATCTGGCGGGCCAAAGAGTTAAGATATACTATACTACATTGTCGTTTGGAGAACAAGGAGGTGGGAAATTAGTGGATTAGTATTTCTGGGAAGGAAACGGGGCCTGGGGCGGGGTGGGCACGAGGGCGGGTGGGGCGGGGCTTGCAAAAGCATAGGCATATTTGGTTTCCACTGAATGGTGTCAGACATTGAGGACAAACATTGCTTCAATCTCCCCCCATACGTTTCTCTAGAACTCTGTGGTGCTAAGTTCAGTGAAGCAGAAAAAAAGGTGGGAATGAAGACACAGTTTAAAATGAACATAAGTGTCCATGGGGAATAAAATGGGTCCCTGTGGAAGCACTTGTTTTACCCTAGTAAGCTATGACTTGGGTTAACAGGCAGTGACCTTACACACTCTTGATTCTCTCCACAGATTTCTCAGGGAGTGGACTGAAGAAGAGAACAGGAACAAGATTTGAATCCAGAAAGGTGCCAGGAGAAAAGCAGCAGGGGGGAGGGCGCTCCTTAAAGGGAAGTTGCTCTCTACCTAAAGATGCTGACATAGTGCCATTCTCTCTCCCTTTTCCTTTCCAGCACTCCTGTCTGTTAGCCAGGGCATCATGCCTAGGGGCAACAAGAGCAAGAGCCGCTCACGGGCCAAAAGGCAGCAGATGCGAGCAGAGGGCCAGAAACCCCAGGGTGCTCAGCCCACTGCTCAGGAGGAAGCAGCAGCCAGGTCTCCTGGCCAGGAAGATGCCCCCAGCTCCCCTGATGTCTGCCCCCCTCAGGGGTCCCATGAGGCCGCATCCCAGGGCACTCCTGTATTACCTGTGCCCCACCCCGTCGGTGAGGCCGGCGCTCAAGCTTCTGTTTCAGGTGTCGATGAGAGACGCTCAAATGTCTCCACTATAGCAGAGGCCATCCAGTCTGCACTCACAGATCCCATATCCAGGCAGGCCAGCAAGGTATTTCACTACATGCTGGAGAAGTACCAGGAGGATGAGCAGCCTGTGCAGGCAGATATGCTGAAGCTGGTCAGCAGGAAGTACAAGCCTCACTTCACCTGGATCCTGGAGAAAGCCACCTGCCAGCTGGAGGTGGTCTATGGTCTGGAGCTGAAGGTTGACAACCCTACCATTCCCTCCTATGTCCTTGTTAGCAAGTTACCCATCCCCCCCGGGGCAAATGTGGGTGGCAGGAAAGAATTACCAAAGACGGGTCTCATACTGACCCTCCTGGGTATGATCCTCATGAAAGGCAACCGTGCCAGTGAGCAGGAGGTCTGGGAGTTCCTCCATATGCAGGGGATATATCCTGGGAGGAGGCACTTAGTCTTTGGGGAGCCCCGGAGATTCCTCACCAAAGAGCTAGTTGAGCAAAAGTATGTGGAGTACCGCCAGGTGCCTGGCAGTGATCCCCCAAGCTATGAGTTCCTCTGGGGTCCCAGAGCCCGTAATGCAACCACCAAGTCAAAAGTCCTGGATGTTTTAGCTAAGATCAAAGATGCCATTCCTGGTTACTATCCTCAACAGTATGAGGAGGCTCTGAGTAACTGGGCTGAGAGAGCAGCAAGGAGAGGTGAGGCTGGTCGGTACCGTGTTGCCAGGACCCTCTCCCATGCCCACGCTAGCAGCTTCTCCCACACTTAGCTAGCCCTTGGGGATAGTTGCCACTGTGCTGAAGAGCAGGCAGTCTTCTGAGTAGTGGGTTGTTTAGGAGTAGGAGGGAATGCGCAAAGAGTGTATCTTCTTGTTATGCATGGGAAAAGTACCCCTCTTTCCTTGTTACATTGCTAGGATCCCTGTAAGTGAAGATTGCTTTGTTTCGTGTATACTTTTTTGACCTCATGTCTGCAATACTTATTGCCCCCTGTCAAGTTTAAGAATAAGATGTTTGGGGTTTTAAATGTATTGTAAAACCTTCTCCACCAATATCATCTGCGTAAGTCTAAGAAAACAAGGCATGGGAAAGAGTTTCATAGAATGCGATGTGCTACAGTTGGTGAAACAAAGTCAAGTGGTCAATTCATCCTTGTCTCTGTTGTCTTTGCCTTGAGTTTGTAATTCTAACCGAAGTAAAGTTGGTTTTATTACATTAGTAAACTCTGTAAGAAAATAAACTGATAAATCAAGCTTCATATCCAGTCTCCCTGCCGTTTCATTATTTTTCCCCCGCCAATCATTGGTCATTAGCCCTTTGGTAGCTCCTCCCCACCAACATTATTGTCGATGACAACAAAGATCCACCCACTGCCCACAGGAACTTAGAATTTAGCAGTAGCTACCTATAAGGAAGAGGGTAGAATTCTCTAAGATAAGTGGGGAATGCAAGAGAAAGAGTAGGAAGAGCCGATTTCTGATTCAGCGCTGCTATGTGTTGTCTGATTGCGATCACTTTAGAGCCTTAGGGGATTTCCGTTCTGTCCACAGCAGGTAATTTAAGTGAGATGGCTGCATGGTGGTTTGCCTGAGGTTGTGGGAGTGATGAGCAAGGCCAGATGCTCAGCAGAGGAAGGTGGGGCCCCTGAAGTAGTGTGAATGGAAGAACAGTGACCACAGAGTGCATCCCAGCTTTTAAAGGCGAAGCTAGAACAGGACACACGCCAGACACGCCCGTTTGGATTTTGAGTGTACCAGCATGAAATCTTGCTGGGGATAGAAATGACCAGAGTCCTTGTAAGGTTTATCCCAGTGCACGTGAAGGCACTGCACAAGCCACACAGTGAAGTGCAGGGAGGGGTTTTCTGAGAAAAATGGATGATAATCCCTTGAGAAGAGGTTCCAAGAAGACACTTGTCTATCACTCAGAATGGGCAGCTAGATCTAATTTCTCTATCTTTAAAGCGTGTTTAAACCAGGTTCCTTAAAGCATCATCTTCGGGCTTCTGGCCCAATATATGTGACAGACATATTTGTGAGGCAGGAACTATTGAGGGCTTGCTAACCCTGTCTTGGCAGAGTTTGGCCATCGCCTCTGCCTGCATCTAAGCTTGCCCGTTTTTAGACAGAATTCTGTCTGTGGCAAAAATGAGGACATTTTGCCCAGCGGTTGCTTTGACACATTTGAAGCCCTCTCCTACAAGGCTCATTGTAAGCCTTCTCATTAGTCAGCAATCCCCTTCTTTGTTCTGGATCCTAACCCTGCCATTACATTCATGGGCATGAGTATCAGGCTTGGGAATGTGAGTGATCCTGATAAGAACCTGCTCACAGCAATAACTCACCCTTGGAGGAAACTCTGTCTACTTGACCTTAAAATTAAAGCGCCTTTCAGTGGTATATTAGTTACTTTTCTGTTGCATTGATGAAGACCATGACCCAGACATAACCTGGAGGAGGAAATAGTTGATTGTGTCAGGTGGCTTCTCCCACAGTTGTTGACACCTGAAGCTTTCCCCCATCATCTACATATGAAATGGAGCACCACAAAAGAAAGAGTTTTCCCCTGAAACACAAAAAGAAAAAAATCAAACCAAAGGGAAAAAACCAAGTACTTGTCAGGTTTTGGATGGGGCTCTGTTGCTCATGACAGCACTGACACAGATTACTGGGCACTATGAACTGTATTAGAAGAATTATTAATGCATGGTCACCCAGATAGCAGGACAAAAGCAGGCATGGGCTCTGAGAAGGGTTCAGGTACCCTGCATGGCGAGGTCTCTAAAGGGAATCAGTGTTTGTGTGGTGGGAGATGTATCCTTTTCTTACACATTTTGATGAGTGGGAGAAGTTCAGAGTGAAGCCCTGCAGCCAGGCTCCCGTTGTCCAGCAAGAAGGACAGATGGGAGTGAGGAGTAAGATGTGACATCCCTTTGATATATGTAACCTTACTTTCTAGTTGAGCTGCTCTGGTACAGAGAAGTCTGTTAGTTAGGGGCTCACAAACAACGTCCCAGGAAGGTGCCTGTCAGCGTCTGTGAATAGAAGCATGAGCAGAAGCTGGATTCTTATATTCTTAGACACACCATAAATGTGCTTGTACCCTGACTTGGGGGAGAATACTGGAGCCTCTGTTTCTGTAGCTGTATTCCGTCTCTTTTGAACATGATTAGGGTAATACTACTTTTGCACATAGCTGTGCCTGAGTCTAGAAAAATTAGGTTGATGAATTAGACTTTGTCTTTCTCAACTAGTTTTCAGCTTAAATACACGGAGCACATCCTCACTGCAAATCCCTGTGGTGGTATTGAGATATTTAAAGACAAAGGTCTTTTTTAACATAATTTTGAGCATATGAACAGAAGTAACACCAATAAGATATGAGTTAACTCTTTCTAAGTTATGGTAATGTGAAAAGGGAGTGAGGGTGAGGGTGTTTTTCTTTTTTAAAGATTAATCTATTTATTATGTATACAGTGCTCTGCTTGCATGTACACCTGCTCAACCAAAGAGGGCATCAGATCTCGTTATAGATGGCTGTGAGCTACCATGTGGTTGCTGGGAATTGGACTCAGAACCGCTGGAAGAGCAGTCAATGCTTGTAACCTCTGAGCCATCTCTCCAGACCCTTTTCTTTTGCTCTCTTTCTTTTCCCAGATAGGGTTTTTTGTAGACATGGCTGGCCTGCAACTCACAGAGATATGCCTGCCTCTTTCCCCATGAGTGATGGGATAACAGGAGTGCACCATCATGCCCAGGGAGAATGTTTTTCTTTTCTTTTCTTCTCTTTTATTATTATTGTTTTCTCCTTCTTTCATTCTTTCTTTCTTTCTTTCTTTCTTTCTTTCTCTCTTCACTTTACGTCCTGGTTTTAGCCCCCCTCCCTCCTCTCCTCCAAGTCCCACCCTCTCTCCTCCCTCCTCCCTTCCCTATTCCTCAGAAAAGGGGAGTCCCCCTAGCCCCCATCCCCAACCCAGATAATCAAGTTGCATCAGGACTGAGTTAGTCCTCTTCCCCTGTGTGCTGGCAAGGCAGTCCCACCAGGGGGTAATGATCCAAAAGCAGGCAACAAAGTCTATGTCAGAAAAAGTCCCCACTACCATAAGCAGAGGACCCACATGAATCTTGAGCTGCCTATAGGCTAAGTCTGTGTAGGGGGACTAGGTCCAGTCCATGCATGGTTCTTGGCTGGTACTTCAGACTCCATAGACCCTTCTGGGCCCTGGTTACCTGGCTCTGTTGGTCTTCCAGTGGAGCTCTATCAGGGTTGTTCTACCTGAGGTTGTTTGTTTAATGCGAGTGATTACGTGGAAATATTCTAATCAAAGCAGTTTTGGCATTTGTGAAAGAGCAAGTCCCATGGGGCATAATTTTTATTTTTCTTGAATAGGAGGATAGTTGCAAAAATGGAAGTATTAAGTAAGGGTACGCACTCAGATGGAGTGCCAGAGAGTTGAAGGACAAAATCCTGAGGTCTATGCTGCTGCTCTCATGAAGCATCATTCATGGAGATGAAGGGCATCGCCTAAAAGACGTTTTAATTATCACAGTTTGGAAGCCTCAGAAGTCAAGGTCAAGGTGGCTATAGATTCAGTTGCTGAGGAGTTGGGCGTAACCTTACTGCCTTGACTGAGATGGAGTAGGTGGAGAGGGAAGAGGAAAAAAAAAGGGAAAAGTGGGAAGGAAAAGAGGATGCGAGGGGCACAACCAGAGAAATGAGACGAGGGAAAAGAGAGGAGAGGCAAGCAAAAGAAAGTTTATTCTCCTATTGTTAAAGGTACATTAATCTCAGTATGGAGATTGAATATCATCATATGATTAAAACCTACTTACTTCCATAGCCCTTTAAGCACTTTACCCTGTTTCAGATTAAAACAATAGAATCCAAGCTTCCCAAATGTATTTCATCAAAATCGTATTTGCGCACTTGAAACATAGTGAAAATTAAAAAAACAAAATTTCTTAAAATCAATCCATACCTTTGAAAATAATCTAGTGAAATGGATGTTAAAAAACAATAATAGAAGAGAGAAAATAGCGGGTTGCACCATGTGAAGGATGCGGGAAGCATAAGTGTGGTGGTAAACGACAACGCGAGATGATTTGCATCTGTGGAAGAGACACCGCCGTAGAGCAGGGTTGTTGTCAACCAGAGATAGACAGCAGGGGCTGTCTAACCACTGAGAACAGAGGGAAGCCTCCGAAGGAACACGCTGTGAAGAGCCACCTGCAGGTAAGAGTATAAGGACTGTGTACCCAGGAAGTCTCAGAAAAAGGATGTTGGAATGGTCCAGAGAGCTCCTGTGGGCAGAATACAGCTCCTACATCCTGTTCACTTGTAGGTACCATGGGCCTAGATGGAGCAGGCGCCTAAGAAGGTGAATCCTGAGACCAAGAACTTGATTTTTATTTATTTGTTGTGTTTTTATCTTTATTGGTTTGTTTTAACTACTTTAACTATTAAAACCTCCTTATCAAATTGGGAGCCATTTTGTAATGCTGAGGGAAGTCATTCCAAAGGCCGAAAGTATACCTCAGCTGTGAGAAGTGAAGGGATGTGTGAGTGATAAAAAAAAAATTAGAACCAAAGTTATGGCCCAGGTAATTTATATATTTTGTACCATTTTCTGGTTTATTCTGACTTTTTCAGTTGTCCTTAAAAGGTGGAATGCAAAGTACTGGGTTTAATCATTGAATGTTTTTACAAATTTTTGTTGATTCTGGTGCCTCACTTTTCTTCCCTGTTCCTATGATTTGTGCTCCTTCTGGTCCCCTTCCTTCAGTCAGGACCTTCCCTTCTGGTTTATTTTGTTCACTTTTCTCTCTTCTGAAAAAAATGGCTCTTTTCCTTTTTAACTATTTTATAATAATTTTTGAAATTTTCATACATGTGTACAATGTCTTTTGATCATACCCATCCCTGACATCCTTCTCCAAGTTCCTCTGGACTGCCCTCACCATGCCTTTCTATCTCATGTTCTTTTCTTATTTTATCATGTGCTGAATCACAGCACAGTGATACTCAAATGTTCATGAGTGGAAGGACATACACTGGTCAACCTACCAGGATCTAGTCCCTTAAAGGAGAACAATTTTCTCCCCCAGGAGCTGGAAGCTACCAGTACTTCCTTTGCTAAGGGTAGGGCCTAATGATCTGCTCTCCCATCCATGCTGGTATATTGATGGGCTTGACCTTGTGGGGGCCTTATGCAGGTAGCCATAGCTGTAATGAGGGCTTGTGTCCAATGACATGTCATGGCCAGAAGACAGCATTTCACAGCACTTCTCCATGTCTTCTGGCTCTGCCAATCATATATTGCCCCCTCATCAATGTTTCTTTTTGAGGGCAGCATAGTGTGGCATAGATGTCCATTCAGACATTTGTTCCCTACACTTGGACAAATTGAGAGTTTCTGTATTAACTGCTGTCCACAGCAAAAAGAAGCTTCTTTAGTGAGGACTGAGAGTTGATTTAATCTATGGATATAGAGATAAGTATTTAAAAAGCAGTTTGCTACCACATCAATTTAGTAAACTAGCAGTACAGGTTTTCCATTAGTCCCCGTGAGCTTCCTTCCTATGTGTTTGTGGGTATATTTAAAGTGCCAGGAAAGAATTTCCTCAGGTTGGTATTCGGATAAACCACTGAGCAAAACATGTGTAAATGAAACATTCAAAATAAAAATAAATTGGTCTGTTACACTGTAGCTCTACTTGGGGATAGGGCGTGTCAGATTCAAATAGGTACAATGAAAACAAATAAATAAATCATGTTTTAAATACTTTAGTAAATAAACGTGTCTAAAATATAAAGATGTTGGAGGCATGAGTAAAAGATCAAATGAGTGAATAATATTTCTGGGTGAAGCATTGGAGGCACTAGGTTAAAAGGATAAGGAACGTTCAGCCAGATAACAGCAGAGATTTTTTCTCAAATATGTGTGTGTGTGTGTGTGTGTGTGTGTGTGTGTGTGTGTGTGTGTATTCACAGGAAGCATTAAGAACACCAAATAGACATGACTAGGGCGTCACACTACATGTTACAGTTAAACTACCAAAATAACAGAACCAAGGAAGATTACTGAAAGTTGAGATAGAAAATCCAACTCAGGAAGGGAAATCATAAAAACAAAACAACAACAAAGACATCAAAAACCACAGTGTTATTAGCAGTTAGAAAGAAATGATGCCTTCCAAGTTGTGGAAGAAAATATTTTTGCAATATATTAATTCTTAACACTGTTATGATTCAGGATAAAAAGAGCAGAATAAAATAAAAACAATTCATGACCACCAAGCCAGTGGTATAGAAGATAGGGAAGAGCAAGAAAGAGAAGAGTAAAACTCATCAGTGTCTGACTAAATATAAGTAAACCTTATTGGACAGTGGATACCAAATGAGAATTGGAAAACCCTTGAATACTAATTTAGTAAAATATCAAACTTGTAATATAAATGAAGAAAGTAAGCAACATAGTGTACTTGAAAACAGTAGAGGAAAACGAGCGAAGGATGGGACATAGTCCATACAGTTCACTAATCATCCATGGTGTAAATGGTGTGGGCCATCCAATAAAGATATTTTCAGACTATCTGTTGTTGTCAGCACCCAATATAGACATGGATGGATAATGAAAGGATGCAAAATGATATTCCTAGAAAACGAAATCTAAAAGAATGTAGGATGAGTTGACTGTGGATTTTAAACCACATTCAAGTGTGTGTGTGTGTGTGTGTGTGTGTGTGTGTGTGTGTGTGTGTTTGTGTGTGTGTGTGTGTGTAAGGTTGTTACCTGTTGTAAAAGGGTACGATCCAGAAAGAAAGTGTAAGAATTTCAAATAAATATGCACTGACTTCTCGTGCACCCAAGTTCGTGGAGCACTCTCGGACATGAAGGCACATAATGCCCCAGTGCAATAAAAGTTAGAAAAACTTCACAAAGAGACATCAGAGTTCAGTTACAGTATCGATCAAATGGCCTTTAGAAACTTCATATCCACAGAATACACATACTACTGAACAGTACTAATAATGCACATCCATAAACATAATACTGAACATAAGATTGAAGAGTAGTACTCTCCACAACTGAAAGGCCTTGAAAAACTGCTGTGTCTTTTCATGATGCCATGTATGGAAGAAACTGGGTATAGAAGGAGCATATTTCAACATAAAACCTATGTATCACAAACCTCTAGACAATATCATGTGGATTTAGGGAAAGCTAAAAGCATTCCAGTTTTAAAATCAATAAGGCTAAGATCAAAAATTCAAGTGACACCACATGCTGGCGAGGATGTGGAGAAAGAGGAACACTCCTTCATTGCTGGTGGGAATGCAGACTAGTACAGCCACTTTGGAAATCTGTCTGGCGCTATCTCAGAAAGCTGAGAATAGGGCTTCCTCAAGACCCAGCTATTCTACTCCACGGAATACACCCAGAAGATGCTCCAGCATACAACAGGGACATATGCTCAACCATGTTCATAGCGGCCTTATTCATAATAGCCAGAACATGGACATAGCCTCAGTGTCCCTCAGTAGAAGAATGGATAAAGAAACTGTGGTACATTTACACTACGGAATACTACTCAGCTATTAAAACAAGGAACTCCCGAAATTTATCGACAAATGGATTGAACTAGAAATGATCATAATGAATGAGCTAACCCAGAAGCAGAGAGACTCAAATGGTATATACTCACTTATAAGTGGACACTAGCCCAAGGGCAGGTCTCATGAAAATCTTCACTTACCAGGAAAGTGGGATAGAGGTGAGGACATCCTACTGGGACTCTAGATGAGAGAAATATAGGAGACAGGGAAATAGATGGATCCAGAGGGTCCTAGACACTTACAAGAAGAACACTATGATGGGCAGATCTGGGCCCAGGGGTTCTGCCCAATCTATGGCACCAACCAGGGACAATATGTGCAGTCATCATCAAACCCCTACCCAGATCTAGCCAAGGGACAGAACGTTCTCCACAGTTAAGTGGAGACTGGGGACTGACTTTCACAGGAACTCTGGTGCCCCATGTTTGGCCATGTCCCCTTGATGGGGAAGCCCAATGGCACTCGGAGGAAGGATAGCCGACTACCAAGAAGAGACTTGATAACCTAGCATCATATTCAGGGAGAGGAGGTCCCCCTCGGTCACAGTCATAGGGAAGGGGAATGGGGTGAAAACGGGAGGAAGGGAGGAATGGGAGGATGCATGGGATGGGATAACAAATGAGATTATCATGAATGATTTCATTTTTCAATAAAAAAAGAAAAAATCTTAAAAAGGAAAATAAAATAAATAAATAAGGACAAAGTTGTCTATTCTTTCTACCCTTATTGATTGTGCTACCCAAAATTTGAGGTAGAACAAATGTAAAGAGAAAAATAAATAAAAGGTAAAGTAATAAGCAATGAAGCTTTCCCCTCTTTCCTTTATGTCACATAGTAACATTGCTGAGAAAAACAATTCTGTGGAGGGAACCCTCAACATGAGGCATTCTGTTTAGAAAGAAATATTGGTTGTACAATCTCCGAAGATACATTTTGACTTCACTTTTAGTTATCATTAACTATCATAATGATAGTTTTCAGGAGTCTTGATGATCACAGGGTTCCAGAAACTCTCCAACCCATCCTTTCTGGAACATATCTCTATCAGTTTCTTTACCTCTAAAGCTCAAGGCTCCAGTGAGCATCTCCCACACGGTTGGTTGGCCCCTTACTCTGCCTGTATGTCTGTAAATCTTATGTCTATCTTGCTGGAGCCAGTATACATCACAAAAGTGAGAATGATGCTTTAGCAGTGTGTAGGACTAACTGTGACTGCCAAGAGACTGGGGAATAACTTTTCTAATGTGTCCTTACCAAGCACTGATTACATATGGAAAGGGGACACACACAGGCTCTATCTGAGGTAAAAGTCATTCTTCGGAAATCCTTTATTTCCTAAGACATCCTCTCTTTCAGTACTAAGGAAAATTTTGTTTGTTTTATTTCGTTTGACACAGTATTTCCCCATGTAACTCTCCCCGCTCTCCTGGAACTCACCATGTAGACCAGGCTCCCCTTGAACTCAAAGAGATCTAAGTGCTGGGATGAAAGACATGAACCACCAATGTCTGGAAGGGCTGGGGAATTTTAACACGTGGCAGCACACAGCCTGTGAGTACAGCTCTAGGAGTGTGCTTGATCCCGGGTAATTTATAAAGAAGGCATACTTACTTGTCATATATATAAAGACTCAGTGTATTACACATAAAAAAAAATTACATACAGCAAGAAGAACCATGAAACAATCAGGGATTATAAGAGTGTTACATTCACAGTGTTTTGGTTAATTGTATTTGGCAGCCTTGAATAAAACATCTTTCCTGTCTTGGTGATTCCAAAACTCTGAGTGAGAATCAATATCCATCATACCTCATCTCTGTCAAATTAAAACATCTATCTAGACCTAAAAACATCTTAACCCCTTAATGGCTGAGGCTAACTCTAAGACTAAACTATCTGGCCTTCAACTCCATCAGAGACTTGAGAAGGAATGAAACTTAATTATTTGAGTGAGCCAGGAGTGCAGGTTAGCAGCTTCAAATACATGTATATACACGTGTATACACATATATATGGATATACGTATATATCCATATGGATATATATATGTGTATATATATATATGTATATATATATCTGAAGAAAAGGAAGGAAAACAACATGTCCCATGTCTTAGACTTCAAATATTTCATCCTCTAAATGATTTGATGAACACTGTCTGTGCATGAGCCAGAATCCTCTTGGTTTACATTTCTAGCTACCATTCACATTACCAGTAAGCTCCCTGTCTACATCAGATTCTGATCCACTCAAGTCAACAGAACAAGCTCTGCCACCACTCGGAGAAGATGGGGGAGTCTTTTTCTCCTCATGACATCATTTCGCTTCATTTTTTTGTTACATAAAACTAAATGATGTATAATGTGACATGCTAAGACTATTGTAATTGGTTGAGGACATTCTTGATCAATGTTCACCTGGTCCCAAAAATTTACTTCTCATTCTGTAGGGATGGTATCATCCCATATCAGGGATGATGATTCCATTTCTTCTCATATAATTTTAGCATCTAGAAACTGAAATAATATGAGGCAAATGTTAAGGTGATCCCTATGGGTTACAGGAAAATGGGAAAGGAAATCAGCCAGGAGCACAGTAACTTTTCTCAGGCAAGTTAGTGAGAACTTAAGTGAATGTTAAGTCAACATGTGATGCAATGGGAAGTAAATGACATGTGAGCAATGTGAGGCCATAAGACTGGTGAGCAGAAGCCACGCAGCAGCAGTGTTGGAGGAGAACATAATGGAAACCCACACACACAGTAGGGGAGGGCCTGCAATCAACCTGTGGTATTATGCAGTGCTGAGCATTTGGTACAGTTGGAAACTGCAAGTGGCCGAAGCATAAGTCCTCCCTATACTTTACTTCCAAGTAGATACTCCCTGATAAACAACCATGTTTATCTGGAGGAGCAAGAACTCTTCTTGCTTATTCCTAAGCATTGGGCTCTCTGTTCCACCAGCCTTCACAATTACTGAAACAAGAAGTCATTCTTCCATAGGAATTACGTGTTTCTATGCCATGATCTATAAAAGCTGCTTCCCGTTAGATCCTGCTTGCTTTGTTTGTTTGTTTGTTGTTTTGTTTTGGCTTGTTTTTTTAAAATAACAATCCCTATGTGACCCTAAGGTGTAAGTTAGGATGATGCTTACTACTGCTGTCAGCCATGGTGAAAGAGCAACGACTGGTTTGATCAATACAGTGCCTCTGACTGCCACAAAACTGTCCTGTGAAAATTTCTCCTTCATAAACGGAGTGGGTCATTAAAGCACGTTCTTATGAATGGTTTAGGATCAGACATATTCTAGAAATAAACCTCTGTAAAGGATAAAGTATTCACTTGCTTAGTCTACCATAAAAGTACCACAGACTGAGTGACCTAAAGGCAGAAATTCATTTTCTCACAGTTATGGAAGCTAGGAGATCAAGAACAAGGTGCCATTATTATGGACTTTGTGTGAGATCTCTTTCTTCATATTTTCTTTTCATGCCTCTTCACATGGTGGGACATTTGTGGACATTGATCCTGTGTGGCTTCTTGTGTGCACAATTCACTTCATATGAGGTCACGCCTGTGCCCCAGTATTAGTGTTTAGTAGTTTAATCTTAAAGTCTTTATCTCTGAGAAGAGTTGCCTCTGACCTAATGAGGGTAAAAATTCAACATGATAAATGTTAGAGAGAGAAAGTTAAAGTTCAGCATCCAATAGGCAAGAATTGGTGGTATCTTTGTCTAATCTCAGTGTAGTGTAACATAACTAAATCAACTGGACTATGTGTGCTCTCAACTGGAGTTTCTAAAAAGTAAGAGCATATTTTGGCTCTGTTAGCATTATGTCAGATTAGTTTTTTGGTTACTTATATTTGATTACAAAAAATAAAATCTCAGACATGATGGTGATATTATCTGAGTAGAGAAACAGTCACACCTGAAGTTCTTGAAACACAAAATATCTGCCAGCCTTGTGACTAGGGTTTTCTAGAGGACGTATATTCTAATGATCTTACGCTATTGGTTTGATATAATTGAGCTTTTGTAGCAGAACAGCTTAGGCTATGTGGCTCTAAAAGCAATTTTTTTTCCTTGATAGTCTGGAGGCTATGCAAGATCAAGGTGCTGGCAGAATTGGTATCTGGTGAGATCTCCTTTTCAGACAAATGTAAATCTGTGTCCTCATATGGTGACAATAGAAAAAGTAAAAAGTTTTTTTTTCTTTTTTCTGGCTTGTGCTTATAAGGCCACTATAAGAACCCTGAGGCAGTCCCACCCACATGATTTCCACTAGCACAATTATCTTTCAAAGTATCTATTTCATAATTCTGCCACATTGCAATTAATGTTCAACTTACGAACTAAGAAAACGGTGGTGCAGGCCTGTAACTCAAGCTGCATGGGAGGCTAAGTCAATAACATCTTAAGTTTGTAGGCTGTTTGGGTTGCATAGTGAGTTAAAAATCAGCCTGAGCAACTTAGAAGGGCCCCACAAGTAATGCTGGAAAACATGACCAAGTTACATCACTCCTAATCATATGCCCAAATATTCTACATCTAACTAGATACTTGCCCATTCAGATTTATTGTTGCCGTATTCACAATAACAAAGAAACTGAATCTGTTTAGATATCCATGAACATAAAAAGTGGATAATGAAAATGTGCTCATTATACACAACAGACTTTTATTAATAGATAAAACTGAAATTACTTGAGCTGGAAAGTTGGCCCGGCAGTTAAAAGCACCTGCTGCTCTTGCGAAGAACACGTGTTGGATTCCTGGCATCCGCATGGCAGCTCACAACCATCTGTAACTCCAGTTCCAGGGAATGCAATGCTCTCTTCTGATCTCTACAGGCACTAGGGATGCACATGGTGCAGATACCCATGCAGGGAACACACAGGCACGCTGCGCGTGCGCGCGCGCGCACACACACACACACACACACACACACACACACACAAAATCTGATGATCTTAATTAAGAAAGGAAAAGTTAAAATTGCAGGACCAAGAATGGGACTCGTAAACATTGTGTGGTATAACACAAAGTAAGAAAGACGTATATGTTCTCCCTATGTGGATCTTAGCTTCTAAATTGTCAAATGTGTGTATGTAGGGAATAAATGTGAGTTTTCCCTGGATTAAATGCCAAGTACCATCACATAAATAAATAAATAAATAAATATAAAATTAAAAAAAAAAGAATAAAGAAGGAAAACACATTTCCACATGTGAGTTTTAAGGAGTGTAAATGCTGATGGCATAAAAAGGCTTATCAAAGTCAGCTGGGTGATAAGTAAAACATAAACCGTAAGATTCCCGAGTTGTTATGACAGTGATGGAGGATGGAGCAGGGACACATCACTAATCAGAAATCACCTAGTGTTGTGTTACTCCGCTGCTGCCAGAGTTGAGTGTATTTACTGATCTTTATTCGTTTTTTTCTCCTCCTAAATGCCTCTAAGTATATTTCAGTTGATTTATTAAAAAATATTTTAGCTGAAAGTATTGTGATTGGATCCATAGTAGAGGAAAAGAGAACAGCAAATTAAACCAGGAGAGTAAATAATGAGAAACGCATTTTACGACAAATGAGTAACCATGATATTAATTTTGTTTCCAACGATTAAGGAGATGAAGTGGTGGAAACAACATAAATATAATTCTTATGGTATTATATTCCTTTTTTTTCTTTTTTAAAATACACTTTGTTAATTTATTCATGTTACATCTCAATGGTTATCCCACCCCTTGTATCCTCCCATTCCTCCCTCCCTCCCATTTTCCCCTTACTCCCCTCCCCTGCGACTGTGACTGAGGGGGACCTCCTCCCCCTGTAAATGCTCATGGGGTATCAAATTAATTTTAAACTAAAAAATAAAGTGAACAAATTTCTTTGAACAGTCCCTGTATAGGTCTCATCTGCTCACACATCAAAGTGTGAATATATTTACATAATACAATAACTGGATTCAATTTGTCATATAGTTTTTAAAAAGTGTACACAGATCTTTACTCTCTCATCTCAGACTGGATTTATTCCATAAGCCACTTCATGCAAATGTGTTCTGTCTGGTGAGAATTTAACTCAGTAATGATCCTCCGGAAAATATCGTTTCATTTGAAATGGTGCTCTTTTTCCGATGGACCAAATCAAAATAATGATAACAACAACAAAATATCTTGATAGTCACGAAGAAAGTATCTAACAAAATAACCTAAGGGTTTACAAAATAGAGAAAAGGAAAAGGTCAAAGAGTATTTATCCTGAATGACACTTTTCGGCACCAAGCCCAACATCTTACTCTTTAACTTCCCCATCAGCCAATAATCCTGAGAAACAGACTTGCTCCAGTAGTCACAAGAGCATGCAGGTGTTTGCCATTTGTGAAGAAACCATATTTATGAGCAATGATGTGGAACCTAGATAATTTCTCTTCCCTAATGAGGATCTCAGAAGAGTTGGTTTTTTCGAGACAGGGTCTCTCTCTGTGTAGCCCTGCCTGTCCTGGACTCACTTTATAGAGCAGGCTGGCCTCGAACTCACGTTACCTGCACGCAGACCAAGGGAAGCTATGTTTCAATCCATTTCATCCATCGTATGGACTTCCCTAATGAGGATCTCAGAAGAGTTGGTTTTTTCGAGACAGGGTCTCCCTCTGTGTAGCCCTGCCTGTCCTGGACTCACTTTATAGAGCAGGCTGGCCTCGAACTCACGGCGATCCACCTGCCTCTGCCTTCCGAGAGTTGGGAACTAAAGGCATGCGCCACCAACACCACTGGGCTTCAGAGGAGGTTTTGAAGTCTTAGTAGCGCCAACTCAACCTAAAGCACTACAAAGTATCCAGACTTCTCCGAGACTGAGGGAGCCCACTCCCTCGCCACGAGAGGAGGCGCCAGAAGAGTAGGGTACGCCATCTCCCATGAGCCTCTCTTCCTTCACGTTGCTTTTCTCAGTGACTCACTTCCTCCTCGGAGCTTCAGAACCCACTTCGAGGCTGGGGACGACGCGATCGTCCAGCGCCCCAGCCAAAGCCAACCTCTACTTCAGCAGGCTCAGTGAAACAGGTCCAAGCTTCAAGGTGAGGAGATGAGTGGGACTGAGAAACGCCTAGCCTCCAGTTAGAACCCCTAAAGCTTTATTTTCCTTCTCTTAGTCACCCGAAAAGAGCGCCCCCTCCCTGCTCCCAAGAGTTCCACGAGGGAACTAGGGGGCGTCCTCGGTCTCCTCGGTCCTCACAGGATTTAGGCACACCATTCACCTATGTTAAATGAGAACACCCATAACACTCTGCCGCAGATACACCGTCTTTTATTTAATTTTTGATTTATGCCCACTGAAAAAGAGCCTCGCTTTCTCCACAGCTTTCTCCTGGGGAAATGTCGCGTTCGCCATGCTGCAACCTCTCCTTCGGCCCCCGCCGATGCCCTTGTTTTAGTCATGGCCCTGTCTCAGAGAATAGTGTCCTTAGTCCCCGTCCTTCAGTCCTTCAACCCCACAAGCTGTGCCCTTCGTTCGGAGTGACTTTTCTGTGACTTTTTAAGCTTCTGCCGGTTTAGAAGACAGGCCTTCGTCCACGAACAAAAGCGGGCAAGGGGTGGGGGTGGAGCAGGGCGTCGCGGGTTTTTCCGCCATCTTTGAGGGTTTATCGTGTCTTGCTCGAAGAGCCTGAATGTTCCAATTTAGAAAAGCCCTGGGTTCACTCTCAGCTGAGGGACTTCGCGAGCAACTACACAACTACCACCAGTTGCATCTTTGTCCTCGGTCATTTTTTTATTGTTATTATTTATGTATTGGTTTTTCGAGACAGGGTTTCTCTGTGTAGCATCGGCTTTCATGGACTCACTCTGTACACCAGGCTGGCCTCGAACTCACAAAGATCTGCCTGTATCTGTCTCCTCCAGTGCTGAGATAAAAGGTGTGCAGCCGCTCCGCCAGGCTGACTTATTTTTTTTTTATCATTTTATTTTATTTATTTTTTTGTTTTTGTTTTTGTTATTTTTCGAGACAGGATCTCTCTGCGTAGCCTTCGCTTTGCTGGACTCATTCATTTTGTATACCAGGCTGGCCTCGAAGTCACAGAAATCTGCCTGCATCTGTCTCCCCCAGTGCTGGGAGTAAAGGTGGGCAGCCGCTCCGACTGGCTGACTTATCTTTATTTTATTTTATTTCATTTTATTTTTTGGTGTTTTGGAGACGGGGTTTCTTTGTGTGGCTTTGGCTTTGCGGACACACTCACTTTGTACACCAGGGCTGTCCTCCAACTCACAGATGTCTGCCTGCCTCTGCCTCCCCCAGTTCTGGCATTGAAAGTGTGCACCTGCTCTGCTGACCTGTTTTTGTTTTATTTTATTTCCTTTTTTTTGTTTGTCTGGCTTACTTTGAGACCGGGACTGTCTGTGTATCCTTGGACGTCCTAGACTCACTCACTTTGTACACCAGGCTGTCCTCGAACTCACAGAATTCTGCCTGCATCTGCCTCCCCAAGTGCTGGGATTAAAAGTGTGCAGGCCCTCCGCCCTGGTGACTTATTTTTATATTTATTATTTATATTTGTTTGTTTATTTTATTTATTTTTAGCACTGGATTTCTTTGTGTGGCCTTGGATTTCCTTGACTCACTTTGTCCACCAAGATGGCCTCGAACTCATAGAAATCTTGCTGCCTCTGCCTCCCCGAGTTCTGGCATTAAAGATGTAGAGCCGCTCTGCTCGACTGACTTATTTTTACTTTATTTTATTTTGTTTTGTTTTGTTTTATTTTACTTTATTTCATTTTTTGGTGTTTTAGAGACAGGCTTTCTTTGGGTAGCCATGGCTTTGCTCAACTCACTCACTTTGTACACCAAGCTGTGCTGGAACTCAGAGAAACCTGTGTGCCTCTGCCTCCCTCAGTGTAGGGATTAAAGGCGTGCAGCTACTCCACCAGGATTACTTAGGTTTATTTTATTTTATATTGGTTTAATTTTTTTTCCATTTCTTGGTTTTGTTTGTTTTTTTTGTTTGTTTGTTTGTTTGTTTGTTTGTTTTTTAGAAACAGGGTTTCTTTGTGTAACCTTGGCTTTACCTGACTACCTAAGTTTCTGCACCAGGCTGGCCTCAAACTCACAGATGTGTGCCTGCATCTAGCTCCAGCAGTGCTGTCAGTAAGGTGTGCAGCCGCTCTGCCTGGCTGATTTTTTTATTTGATTTGATTTTGGTTTATATTACATGTTTTGGTTTTTTCGAGACAGGGTTTCTTTGTGTGGCCCTGGCTTTGCGGACTCACTCACTTTGAACACCAGGCTGCCTTAAAATCACAGATGTCGGCCTGCCTCTGCCGCCCCCAGTTCTGGCATTGAAGGTGTGCAGTTGCCCTGCTTGGCTGACCTATTTTTATTTATTTTATTTTTTGTTTCTTTGGCTTTTTTTTTTTTTTTTTTTTTTTTTTTTTTTTTTTTTTTTGAGACAAGTTCTCTCTGTGTATCCTTGGCTCTCCTTGACTCACTCACTGTGTACACCAGGCTGTCCTCGAACTCACAGAAATCTTCTGAACTCTGCCTCCCCCAGTTAGGTTATTAAAGGGGTATAGCCAATCTGCTTGGCTGACTATTTTTATTTTATCTTTTTATATTTTCTTTTATTTCAATTTATTTTATGTTTTGGTAAAAAGAGACAGGCTTTCTTTGATTAGCCTTGGCTTTGCTTGACTCAGTCACTTTGTACACCAGGCTGTGCTCAAACTCACAGATGTCTGTGTCCCTCTCTCTCCCTCCGGGTAGGGATAAAAGGAGTGTAGCCACTCCACCAGGATTACTTAGTTTTAATTTCTTTTACATTGTTTGATTCTTTTCATTTTTGCTTTTTTAGAGACAGGGTTTCTTTGTGTATTCTTGACTTTGCTGGATTCCCTCACTTTCTACACCAGGCTGGCTTCAAACTCACAGATGTGTGCCTGCATCTGCCTCCAACACTGCTGTGAGTAAAGGTGTGCAGACACCCTGGCCAGATTACTTATTTTATTTCATTGATTTTGTTTGTTTGTTTGGCTTTTTTTGAGACAGGGTCTCTCTGTGTATCCTTGGCTTTCCTTGACTCACTCACTGTGTACACCAGGCTGTCCTCGAACTCACAGAAATCTTCCTAACTCTGCCTCACCCAGTTAGGTTATTAAAGGGGTATAGCCACTCTGCTTGGCTGACTTTTTTTATTTTATCTTATTATATTTTCTTTTATTTCACTTTATTTTATTTTGGTAAAAAGAGACAGGCTTTCTTTGAGAAGCCTAGCCTTTGCTTGACTCACTCACTTGGTACACCAGGGGATCCTGGAACTCACAGAAATCTGTGTGCCTCTGTCTCCCCAGTGTAGGGATAAAAGGTGTGCAGCCACTCTACCGGGCTGATTTTGTTTTATTTTATTTTGGTTCATTTTTTCCATTTTTTGGTTTTTTTCGCGACAGGGTTCCTTTGTGTGTCCTTGGCTTTGCTTGACTCACTCACTTTATACACCAAGCTGTGCTGGAACTCAAAAAATCTGCCTGCCTGCCTCTGCCTCCCTGAGTGCTGTCAGTAAAAGTGTGTATTACTTCTTTTAGGCTCACTTATTTCATTACATTTCATTTTATTTCATTTTGGTTTTTTTGTTTGTTTGTTTGTTTGTTTGTTTGTTTGTTTTTGGTTTTTTCGAAACAGGGTTTCTTTATTTGGCCTTGGCTTTGTGGACTCACTCATTTCGTACACCAGGCTGTCCTCAAACTCACAGATGTCTGCCTGCCTCTGCACCCCCCAGTTCGGCATTAAAAGTGTGCAGCTGCTCTGCTTGCCTGAAATATTTTTATTTTATTTCATATTTTTTGTTTCTTTGTCTGGCTTCTTTGAGACAAGGTCTCTCTGTGTATCCCTGGCTTCCTTGACTCACGCACTTTGTACACCAGGCTGTCCTCAAACTCACAAATGTCTGCCTGCATCTGGCACCCCCAGTTCTGGCTTGAAAAGTGTGCAGCTGCTCTGCTTGGCTGACCTGTTTTTATTTCATTTTATTTTCGTTTGTTTGTCTGGCCTTTTTTGAGACAGGGTCTCTCTGTGTATCCCTGGCTTTCCTTGACTCACTCACTTATACACCAGGCTGTCCTCGAACTCACAGAAATCTTCCTAACTCTGCCTCCCCCGATAGGTTATTAAAGGTGTATAGCCACTCTGCTTGGCTGACTATTTTTATTTTATCTTTTTATATTTTCTTTTATTTCACTTTATTTATGTTTGGTAAAAAGAGACAGGCTTTCTTTGATTAGCCTTGGCTTTGCTTGACTCACTCACTTTGTACACCAGGCTGTGCTCGAACTCCAGCAGGCTTACTTAGTTTTACTTTCTTTTATATTGGTTTGATTTTTTTCATTTTTTGCTTTTTTAGAGACAGGGTTTCTTTGTGTACTCTTGGCTTTGCTGGACTCCCTCACTTTCTATACCAGGCTGGCTTTAAACTCACAGATGTGTGCCTTCATCTGCCTCCAGCAGTGCTGTCAGTAAAGGTGTGCAGACACCATGCCCAGTTGACTTATATTATTTCATTTTTTTTTTGTTTGTTTGTTTGATTTTTTTTTAGACAGGGTCTCTCTGTATCCTTGGCTTTCCTTGACTCACTCACTGTGTACACCAGGCTGTCCTCGAACTCACAGAAATTGTCCTAACTCTGCCTCCCCCAGTTAGGTTATTAGAGGTGTATAGCCACTCTGCTTGGCTCTCTATTTTTATTTTATCTTATTATATTTTGTTTTATTTTAATTATTATATGTTTTGGTAACAAGAGACAGGCTTTCTTTGAGAAGCCTTGCCTTTGCTTGACTCACTCACTTGGTACACCAGGGGATCCTCGAACTCACAAAAATCTGTGTGCCTCTGCCTCCTTCAGTGTAGGGATAAAAGGTGTGCAGCCACTCTACCAGGCTGATTTTGTTTTATTTTATTTTGGTTCATTTTTTCCATTTTCTTGTTGTTTTTGAGACAGGGTCTCTTTGTGTGTCCTTGGCTTTGCTTGACTA